>NW_024609836.1:89637029-89951083 GCF_016920785.2 Ixodes scapularis
AAGTTCGGCGGGGTTTGAGGCGCTCCGTGGAGCGGGCGCTGCTAGAGATCTACGAGAGGGAGATGACCAGCTCGAGCCAGATCTGCGGAGCGGAATATGCCGCTCCAAATGAAACGCTTTTGGAGCGCTCGAGATCTGCGAGCGGAATTCACCATGATTCAAGTTTCAAGTGCTTCGCATTTGCGTTTTGGCTGGTACTATGCAGTTAGACTCCATGCGTTGCACTGTAGCAAATACTTTTAAACGGAACAGTTTTGTCGCTTTATTTTTTCAGGCACTGTTGTATTGTAACCAAGTTTGTCTATATTTTTTAGGGGGGGGGGGGGGGGGGGTTGGAGTCTGGAGGCTGGAATGTTTTAAAGCTTGGGGAGTGGGAAGTTCTGACCCATAAGGCCCCCCCCCCTTCCCCAGCTACACCACTGCCTTCAGGATATGTGCAGCTCCCCATCAAAGTATTTCGCTTCATCAATTTAACATATGTACTTACCTTTTCAGCCACATTGAAAAAGGATCCACGATGGAAGCAAGTCTGAGCGACCACATCCTTAGCTTCTCCGTCGACCTATACAAGCGGCTGAAACCCTCCGGCAAAGACACGCCAGGAAACGTCTTCTGCTCACCATTCAGTATTGCAGCTGCTCTGTCCATGGCCCTCGCAGGAGCTAGAGGCAACACTGCCAAGCAAATCGCTGCCATCCTGCACTCAGACGACGACAAGATCCACAACCACTTCTCGAGCTTCCTTTGCAAGCTACCCAGTTACGCCCCAGATGTGGCCCTGCACATCGCCAATCGCATGTACTCTGAGCAGACCTTCAATCCGAAAGCGGAGTACACAACCTTGTTGCAGAAGTCCTACGACAGCACCATCAAGGCTGTTGACTTTGCAGGAAACGCCGACGGAGTCCGACAGGAGGTCAATGCCTGGGTCGAGGAAGTCACCAGGTCAAAGATCAGGGACCTGCTCGCACCTGGAACTGTTGATGCATCGACATCACTTATATTGGTGAATGCCATTTACTTCAAAGGTCTGTGGAGTCTCAATTCAAGCCTAGTGCTACGAAGCCGGGAGATTTCCATACTTGACGTCACAGACCTCAAAGACAGTGGACATGATGCATCAGAAAGGGGACTTCAAGATGGGTCACTGCAGCGACCTCAAGGTCACTGCGCTCGAGATACCCTACAAAGGCAACAAGACGTCGATGGTCATTCTCCTGCCCGAAGATATGGAGGGACTCTCAGTCCTAGAGAACACTTGACCGCTCCGAAATTGTCGGCTCTGCTCGGCGGCATGTATGTGACGTCCGATGTCAACTTGCGCTTGCCGAAGTTCAAACTGGAGCAGTCCATAGGTTTGAAGGACGTACTGATGGCAATGGGAGTCAAGGATTTCTTCACGTCCCTTGCGGATCTCTCTGGCATCAGCTCTACGGGGGAATCTGTGCGCTTCGGATGTCATCCACAAGGCTTTTGTGGAAGTTAATGAGGAGGGCACGGAGGCTGCAGCTGCCACTGCCATACCCATGATGTTAATGTGTGCGAGATTTCCACAGGTGGTTAACTTTTTCGTTGACCACCATTCATGTTCTTGATCCACAGCCATGATCAGATGTTGTTCTCTTCATGGGATCCATCCGTGAACTCTGAAAAGAGCATTGCTCTTAATGGTGGCCAACCAGTCTGTGAGGTTATCTCTTAGTCATACTGTGTAACAATTCTGCAATATTCAGCTTGTGTATTTCGGTAACTTGCTAGATCTTTGTGTTGTTGATGTTAGGCTTCTTGTAAGATGTGCATTAAAATAGGGATGAGGACCAAAGCAAATAAACGGAGTTAAAGCCATGAATAGTCACCAACAAGCGTTGTGAGCTGGTGAGGAAGGCACAGCACAATATGAAGATGAACGAACATAAAACTACCTAGCAACATTCAGTTTTTATGCATTGTTTATTATTCTATAGCTTCCTTGTTGCATATTTAGCCTGTCATGCAGAAAGCCCTCACTTTTGCTGAGCTGTTTCCATAGAATTATCTGATCAAATTACTAAATGAGTGTAAACTATCTGATGAGCTAGTTAAATTAATGTCAACAACCTGATGTCTTGTGCCTATAGGGCAAATTTGCATGAATATCTGTTATGTAAAGTTCTCCGAAATTGTACAACACAGGGCGACCATTTGAAGAAATATTTGGATAAGTTTGTAAACATTTCTATAAATCCTTGGTTGTGGCAGCACGGGGCAAGTTTGCCTACAAAAAAAGCTACAAAAGCATAAATTGTACACCCTGCTTCGGCCACCTAAACTTTAATATACAGGCACTTTATTCGTTATGAGACGGCATGCTTTAACAATAATGCTATTTGGATACTCGTTGAGTACTTGTTGGGCATGCAGTAGAGCATGCAATCAAAGTAGTGCACATTGTTAATGACCCAATAGTAATAACAGAATGCAGTGCTGTGACGTGCTGCTACAAGGACCAATTTTAAATATGATCCACCAGGTTGCTCAATCTTAGGATCTCTGCTCAATGAGACCGCATTTTGCGGAATTTTTATGCGAATATATAGTCATGATGCCAAAGGTGCTTTTTTAAACTGCTATCTAGCAATATGTACCCGTGCCTTTTTTTCTTTCTTTCTTTCTTGTATTTCCGTTTATTATTTTGATGTTATTCCTATTTGCCGCAATGATATAGCACAAATGCACGAGCACAGATATTTTGAGTTGGAACGCAAATTTAGGGGCTGCTGTGTGTAGAACTAGAGACTGTTATGTTTTTTTTTTATATCTTAACGCAGGGTTCTGCTTTGACAACTGATCTATAAAAAGCCATGTCATGCAAAAAAGGTGAATAAATGCGCACTTAATGCACAGGGATGTAGCAATGTCTGTGTAATTGTATAGCCCGCAGTGGCGTCACCCAAAGTGCAGCGCTCGGGGGGGGGGGGGGGGGGGGGGGGGTTGCATCTGGGCAGTGAAAAAGTGTGTGTGTGTGGGGGGGGGGGGGGGGGGCGTTGGCCCGCCGCTCCGGGTGCCACTGACCCTAGTGACGCCACTGAATGATGACCCGTAGAGGTAATGTTTGAGATTTGTTTGGCTTGCTACTGTGATACATATATTTCTTGGTGTACAAATGTTTGCAACAAATGCGAATATGGGACATTCTCATTCCTGTATGCATTATTTTCAAATAAATAAACTGTCTTTGTTGGTTTTATTTTGCATCTGGAGAGAAGGATCTCTGATTAATCAGCGTGCAATCTTGGAAAAAAAAAGTGATATCTGATTAACGTTTGAATGGTCTTAGCAACGTAGAGATTAATGAGCCCTAACTTTCACTCACTCATTACTTTATAAACTTAATTGTCAATGATGGCACGCCTTCCTTATCAACGCGCGTTCCCTATTCTATGACTATGGTCCATCCTCCTCTTAGTTGACAGCGCGGTGGAGCTCCGCGCTGAATAAACGGTTAAAAAGGCGCGAACAACGGAGACAATGAAGAAACACGGACGGCAGGACAGGCGCTTCAATCAACTAGTTTTTTATTATCACCATCGATCGTCACCTATATATATACTAGGGATTAGGGGTGTCACGAACTTTTGTAAAACCAGATTTTTAGGTCGAACTTTCGGGGTTCGAGCCGGTTCGACGAACCTACGAACTTTTAACCAGATTCGACCGGTTCAAGGAGGTTAGAAGTACTAGGAGGGGGCACGTTGCAATATTGGTGAAGCCTAGTCATAAAAAGTTTATACGATGTTGTGCCCAGCGTGACTGCAGATCTCTCTGGCGATTGGTGCGCGTGACATGTTACGTGTGAGATGGATGGTTGATTGTAGAAGGACTCATTGCAGGCTTGCGCGCACTCCGTCCGGTAGGTTTTATCAGGTCGAAGTCTAGACTGTGGTGTATTCTAGTACCCCACAGCAAGAGGAAGTCTAGCTATGTTCACGTGATGTGCTCACGTTGGCATGGTAAGTGAGGAGAGTAAGGAGGAAAATGAGAAAGAGGCGAGGCGTCAAGGAGAGCATGGCTTGTGGAGGCTACACGGCCGACTTCATGCCCTCTCCTACCCTTCTATTATGGTGTACTAGAAGACTGGGCAGTGTAGCGAGCGGCCGGCGGAGGGGGGGCTCTTTCAGCGATGACCGGATCGGTGGCCGCGAGAGGGCGCAACGTGTAGTAGGCGTGCTGCCGGAGTGCGGAGCGCAGGCAGCGGTAGCGCTTGGCTGGCTTGGCGTTCCGCACGGGTTCGATTGTTTCGTATTGTTTGGCTAACTCTTTACGGTATTTTTTTATTTCTGCTGTTTCACATATTATTTATCGCACTAATTCGTTGCCAAATGCTTTGCCGAGACGTGCATCTTCGGGCAGGACGCCACAGTACGCATTGCGACACTGCTAGCGCGAACAAGACATTGGCACTTTCTCGGATTCACTTCGAAAGAGTATTAGTGAGGACGAACTTTTATCACCTGCATTATAGACCCGAATGAGCTTTTTCCCCAGCAATTAGAACTTTGCTGAAAGTCTATGGTTTCTCATAGAAAAACCGGCGATCGCTTGTTCGCGCTGACAATGTTGCGTTCTGAATAGCTGCGGGAAATCCATCCCCCAGGGAAACGTTGGGGAAGTTTCTTGAAAGAGACGTCCCAAACGTGTGTAATCCCCTGGATAACGTAGGATAAGCATGCTGATGGCGTGATACCTAAACAAATGTGTGCTTTTGTGACCCTATAATTTCGCTGTCACTGTAGTTGTGATCAATGAATTCCGTGGTTGAAGCTCACTACCCTAATGAATTGTTTCAATGTTTGGGAAAACAAAATGGGGCTTACAAAACGGGCTATATTGTCTACTTCCGTAGGCTGCATGGAGGTGCCACTGCCGACTCACGCAACTACCTCCACGGGCTTTCGAAGGAATTTCCAGTACTAGCCTTTATCGTATTTGCTGTTACTACGTGGGGTCTTCAAACAGGATTGTGCGAATAGTTAGAAAAATGTATCCACTCACCAGCTCTGGTAGTAACCACAGTGTATATATTCTTATTTATCCACTGAGCACCAGCTATATTGATATCTGTGGGCACCAGGGCACACAGATAAATTTTTAATTATACACTGGGCGCCAGCGCACAGATGAGATTAATGAGGTGCACCGAAGGAATATTCCGGAGGCGATGGTACTTGCTTTTCCCAAGAGTTCGGGAGAGGGTGCTCCCGAGCTCCCCCGTAGTCGGCGCCTATGGCATTTTGTACCTCTGCATTCTCCAACGTGAGGTCATGATCTTGATGAGCTTCGACATCTTCAGGATAAATGACTCAGTATCTTCCGCTGGGCCATAAGACCCTTCAATTTTCTTGCGGTAAAAAAAAAAAAAAAAAAAGAGGCCTCTTAGCACTTCCTCATTGAAGAGACGGAGTGCTGGGCCAACCCTCATCTTTTCAAAGCCGTTAGGAAAAAAAAAAATAATTTGCTCATGTGAGGCCATAACCTTTAACGTCATATTTTCACAGTCACTTCTCCAAGCCTTTCTAATGCAGTCAGCGTGCACAGGACCCTTCGGTGTGCCCAAACCAGTGTCTATAAAACCGATTTAGCAGATACTTTAATGTGCAAAAAGTCCGGAAAAAAAAAATGTAGAGGACGACTGTCATGACAGCCTGCATTACATGAAGCAGAGTCTCCCTGTCACTCCTTTTAATGTTGCGGGACGACGACTGACGCCGATTGAACTCGAGAGGGGCACGAAAAAGGGAACGGGCTTCTTTGCAGGACCGGTAGCCACTGTTGCAACCCGGCACGGGCCCCAGGAATTGAGGTTAGGGAGGGTGTTCGGGGGGGCATTGAGAATATAAGAGTCGTTGCGAATTAAAGGGGTGCTTTCGGAAAAACAAGGGGGGAGTACACCCCCGCTGAGGGGTGTAGGGAAATCACTGCCCCGACACAAAACACGTCCCGTCTCTCTTGTTCCGCCGTTTTTCTGTCATTGCACGCGTTGTCTACACCCTACTGAACGGCACCGATCACAATCCATTTCACTCAACCATTAAAAAAAAAAAAGGAACTGCAGCAAAACAAGGCGACGACGCGATCCACGCGATCACAAGCAGTACGACCTCACGGCAATCCGAGCGGGAAGGAGCACGCCTGTTACCCGCAGCGCCCCCTGGCCTCCTCGCGCGCCGTCATCGCTGCGCCGACCTCCTCCCTCCGTTGCTTCTCGGCGCGGACGACACACTGCCCAGTTCTAGTACACCATACTTCTATTCTCCATGGACCGGTTCGACTTTGTGGACAGTGTGGCCAGACCTTAATACAAGCATGTCTAGGTTTGGAGACTTTTTTTTTATGCCAAGGTTTTTTTTTAAATTTAATGAACAGTTGCAATTAAAAGAAACTAATTCTAATCACTGAAACTGTTAATAACTTAATTTTTTTCTACTGTAATAATTGAAAAACCAATCAGTGCTGCCCTATTCATACCCTTGCCATCACCATCCAATCCGAAGCCAACTGGCCAGCCTGTCGCGCATGCGCATAGCAGTCGAACCTGAGTCGAGCTTCTTGTGAATAGTTCGACTGCTATGCGCATGCGCGACAGGCTAGCCAGTTGGCTTCGGATTAAATGGTGATGGCCAGGGGATGAATAGGGCAACACTGATTGGTTATTTCAATTAATATAGTAAAAAAATTAAGTTATTAACTTCTTCAGCGATTAAAATTAGTTTCTTTTAATTGCAACGGCTCATAAAATTAAAATAACCCTTTGCATAATTTTTTTTTTTTCCAAACCTAGACATGCTTGTATCAGGGTCTGGTCACACTGTCCACAAAGTCGGACCGGTCGATTCTGGTTAAAAGGTCGAAGGTTCGTCGAACCCCGAAAGCTCGACCTAAAAATCCAGTTCGCCAAAAGTTCGCGACATACCTAATACAGACGCAATGCCCAAACTGCATCGCACTGATTCGCTCCAATCAAAGGAAACCATCCGGAAACACTATTTCACTCGGAAGCAGATACACAGACGGGGCGCTGACGCAACCAACCTTTTGGCGAATATGTGCTGCCACCTAGACACGCTACTGGGTTCGAGACTAAGTGGCCAGAAAACAACGTGCGCGCAAGGCCTCTCCTACCCGTTCGACACCCAAAACGTCGGCCACATCCTGTTCGCCCATTGAGCCGCTGTGACCGAGATGCGGCTCCCCCAAACTCGCGTTTGTCCCCGTCGTGGGTTATTTTCTGCCCCAAAGTCGATACGAAGAAACCGTCTTCCCTCTCTGCTCGGCCAGAAGAGAGAGAGAGAAGGTACTAGAACCATTTACTCTCGAACCGATGTTTCCACAAAAGGTACATTGCTTTCTTCCTTTCTTTTTTATGTAGAATCCCTCTATAATCTCTCTTTCCGTTTTGTCTTTTGCCTTTCTTGAAAACTTTTTGGAAGTCAGGTCAGGTTCACACGTGCATCGCCTACATTGGTCAGCGAGATGGCCCCCCGCGTTGTTGCGCACACACAGATTGTGCTCTCGTGCTCTATCATTAGAGCAGCGCCGTCCGCCCAATGTAGGCACTGCCACAACTGAACGGAATCTCGTACACCACGTTGGTGACACACGCACAGTGGCGTACCAACTTGTTTTTGAGTGGGGGGCAAACCAGACACCCCCCCCCCCCCTCCCCCCTGGGCCGGGGGGGGGGGGGGGGGAGGGCGGTGCCCTTGGTATCCCTTGTGCCCCGCCGGCTAGTGTTTGCCCTGCCAAGTGGCGGCTGCTTCAGGGAGGGCAAAACACATGCCTTGCCGCCCCCCCCCCCCTCCCACACACACACCCTGAGAACTGGGGGGGGGGGGGGCAAGGTGCACCCCCAGTTTCAGAGTTTCAAGGAACGAGTCTTCCATTGGCCGCTGCACGTCAGTTTCAACGACTGCCACTGCGTGTCCGCGCCGCCAGCGCGCCAATGACACGAAGTGTCCAAGGTCAGAGCGGCGAGGAGAGCGCGCGCTCGGCCGTCGACGCAAATACGCCGCAGACGAAAGAAGGGAGCGGAAGAACGACATTGATGCTTTAGCATTTACAACTCATGAGAAATGCTTAGGTGTACCTCGAGCCTTTTTCTTACCCCGAGCATAAAAGATAAAGGGGCCAGAATGACCCATCTCTTGTCATTCTCGCCATAGCTCACTCCCGAATCTTCTAAGTTGAATTTTTGAGATACCGAGTGAGTAGATAAGGAGTCGAGCGCGGTCTTGTCGATTCATTCAATCTCACTCTATACACGTTTGCAAGTCCGGCTTCAGGGCGCTGCCATCTTGCCTGTCTGGGGTGCGCTTGGACCAGTCATAATCCGATTACGAAGCCTTGCTAAGGCGTCGTAATCGGATTATGGCCGCTCCCGAGAGCGCACCCCACTGAGGAAGATGGCGGCGCCCTGAGACCGGACTTGCAAACGTGTACAGACTATTCCATTTAGCGCTCTCTGGGCGGCACCATTTTGTTCGACCTCACCGCCCTCTCCACACATCCGGGAAGTTCAGCGGGTTCGGCGGGGTAAAACGACAGCGAGGGCACGCGCCCGACTCCGCTAGCAGACGAAAAAAAAGGGAAATTGCCATTCTTCATCTTTGGGCTGTTTCGGCGGGCTCTACCGAACATCGAACTCTCGCTCGTGGCTGCCGTTGTGAAGTGGTTCGCGTTCTTAGAATAGTTGTGGCTACTCCAAAATCAGCCTATAGCTCTCTGTTCTATTTTGCTAAATGATCAACTAGCATATCTTTTTTTCGTTACTTAAATAGCAGTTGAGTCAGCCGGCAGTACTACCCTCAACTACTGCTTGTATCGCGGCTGGAGAGCACGTTTTATTTATTATTTCAGACTTCCACTCATGGTCGCTAAAGGCCTACACCAGTACGAACTTTTGTATAGCAAAAAAGGTACAGCAACCGGATTTACTTTTCGCCAAAGAGACCGGCCAATCTGACACAGTTTTCCCCTATTTTTTTTTTTTTTATTTGCGCGCAGGTAACAGCGCAATCGGATCCTGTGAGTCTTTTTATCTAGCATAATATTACACGGCAACTGGCATACCAAAATCTGCGCATCTGCGCTTGAAAGTTCCAAAATGACGCGATTTTAAACAGTTTGCACGCCAGCCGGACGCTAGCTACAGCCACTCGGCGGAGCGGACGACATACGGGATGAGAGGGGGAGTGCATTTTTTTTTCTCTTTTACCCTCTCTGCTATGACCCTAATTGAACCGTCTATAGACCTTTTCTGTGTACTCTCGTCTCCAGCCACCTAATAGGCGTATCCGGTATGGGCGACGAAAAAATAATCCAACGTTTCAACCTGCAAATAGTAAAAGAATAAAGGGGAGGCAAACAGAGAAAGTGTGACGGTTACACTTATATGCCAAATGCCTTCTATTGGCGTGGCAAAGGCAAAACAATGTTTTCGCCCATACTGGAAGTGACGTCAATTCAAGATGGCGGCGCACTTGCAGAAAAGGTCTATAGCCAGCTGTCACGCCGACGCATCGTCGCTCGCTGCTGCTTTCTCGACGCTCGTTCCTTCTTTTGTTTCTGGCACAAGTGCGCTGATTAAACCTTAATGTCCAGTTCATTATGGATCGTCTCTTCACCTTCATCCTTGACAGTATAATGGAATCTCTCAATATCATCTCACGAACTCTGTCATTTATTTATTTATTATTCGATACTATTATTCCAAACATTAAATATCATAGGAGTAGCACAATATTGAAACACTATATACAAGAGAAACTTGCAATGTAAGTGTAGTCCCCTGCCGAGACAATACGCTAAAAAAAAAGAAAGCTCAGCTACAGTGGACAGCAGTGTGTCGGCAACAGTTCACATAAAAAGCAGCACAACAATAACAATACATGGAAAAGGCTGTCCTGTCAAAGGTAACAAATTTGACGCAAAGGTAGCCTTGACAGTGAAACGCCTATTATAAAAATGAACATATTTATCCAGCTCAAAAGAGTTGCTCGAGAAACGTGGAAGCACTGGCACATTCAACTATATTTCTCGGCAGTTCCAATCGGACACAGTGCGGGGAAAATGAGTATTTAAAAGCATCTACTCGGGAGTGACATTTGATAATTGTTTTTAAGTGAGTGAGTGGAGTGTTTGTCCTTTTGGGAAAAAATATATTTAACTTGTGGCATGCTTATGATGCCATAGGGGTGTGCGGCGGCGGTTTCCTATTGCCGGTACTGCCTGCAGTCCTGCAGTTGAATTGCAAATTTTAAGTTTTTAGCGGGGTCTGCTTCGTAGAAACTAGCATTTTCATATTTTTATGCAGAGATCTGGTTTTAAATACTTCCGATGTACGTATGAGATTTGTTTGGTTGCTGTTGTGATACACTTTGTGTATGTGTGTATACAGATGTTTGCAATTAAAAAAATGTTAACATGGAATTACCTGAGCCATGTACAGTATGCATTATTTCCAGATAAATAAAATCAGCATTTGTTGTTATACAGGGTGTTTTTTTTTTAATTTTACATATATTTTTTAACATTGTGAAGGAATGAATGCGGTCCGTGCAGGTGAGTCAGGCACGCAGCCAGGTGGGAGAAGGGGAATGGGGGCGAGCCCCCCCCCCCCCCCCCCCCCCCCCTTCGCCCTTGACTTTCCATTTTGCTGGGGCATCCTCTCCCATCTCCCCATAATACAGCACTTTGTCATGGGCGTCCCCCCCCCCCCCCCCCCCCCGAATCAAAATCCTGGCTACGTACCTGAGGTGAGTTATATGGCCAGGTGTACCTAATACAAAGGGATAATCGTCAGGATAAGAAAGATAATTAACTAAAATTTGTTAACCTTTTTAATTACTGATGATTAAACGATCTGGTTCCAACCAGACACCAATTGCTAAGTTTAATCGAAAACCACAAAATAAGTGATTTTATAAAGGTTTGGGGGGGGGGGGGGGGGGGGGGGGGGGCGCGGGGAAAGAACTGTGGCCCGCTAAAAAGTTGCCGCTCGGGCAATAGGCGCAGTTTTTCCGTCTCATTCGCTTTTCCGCACGCCAGCATTGTGCTTTGAAGGGATGAGAAGCAAAATGAAATATTTTGATTCTCAAGACAAGCAGCTCTTAGACATTTCACGTTAAACAGTAGCAATTTCAAATTGTCCTATGACATTGTATCCTCGTCAAAAATACAAATTTACGGCGCCGCGCGATGCGCTTAAAATTCCCGCCACCTCGGGCTTTGGTGCAAGTTGCTCCTTCAAAAATATGGACATACATACATGCAATGATCTATATCAGTTGTGAGCCAACTTACATCTTAGTAAGTGCAGTACGTAAAAGTTTTAAATTTGCCATTTTGGTACTTTCCTGACGCACCATAAAATTATCCTTTATCGCCATTTGATATCCATCGCACTAGGTAATGCTAGGGACAACGTAGGGACAAACCGAACACATCTCCCTACCTTCAACTACCTCCCACTAGGGACACTGGCATAACGCTGGGGACTGCTGGGGACAGGCTGCAGTACACGTACTGCCGTGCCGGCGAAGGCTGCGATGTGTACGAGCAGTTCGGAAGTGCAATATCCTGTCATTAAGCACTAATTTACATACTCTGAGTTGATCAGCGGTCTCTCTTAACGGTGAATATTCGTGTTTGTAGAACTCTGAACAACTTGTGAAGAGTGAACAGCCCCGGTAAATCGAGACAACGATTTGTTTACACAAACGGCTGGGGTGACGACGACGCCCACCTTGGGAAGAACGTTTAGTAATCGCCGCTAAAGCTTTCAGGTGTGTACATGGAGATTTTGCTCGATCGGTTCTACAAAACAGGCTCTTTTGGAGGCGATAGTATGATGCCAAGCAGCGAGCGACCTATCGCATACGTTGGAATTTGATAGTCGAGATGACAAACAGAAAACGATCCTATACAACGTGACACAAGGGACCCTTTCTCCTTTTTTTTTTTCTTCGGTTTTTACGGTTTGAAGATCGCACACTGTAGGTGTGTTGCCTGTGCACTGTGTGGCCTATCGTCATTACGATAGTGTTGGGTAAAGTACGGCGTGGGCGAAATTAATTGAACGCACTTTAAAGCGACCGCACAAATCGGTTTCCTAACTTGTCGCGCTGGGACTTACCACAGAGGTGCCTGAAGTTGGTGGAAGTTTTCGATAAAATTGTGGAAAGCTATGCTCACCTGAGTAAATCAAGAACAATCAAACACTAAAAAAATATTGTGTGTTACAGTGGCGCTTATTTGTGCTAAATAAAGTGAAGAATAGGTAAGCCAATTCTATTTTCTTTCCATTTCACGTATTTTTCAATCGTAGTGAACGCCACAATAGCCCACAATGATTATTTGGTGATTTTGAGATAAATGGCTTAGAGATATTTTTTCGACGGACAGAATACGACATGGTGTTCCTCAAGGCTCCATTTTAGGCCCTCTATTATTCCTCGTGTACATTAATGACATTACGGCAATACCAGGTTCCTCAGAACTAATAATGTATGCAGACGACACAAATATATTCTTTGCTGGTGCGACGAAAAATTGCGTCGAGAAGTTGGCTAATGAATATCTCTCGAAATTATCAATATGGTTGCAAATAAATCGTCTACAATTAAATACAAAAAAAACTAAGTATATCATTTTTAAACAAGCAAATAAGCAAGACTATAGTTCCATTAACGTAATATACGAGGGCACAACATTGGAGCAGGTAGCAGAACAAAACATTTTGGGCGTCTGGTTTGCAGGATCCATCATGGAATTGCCATGTAAACAAACTGAAGGCTGATTTATCCCGGGTAACAGGATGCATTTATAGAATACAAAATTTGATACCGACCTGGTTAAAACACACATTGTATTATTCCTTATTCTACTCCAAAATTTGTTATGGTATTTTGGTCTGGGGAACGACGACGGCGGCGAATTATAATAAAATTATCCTTTTACAAAAAAAAAAAAAAATCTTACGAATGTGTGAAAATTATAAAGGGGATGCCAGAAATTTAAGAACACAACCACTCTTCATCAAATATAATATTCTTAAGGCAGATCAAATATATTACTTCAAACTTTTACTATGGATACATAAAAATAGACTTTACACCACACCAGCGAACAGCCTTAGTGCATATCCAATTAGAAATCCGAAGCGAAGGATGCCGGCCATAAGAACCAACTATGGTCAACAAACTTTCATTTTTCAAACAACTAAAACACTAAATAGAACGGACTTCGACATTAACTTTAACAACACGTTACCTGGTTTTAAAAGGGATTGTAGAAGTTTCCTGGTTGGCAGTGAAATCGCATTCTCATTTGGATAGTGTATTTCACCAAGAATACAATCACTAGGTATAGCTATAATTTCAAAGATTTGTTTTCATTGTATTCCTTCATGTGAACTTGCTTGTGATGCTGATATGCCGGAGGATTGCATTCTAGTTTGTTTTTTGTTACTGTTTCTTGTTACTGTTTTTGGTTTCTTACGACCAACACTCGTTTATAGAGTTTTTTTTTTGGCAAATGAATATAGTGTCTATTCTTCTTGTTTCTTTGACTTGTTTCTCTTGTTTTATTTTAACTGTATAATGTTTTGTAGAATTTGTTATTATGTAACTACTTTGAGCTGCTGGACTTTAGGGGGCAGAGGCTTTGTCAGGCACCACGCCTTTATCTCTGCCCCCTACGCGGAAAACCCGCGAAACAAGTAAAGAAAAAAAAAACAGTTTTTATTTTCTTTCTTTTGACTCCGGAGGTTTCATGCATTCATACCCTCAATGAATGCACCAGCTTCGAGCACTTCTGTAGTAAATCCCAGCGCGATAGGTTAGGAAGCCGATTTATGCAGTAAAGTACAAAGCAAATGAAATTATGTACTTCAAGTAAAGTAGTAAGCATCGGGGGCAATGTGTTTGAAGTGAAGTACAGGGACTTCCCGAGAAAAGAGAATTGTGTTTTTAGGCCCAGGTAAATAAACTAGGCATTTGCAGAATGCTTGAATTCCGTGAGAAAGCGACGCTAGCGGATGGGATAGAACGCGAAAGTTTGAGTACATGACCTTACCTGGATCAAAATTAATCGAGAAAATTAACTTTATCTATGAGCCGACGTCCATCCAAGCCTAATTTTGTCAAAACAAAAAAATGACATTGTGGGTGCCTGTAGCCTCTATTTTTAGTGAAAGAAACATAAAAAAAAAATAAAACAATATTATTTTTTTTTGCTGACAGGTGTTTTTTTACTGATATAATGCCCACGAGTGTCTACAATATAATTTTTTGTTTTGACGATCTGCTCATAGAGAGATATTGTTTTTCTCAATCATCTTTTAATCCAGGCAACGTCATCTTCTCAAACTTTCGCGTTGTATCCCAACCGCTAGTTTCACATTCTCACAGAGTTTGAGATTTCTGTGATGCATAGTTTATTTATCTGGGCCGAAAAACACGGTTTGTTTTTCTCGGGAACTCCCTGCACCATAAATGCAATGCACTGTCAAAGTAAAGTACAAGTGCTTCTTAAAGGGGCCCTCCGGAGCTTTCTGCGATCGTCTGTTTCTGTTGTTATATTGCGTAGTAGGCGCAAGTTAATATGTATACAAAGTTTTAGATTACAAAACCGTTTATTAAGCAGATGGCAGTAGAAATATCTCGGGACTATTTTCTCTTGGAAGACAATCCCCCATTCCCTGCCCATCGCTAAAGTTTGACCAATGGAAATTCTTCATCTCGCGGTGAATGCGAACGTTATTATTGCAACACTTTTTAAGCTCGTTGTAAATTAGAGTTTGAGAAAAACGTAGACTGATAGTGGTGCAGGAAACATAGTCCGCAATTATCGCTCCAAAACCAGCGAACTATGTTTTCTCCCCGCAAGCTTGTTGCTAGGGGGTGATGCGTCGGCGCGTCGGCTCGTCTGCTTCCCGGGGCGTCTGCAGGCGTGCGTTTGCGGGACACGTGTTCTTTCTTTTCGTGGATCCCGGCTCCTAAGCCAGCTTTGCGATCCTTCCACGTCAACGAGTCAAACTTTTCCTTGTCATCTGTGGAATGCGAATGCGTATTGCAGTAGCAGCGCGACGACTGTCGAGCACAAAGTCCGGGCCCCTTTACGACGGTCCGCGCGTGTTCGAGAGATTCCTCCGCGGGTCGGCGGTCGGCGGCGTTGGTGACCCGCAGTGACGCCGGTATCCTTCGCTTGCTATTGGCTGACGCGTAAAGAGATGCCCCTCCCGTTTTCCGCGGTCATCTCAGAAAGGGGGGCGTGCCGGGGACTTTGATAGCAATTTTAACAGGGAAATCCGCCGCGCATGACCGTAATTTTATGATTTTTAGGATCTTTAGGGCCTGTAGATTGAGTTACCGCCATAAATAGACCATCGCAGAACGCTCCGGAGGGCCCCTTTAACACAATCTTTCATCTCGCCATTTCATTCCCCTATACAAGGTTTTCTTTTTTAACTGGTGTGCATTTCTCCATGGTTAATCGGTAGTGATTCAGTTATTTTTATAAATGGTGGCAAATATTGGATAAAGTCAAGTGGCCATAGAGTCATTGTTTTACCCTCGCTGAAGAACTATACACAATCACCTTATAAGGTATTTATTTGTATAGGTGTTGCAGCCGCCATTACTTCACTCAAAGAGATGACCGGATGATGTCTCGAAAGAGAATAGCGCATTTTCACATGACGATAAGCCAATCTTTTTTCTTCAAATTTGGGGAATGCATTTTGAAGAGTTGTACCTCCATCGCTAAGTGCCTGAGAAAAAGATGCTTTCAGTAAAGTACAAGTACAGGGAATATACTACTTTCCAAACTGCATTACGAGCATGTCCGCATGCTTCCCCTTCACTCGATTGATTGCTGGATTACGAATTCAATCGATAGACGGCGTATGCAACATTTCTTTTTATCACTTCTAAGTAATTATAGAATATGATTCAAGTTTCAAGTGCTTCGCATTCGAGTTCCGGCTGGTACTATACACAGTTAGACTCCATATGTTGCACTGCATGTGGTACATTCTTTTAAACGGAAGAGTTTTGTCGATGGAGTCTGGAGGCTGGGATGTTTAAAGCTTGGGGAATGGGGAAGTTCTGACCCATAAGGCTCCCCCTTCCTGTCTACACCAATGCTTTCAGGATATGTGCAGCTCCCCATCAAAGTATATGCAATTCCTCTTCCAGACACATTGAAAAAGTATCTAAGATGGAGGCAAGTCTGAGCAATCACATCCTCAACTTCTCCATCGACCTATACAAGCGACTGAAACCCTCCGGCAAAGACACGGCAGGAAACGTCTTCTTCTCACCATTCAGTATTGCAGCTGCTCTGTCCATGGCCCTCGCAGGAGCTAGAGGCAACACTGCCATGCAAATCGCTGCCATCCTGCACTCAAACGACGACAAGATCCACAACCACTTCTCGAGCTTTCTTTGCAAGCTACCCAGTTACGCCCCAGATGTGGCCCTGCACATCGCCAATCGCATGTACTCTGAGCAGACCTTCCAACCGAAAGCGGAGTACACAACCCTGTTGCAGAAGTCTTACGACAGCACCATCAAGGCTGTTGACTTTGCAGGAAACGCAGACAGAGTCCGACAGGAGGTCAATGCCTGGGTCGAGGAAGTCACCAGGTCAAAGATCAGGGACCTGCTCGCTCCCGGAACTGTTGATGCATCGACATCACTTATATTGGTGAATGCCATTTACTTCAAAGGTCTGTGGGATTCTCAATTCAAGCCTAGTGCTACGCAGCCGAAAGATTTCCATTTGACGCCACATACCTCAAAGACAGTGGACATGATGCATCAGAAAGGGGACTTCAAAATGGGTCACTGCAGCGACCTCAAAGTCACTGCGCTTGAGATTCCCTACAAAGGCAACAAGATGTCAATGATCATCCTCCTGCCCGAAGACGTGGAGGGACTCTCAGTCCTGGAGGAACACTTGACCGCTCTGAAATTGTCGGCTCTGCTCGGCGGCATGATTGTGACGCCCGATGTCAACTTGCGCTTGCCGAAGTTCAAACTGGAACAGTCCATAGGTCTGAAGGACGTACTGATGGCGATGGGAGTCAAGGATTTCTTCACGTCCCTTGCGGATCTCTCTGGCATCAGCTCTACGGGGGATCTGTACGCTTCGGATGTCATCCACAAGGCTTTTGTGGAAGTTAATGAGGAGGGCACGGAGGCTGCAGCTGCCACCGCCGTACCCATGATGTTTGGTTGTGCGCTATTTCCAGAGGTGGTTAACTTTTTCGTTGACCACCCATTCATGTTCTTGATCCACAGCCATGATCCAGATGTTGTTCTCTTCATGGGATCCATCCGTGAACTCTAAAAAGCGTTGCTCTTAAAGGTGGCCAACCAGTCTGTGAGGTTATCTCTTAGTCACTACTGTGTAACAATTCTGCAATATTCAGCTTATGTATTTCGGTAACTTGCTAGATCTTTGTGTTGTTGATGTTAGGCTTCATGTAAGATGTGCATTAAAGTAGGGATGAGGACCAAAGCAAATAAACGGAGTTAAAGCCACGAAACAGTCACCAACAAGCATTGTGAGCTGGTGAAGAAGGCACAGTACAATATGAAGATGAACGAACTTAAAAGTACTTAGCAATGTTTCAGTTTTTATACATCG
Organism: Ixodes scapularis; assembly: GCF_016920785.2. Lineage (NCBI taxonomy): Eukaryota > Metazoa > Arthropoda > Arachnida > Ixodida > Ixodidae > Ixodes > Ixodes scapularis. The sequence continues at coordinate 89,654,718 of NW_024609836.1, forward strand.
TTTATTCTTCTTGCTTCCTTGCTGCAAATTTTACTTGTCATGCAGAAAGCCCTCACTTTTGCTGAGCTGTTTCTATATAATTATGTGCTCAAATAACTAGATAAGTGAGCTAGCTGATGAGCTAGTTAAATTAATGTGAACAAACTGATGTCTTGTGTTCATGTGTATTCAATTTGCATGAATATGTGTGTTATCCAGTTCAGTGAAATTGTCGGGCAGTGCGACCATCTGAAGAAATATTTAAATAAATTTGTGGAAATTTATATACATCCTTGGTTGTGGCAGCACGGGGCAAGTTTGCCTACAAAAAGCTACACAAACATGCACTGTACACCCTGCTTTGAGCCACCTAAACTTTCATATGCAGGGACTTTTTATGTTGATATTTGCATGCTCACGGAGTATTTGTTGGGCCTGCAGTAGAGCATGTAATCAAAGTAGTGTGCATTGTTAATCACCAAATAGTGGTAACAGAATGCCGTACTGTGATGTCCTGCTACCAGGACCAATTTTAAATATGATCCCCTGATTGCTGAATCTAGGGATATCTGCTCAATGAGACCGCATTTTGCAGAATTTTTACGCGAATATAAAGTCATGACACCAAAGGTGCTATTTTAAGCTGCTAACTAGCAATATGTGCCAGTGTTCTTTTTCTTCTTGTATTTCCGTTGAACATTTAGATGTTATTCCTATTTGCAGCAATTATATTGCACAAATGCACCTGCACAGATCTTTTGAGCTGAAACACAAATATAGCTAGGGAGCTGCTATGTGTAGAACTAGAAACTGTTATTTTTGTTTTGTTTTGTTTTAATATTTCGGTGCATGGTTCTGTTTTGATAACAGCTGATCCATAAAAAAAAGCATGCCGGAAAAAGGTAAATAAATGCTCACTTAATGCACAGGAATGCGCAATATCCGTGCAATTGTATGGCCCGCAGTGGCGTCACAAAAGGGGGGGGGGGGGGGGGGGGGGGCTGGGGCTGGCTGCAGGCAGACCGTCCTGGGTGCAGCTGGGCAGTGAAAGGGATGTGTGTTGTCGCGGCAGCCCGCCGCTCCGGGTGCCGCTGACCCTAGTGACGCCACTGATGGCCCGACCATCAGTGGCGGGGTTCAAGATTTGTGTGGCTTGCTACTGTGATACATGTATTTCTTTGTGTACAAATGTCTGCAACAAATGCGAATGTCGGACAGCCTCACTCCTGTATGATTTATTTTTAAATAAACAAACTGTCTTTGTTAGTTCCATTGTGCATCTGGAGAGAATGATCTCTGATGGATGAGCATGTGGTCTTGGAAAGAAAAAAAAAAGAAAAAAACAAACATAGAGTGGTATCTGATTAACGTTTGAATGGTCTTAGCAGTGTAGAGGTTATAAAGCTATAGCCTAACCTTCGCTTACTCATCCCTTTATAAACTTACGGCCCTGTTCCCTCATCAATGTAGAGGTCGCAAGTGGCGCCCCCTCACCAGGGCCCCCCTCACGCCCCGTTATTCGCTCAAGCGTCGATTCGCTCAAATGTCACGGTTCGCTAAAACGTCATGCGATATGGACCGGTTTTCAAACTGGCGCTGTCTGCTACATACGAGCGCGCTCCTTTCTTTGAGATGCGTTCGTTTCGCTTGAGCACGTCTCAAGGCCATTTGGTAGAGAAAAGAAGGAGAGGGCATTAACACGTTGGGTTTGGGCTAGTTGGTCCATACTGGATCAGTATGGACTGTATCTTCCTTGTCCTCATTTTGTTTCAGCTTTTAACTTTTTCTTCGAGAAGAGGGCACGCGTGCCCGCACCTTTGACTGCTCTGCCAAAAAGTTGATGCGATCATTTGTACGGTCCCACCCACAAAACAATATCGAACTCCGATATCCGGACCAACGTTTATAAAACTCTACAGGTTTTCCCGCTCATTTTAATCCAAGCGACGATCAATTTAATCCCGGGGTCACTCAATTTAATCCCAGTGCCATACAATTTAATCCAAGCGCCAAACAATTTAATCCTGGGGTCAGTCAATTTAATCCACAACATAGATATGCACTTATTGTGTTCAGTGGTCGTGTTTCGCTTACACATTTGGTAACTTAGAACAATTGTTTGTACAATTAGAATTTCTTTTGGGGGAGCGATTGATAATTTGATTACTAATGTGATTACTTTGAGTTACTAGTCCCGCTATTGACGAGGCTTAATTGATGTGTTGGTTACTCTTTGTAGAGCGCAGCTCTTAGGCACCCCTTTCCGGCTCGAACGGCGTCGGCGTCGGCGTAACCACGCGGTGCATGATGGGTAAATTCCCCCGCTATATTTAGCGGAAAAATTTTCCCGCTAAATCTAGCGGAAAATTTTCCCCGCTAAATCTAGAGGAAAATATTCACCACTAAATTTAGCGGAAAATTTTCCCCGCTAAATCGAGCGCAAAAGTATCTCCAATATTTAGCGGAAAATTTCCCCCGCTTTTGTTTCGCGGAAACTTTCCCCGCTAAATCTAGCGGAAAATTTTCCCCGCTAAATTTAGCGGAAAATTTTGCCCGTTAAATCTAGCGGAAAATGTTCTCGCTATATTTAGCGGGAAATTTTCCCCTCTAAATCTAGCGGATTTTTTCCAGCTAGATTTAGCGGAAAATTTGCCCCGCTAAGTCAAACGGAAAATTTTCCCCGCTAAATCTAGCAGAAAATATTCCCCGCTATATTTTGCGAAAAATCCCCCCCCCCCCCCGCTAAATCTAGCGGAAAATCTTCCAAGCTAGATTTAGCTGAAAATTTGCCCTAATAAGTCTAGCGGAAAATTTTCCCTGCTAAATCTAGCGGAAAATTTTCCCAGCTAGATTTAGCGGAAAATTTTCCCCGCTAAATCTAGCGGAAAATTTGCCCCGCTTACTCTAGTGGAAAATTTTCCCGCTAAATCTAGCTGGCAAGATTTTCCGCTAGATTTAGCGGGGAACATGTTCCGCTAGATGTAGCGGGGAAAATTTCCCGCTAAATTTAGCGGGGAAATTTTTTGCTAGATCTAGCGGGGAAACTTTTCCGCTAGACTTAGCGGGGCAAATTTCCCGCTAAATCTAGATGGGAAGATATTCCGCTAGATTTAGTGGGGGAAATTTTCCGCTAGATTTAGTGGAGAAAATTTCCCGCTAAATTTAGCGGGAAAGTTTTTCCGCTATATCTAGCGGGGAAAAATTTCCGCTAGACAGCGGGGCTAATTTTGCGCTAAATCTAGCTGGGAAATTTTTCCGACAAATTTAGCGGGGAAAATTTCTCGCTAAATATAGCGGGGAAAATTTTCCGCTAGACTTAGCGGGGAAATTTTTCTCCTAAAATTAGCGGGGGAATTTACCCATCATGCACCGCGTGTTTACGCCGACGCCGCTCAAGTCGGACAAGGGCGCCTAAGAGCTGCGCTTTAAAAATAGTAACCAACACATCAATCAAGCCTCGTTAACAGTGGAACTAGTAACTCAAAGTAATCCCATTAGTGATCCAATTATCAATTGCCGCCCCCCCCCAAATTCTAATTGTATAAACAATTGTTCTAAGTTACCAAATGTTTAAGCAAAACACGACCACTGAACACAATAAGTGCATATATATATTGTGGATTAAATTGACTGACCCCGGGATTAAATTGTGTGGCCCTTGGATTAAATTGTATGGCGCTTGGATTAAATTGAGTGACCCTGGGATTAAATTGGTCGTCACTTGGATTAAAATGAGCGGGAAAACCTGTAGTGCGCCCGACACTGGAATATGCATCGATAATATGGGACCCCTACGCACAAACCCAAATAGATAAAGTGGAGCGCATTCAAAGGCTAGCAGCAAGGTTTATCTTTTCTAAATACGATAGACACGAGTCTGTTTCGGCATTGTTGAGGGAAGCCCAATTATCGTCCTTAGCGTCAAGACGAAGAATTGCGCGGCTGAAGTTTTTTTATTTGTTGTATTTTAAATATCTTCATATTGACACGCAAACTTATATCAGATCTCCTGGAAGACGGTCTCGACGACTAAACAATTATTTGTCAGTTGACCCATTTATGCCCAATATTGACATTTTTAAATATTCGTTTCTTGTCAAAACAATAGAAGAATGGAACAGATTACCCCCAAGTGTTTTTTCGGACGTCACGTCTGTTGAAGAATATGAAGAAAAGTTGATGAACTGGTTTGCTGACGAATAGTTGCACCTGTGAGAATGATTGTTCTATGTATAATTTCTTGTGTCACCTGTATTTTGTTTGATATATTACTGTATCCACTCCTGCTATAACCCGCAAGGGTTGGCAGTATTTGAAATAAATAAATAAATAAAAAAAGTTAGAAAGGCAGAAGAACACAATGAGTACAAAACGGGCGTGACGGTGTTGGTAACAGTATCAAACGTGAGGAACACAGGGAAAGGGACGGACAACCGAAGAGAAATCTGCGCATGGACTTGCACTTGCAGCAGGCCGTGTTGCCGGCAGGTCACCAACAGAAAAATACCGACCGCTTCGGGAATGGCACCGAAACATGCAGGGAGAGTGTCTGTGCGTGGGCTGTGGGAGAGAATGGGGAGATAGGGGAAGGGGGACCTTTCGTCGCGGATGTTGCTCAAGTTTTTCCCTGCCCAATGTTTGCTTGGACGCAAAGCGAACAAGGCCACAGGCCCCCGAGGGAAACCGCCGCAACTCCTTTTTCCCCTTTCCGAGGCGTAGACAAAGCCGGCCGTCCACGCGGTCTCGGTGGTCGACCTTGTGAACCTCTGTAATAGACCCTTTCGAAAGTCACGTGCCGATTATTAATAGGTCGGAACCCCTGCACAATGGCGGAACAACTGCATCGAGGAACGTGCAAGTCATTCCATAAGATAGCGAACGTCGGAGCGCGGCCAACACTACGAGCCGACAAGCTAATCAAAGAGCGTCGAAAGTGCAACGTCACTGCGCTCATCCCCTTTTTTGTGGGTGTGTTTTCTTCAGTGTGCCGTGACGTTGAGGTTTTAGTCCACCATCGTGCAGGCATTTCGCAGCTGCCAACAAAGAGCCGTATTTCGAAAGCCTTTTCGAAAAACACTTGACCCCAGGGGCAACAAACCGTTTTCGAGCCCAGTCACTGAGTTTGAGGCTAGACTCTCACCGGCGGCCCTCCTAACCCTAACCGAGTGGACTGTGATTTCGATAGGCGCAGTTTCAAACGCTGCTGGCGGCTAAATTCTCGTATTTTCCCGCTGTATTTTGTGTTTCATGGTACACGCATTTTCCCGAGGACAATAAAAAAGCAAAAAAAAAAAAAAAAAAGAACTAAAACTAAACTATTTTCGTTGGGTACGCGCGCGACAGAACGAATGTGACTGTTTTTTTTTTTTTTGTTTTTTTCTTATTACGATAAGTTTTGAGGGCGCCGCGGGATTCGCCGCATCTGAAACGACAGAGCGCTTTGCTGTCAAAAATACATTGCAACAGAAGAGGGCTGAAAGGCATGCATTTTTCACGCTCACAAATAACGTGTTTACCGATGGACAGGACATGGACATAAAATTGAGGAAGTGTTAACATTCGAACAATATATCGTGCGTACCACACGATGCAGCGTTATCCGAAAAAAATTTATTTGAGAAAGATCTCAAATAACACAGTCACAGTCGACGACAGTCACATCTTGACAATCGGGCGGAATCCGAGATGACTTCGTTTTGGTGCACGTTTTGGAGAAAGCTTCCTTTTTTCACAACCGCACCAAGGCAAAAAAGAAACAAACGCGACTGACCCGTTTCTCACCCCAACCCGGACAACTATTTTTGGAGATGACTGAGGATTCTACGCGGATTATCTCTGGGAGGGGGGAGAACAATGTTCGCAAAATCGCGTCGAGGGTCGTTCGACGTCCTTCACCTCCTTCGTTTCCCGTGAATGTCGAGCAGAAAAGCTTGAACGGCAGGCACTTACCAGCCTTATTTCTCACAATGGAAGATAACACAAAAAGGGTACGCAGCACGCATAAAAAAAATTAAGTGGAAACTTTCAAGAGGGGCGAGAGAACGTCGAGTGCAAAACCGCAAAAACGTAGGCAGAGAACCGCGCTGAGCGGGTCTTCACAGCCCCAGAGAGTGGCAGAAATTTTCTAGCTGATAGGGGGCGCGAGAGTCGCACCAGCCGCATCAGCATCAGCAACAGGGCGGCGGCCTAGGAGCATTTTTTGGGTTTACACCTTTCCAAATGGCCGAGAACGACCTGATTTTTAGCCAAGGAGCTGAGAGCGACTTGGTTCTTAGCCAAGAGGCTGAGAACATCACTTATCTCAGCCAAATGGCCGAGAACCACCTGATCATTAGCCAAGAGGCTGAAAACGACTTGCTTCTTAGCCAAGAGGCTGAGAACATCACTTATCTTAGCCAAATGGCCGAGAACGACCTGATTCTTAGCCAAGGAGCTGAGAACGACTTGGTTCTTAGCCAAGAGGCTGAGAACCTCACTGATCTTAGCCAAATGGCTGAGAACTTCACTGATTCTAGCCAAATGTCTGAGAACTTGGTTCTTAGCCAAGAGGCTGAGAACGACTTTCGATTCTTAGCCAGATGGCTGAGAACATCACTTATCTCAACCAAATGGCTGAGAACGACCTGATTCTTAGCCAAGGGGCTGAGAACAACTTGGTTCTTAACCAAGAGGCTGAGAACTTCACTGATTTTAGAAAATGGCTTAGAACTTCGCTCATCCTAGCCAAATGTCAGAGAAATTGGTTCTTAACCAAGTGGCTGAGAACGACTTTTGATTCAGCTGAGAACATCACTTATTTTATAGCCAAATGGCTGAGAATGACCTGATTCTTAGCCAAGGAGCTGAGAACGACTTGGTTCTTAGCCAAGAGGCTGAAAACCTCACTGATCTTAACCAAATGGCTTAGAACTGCACTGATCCTAGCCAAATGTCAGAGAAATTGGTTCTTAGCCAAGGGGCTGAGAACGACTTTTGATTCTTAACCAGATGGCTGAGAACATCACTTATCTTAGCCAAATGGCTGAGAACGACCTGACTCTTAGCCAAGGGGCTGAGAACGACTTGTTCCTTAGCCAAAAGGCTGGAAACCTCACTGATTTAGCCAAATGGCTGAGAACTTCACTGATCCTAGCCAAATGTCAGAGAAATTGGCTCTTAGCCAAGAGGCTGAGAACAACTTTTGATTCTTAGCCAGATGGCTGAGAACATCACTTATCTTAGCCAAATGGCTGAGAACGACGTGATTCTTAGCCAAGGAGCTGAGAACGACTTGGTAGCCAAGAGGCTGAGAACATCACCTATCTTAGCCAAATGGCCGAGAACGACCTGTTGCTGAGAACGACTTGGTTCTTAGCCAAGAGGCTGAAAACTTCACTGATCTTAGCCAAATGACTGAGAACTTCACTGATCCTAGCCAAATGTCAGAGAAATTGGTTCTTAGCCAAGAGGCTGAGAACGACTTTTGATTCTTAGCCAGGTGGTTGAGAACATCCCTTATCTTAGCCAAATGGCTGAGAACGACCTGATTCTTAGCCAAGGGGCTGAGAACGACTTGGTTCTTAGCCAAGAGGCTGAGAACCTCACTGATCTTAGCCAAATGGCTGAGAACTTCACTGATTCTAGCCAAATGTCTGAGAACTTGGTTCTTAGCCAAGAGGCTGAGAACGACTTTCGATTCTTAGCCAGATGGCTGAGAACATCACTTATCTCAACCAAATGGCTGAGAACGACCTGATTCTTAGCCAAGGGGCTGAGAACAACTTGATTCTTAACCAAGAGGCTGAGAACTTCACTGATTTTAGAAAATGGCTTAGAACTTCGCTCATCCTAGCCAAATGTCAGAGAAATTGGTTCTTAACCAAGTGGCTGAGAACGACTTTTGATTCTTAGCCAGATAGCTGAGAACATCACTTATTTTATAGCCAAATGGCTGAGAATGACCTGATTCTTAGCCAAGGGGCTGAGAACGACTTGGTTCTTAGCCAAGAGGCTGAAAACCTCACTGATCTTAACCAAATGGCTTAGAACTGCACTGATCCTAGCCAAATGTCAGAGAAATTGGTTCTTAGCCAAGAGGCTGAGAACGACTTTTGATTCTTAACCAGATGGCTGAGAACATCACTTATCTTAGCCAAATGGCTGAGAACGACCTGACTCTTAGCCAAGGGGCTGAGAACGACTTGTTCCTTAGCCAAAAGGCTGAAAACCTCACTGATCTTAGCCAAATGGCTGAGAACTTCACTGATCCTAGCCAAATGTCAGAGAAATTGGCTCTTAGCCAAGAGGCTGAGAACAACTTTTGATTCTTAGCCAGATGGCTGAGAACATCACTTATCTTAGCCAAATGGCTGAGAACGACGTGATTCTTAGCCAAGGAGCTGAGAACGACTTGGTAGCCAAGAGGCTGAGAACATCACCTATCTTAGCCAAATGGCCGAGAACGACCTGTTGCTGAGAACGACTTGGTTCTTAGCCAAGAGGCTGAAAACTTCACTGATCTTAGCCAAATGACTGAGAACTTCACTGATCCTAGCCAAATGTCAGAGAAATTGGTTCTTAGCCAAGAGGCTGAGAACGACTTTTGATTCTTAGCCAGGTGGTTGAGAACATCCCTTATCTTAGCCAAATGGCTGAGAACGACCTGATTCTTAGCCAAGGGGCTGAGAACGACTTGGTTTTTAGCCAAGAGGCTGAAAGCCTTACTGATCTTACTTAGTTAAATGGCTGAGAACTTCACTGATCCTAGCCAAATGTCAGAGAAATTGGTTCTTAGCCAAGAGGCTGAGAACGACTTTTGATTCTTAGCCAGATGGCTGAGAACATCACGTATCTTAGCCAAATGGCTGAGATCGACCTGATTCTTAGCCAAGGGGCTGAGAACGACTTGGCTCTTAGCTAAGAGGCTGAGAACGTCACTTATCTTAGCCAAATGGCCGAGAACCACCTGATTTTTAGCCAAGGGGCTGAGAACGACTTTTGATTCTTAGCCAGATGATTGAGAACATCACTTATCTTAGCCAAATGGCTGAGAACGACCTGATTCTTAGCCAAGGGGCTGAGAACGACTTGGTTCTTAGCCAAGAGGCTGAAAACCTCACTGATCTTAGCCAAATGGCTGAGAACTTCACTGATCCTAGCCGAATGTCAGAGAAATTGGTTCTTAGCCAAGAGGCTGAGAACGACTTTTGATTCTTAGCCAGACGGCTGAGAACATCACTTATCTTAGCCAAATGGCTGAGAACGACCTGATTCTTAGCCAAGGGGCTGAGAACGACTTGGTTCTTAGCCAAGAGGCTGGGAACGTGACCTATCTTAGCCAAATGGCCGAGAACCACCTGATTCTTAGCCAAGGGGCTGATAACGACTTGGTTCTTAGCCAAGAGGCTGAGAACGACTTTTGATTCTTAGCCAGATGGTTGAGAACATCACTTATCTTAGCCAAATGGCTGAGAACGACCTGATTCTTAGCCAAGGGGCTGAGAACGACTTGGTTCTTAGCCAAGAGGCTGAAAACCTCACTTATCTTAGCCAAATGGCTGAGAACTTCACTGATCCTAGCCGAATGTCAGAGAAATTGGTTCTTAGCCAAGAGGCTGAGAACGACTTTTGATTCTTAGCCAAATGGCTGAGAACATCACTTATCTTAGCCAAATGGCTGAGAACGACCTGATTCTTAGCCAAGGGGCTGAGAACGACTTGGTTCTTAGCCAAGAGGCTGAGGAGGTCACTTATTTTAGCCAAATGGCCGAGAACCACCTGATTCTTAGCCAAGGGGCTGAGAACGACTTGGTTCTTAGCCAAGAGGCTGAGAACGACTTTTGATTCTTAGCCAGATGGTTGAGAACATCACTTATCTTAGCCAAATGGCTGAGAACGACCTGATTCTTAGCCAAGGGGCTGAGAACGACTTGGTTCTTAGCCAAGAGGCTGAAAACCTCACTGATCTTAGCCAAATGGCTGAGAACTTCACTGATCCTTGCCAAATGTCAGAGAAATTGGTTCTTAGCCAAGAGGCTGAGAACGACTTTTGATTCTTAGCCAGATGGTTGAGAACATCACTTATCTTAGCCAAATGGCTGAGAACGACCTGATTCTTAGCCAAGTTGCTGAGAACGACTTGGTTCTTAGCCAAGAGGCTGAAGACCTTACTGATCTTAGCCAATGGCTTAGTACTTCGCTCATCCTAGCCAAATGTCAGAGAAATTGGTTCTTAGCCAAGAGGCTGAGAACGACTTTTGATTCTTAGCCAGATGGCTGAGAACACCACTTATCTTAGCCAAATGGCTGAGAACGACCTGATTCTTAGCCAAGGGGCTGAGAACGACTTGGTTCTTAGCCAAGAGGCTGGGAACCTCTGATCTTAGTCAAATGGCCGAGAACTTGGTTTCATTTCATTTCATCTATTATACCTTAATTAAGGCCCCCAGTGGGGCATTACATAAGGGAGTAATATAATATAAACACATCTGACACATACAAGGTTGTTATAAAGGTAGATAACTTATCAAACGCCGTTCGCCTTCTATGATTATTTTGCAACATTATGGTAAGAAAACGCATGTCGGTGAGCCCTGTTGAAAACAAAGGATCATCAATTATTGTTACGAGAGATTCCGGTAATGCACTCCAATCACTGATACACAGAATGAGAGGTGAATTTTTAAAAGTGTTACTTCTGGCAAAAGGCAATTGACGTTTATGACAAAGGTCACGACGAAGGGAGAATATGATTAGAAGAATTCGCGATCAGTCCGATGTAAAACATGTTATGAAAAAGAGATAGTCTGTCTACAGCGTTAATAAGGGGAGGTAATAAGATTGGGTGATTTTAGATCTGATTTTTAGATCTGACTTTTAGATTTTTAGGCGTATAGTTTAGATCTAACGAGGATGCAGTATGACGCTTGAAGCTATATATGTCCATTAAGAGCTTTCCATGACAGGTCGAAATTTAAATGAACACCAAGGTATTTAAAAGAAGGAACTTCTTCCATTGCATGTGGAGCGAGTTGATACGAATAAGTGATTGGAGTATGTGATTTAGAAAACAATACATATTTAGATTTAAGGGGGTAGGGAAACGAATTTCTATCGCTCATTTTCCAGCTTGAATGTGTTACATGTTGCACCCTAACCTCAAAAACACTAGTCTTCCGTTGAAAGGCCAAGGAAAACTAATTTTAAAACTAAATAAACGATCTTTCAATGTGCGCCTGGTGGATGCATGCGGAGCCTATTTGGGAGGTAGTCTAGCAACGTTGTGGAATCTGCTACGTAGTCGTGACGTAGCAGATTCCTTCGGAGCAGCGCCGCTGTTTGGAATTTCAACATTTTCCTTCTTAGCTTTCCTCCTAGCTCAACTCACAAATCGCGCATTGTACCAAACGCTCCAAGAGGACGGAAAGGAAGGACTCCCCTCTTTCTCGGACCCTCGTTCATGCAACCGGACACAGCCATTCTCCCCTCAGAAGATCAGCCCGTCGCTCAAAACTCGAACGAAAGTTGCTTTCCCCACCCCGTTCAGCCCTAAGCTGACAGCGTTGTGGAAGCTACGTGCTCCTTGGGCCAGCCTCACGCTCGTCACCCCTAGGGTGCCTTCATGTGCGCACATGAAGGCTCCTTAGTCACCCCACGGGTACATCGAACGCTGATAACGCCAGCAAGGGCAAAGCTCATAACCACGCCAGCCTTGGTACGTCACGAATGCGGGGAATCTTTTCTTTCTGTTTTTGTTTGCGCCGGATATCCCATGACTAATCGCGCTCTCCGTTCGCTTCTCTTCGAGCGCTTGCTCGAGTGCACCGCTTGGAACGAAAAATATAGCCAGTCGTTCAAAATGCAAACGTGCGATTATAATTTACGGTTTTTATCCGTCATGCTTGACTCATTTCCAAACGAAATTTAAATATTTCAATTTTTGTTTCCGTACCCCTTTAAGGTGATTAATAGGCATAAGCCACTCATCACACCACTTCTCAATAAAACACAGGTAATCTTGCAGTGCCTTGAAATCGACTTTGATGTTATATAGCGCTATAAATAAAAACATAGTTGGCAAGCAAACGAGCACTTTGACCACCAATTTAATGTAAACGAGGAAAAGCAATGGGCCCAGTACGGTTCCCTGGGGTACTCCTGAAATAACTTGCAAAGAATAAGTTGCTTCACCCAGCCTGACAGACTGGGTTCTTGTAGTAAGAAAGTTGTTTATCTAATTAATAAGTACTGAATTAATTTTTATGTGGTTTAGTTTTGCGATAAGTCTGCAGTGTGGCTCCCGACCAAAAGCTTTTGAAAAGTCAATAAACACAGCGTCAGTCTGCGCAAGTGTATTGAGGTTATTTTAAATATCAGTAACCAATTTAGAAAGCTGCTTTGTACAAGATCGTTTTTCACAAAATTCATGCTGATTACAAAACAAAACATTGTTGGAATCTAGAAATTGCATAACGTTTGTAAAAATATTATGCTCCAGGAGTTCACAACAGACGCTAGTTAAAGAAATAGGTCGATAGTTGCTAGGTTCGCCAGAATAATTGCACTTGAGAATAGGAGTTACGTCAGCATGTCTTTAGTCGTTGGGAAGGCTATCCGCGGTGAGGGATTGATCAAAAATTTTACTTAAATACAAAGATGAAGTGTGCTTGGTCATTTTAAAGATTTTATTGTTAATGCCGTCACAGCCAGGAGATAAGCTAATTGGAAGTTTCTGTATTAGATGCAAAACGCTTTCTGGAGAAATGGTTACAGCCTCCATTTCATTGAAGGCATGCTGGGAAGGTAATAGCGGTGGAGGGAAAGTTTCTCGGGTTACTGAAATATTACATTACATTACTGAAATATTCATTAAATTTATCACACTTCATTGTCACGAAGTTTAATTCGAGTCGAGGACAACCGGGCATGCTTTCTTTGTAGAAGAGTTAATTTCCCATTTTTTTATTATTAGAAACTAGAATATTGTAAAGATCGTTTTCAATAAAAATTTCGTTTCGCATTTTTTTATTTTATTTTTACAAATTTTAGTGTAATCCCGAAAACGAGACCATGGCATAGGGCATCGGCATTGTCCTTTGCGGACTGGATGACGTGATTTCCCTTATTACTCCAACTGGCGCAGTCAATCAAAACGGAAGAAATTGAGCGAGCTATTAAATATTGCCTGCCTCCCACCCCCTCTCCCCGGCATTGCCAGGGGAGAAGTGGGAGGGGTCTTATGAGGCTTCAGCCTCCTTTCCCCTCTCCCCGCACCCGAAAAAAAAAAAAAAAAGAAAATTCCTGGCAAAACCATTACCCCCACGCATAAAAAAAAAAAAAAAAAAAAAATAGGTGAAAATTTATTAGTGTTTCTGGCAAAGGAGGTCTGTAAGGTGATTCGGCAGATGCAACAGACTGTCCGCCATCGTACGCGTCAGCAAAAGGACCGCGGGCAGCTCCAACCACTCCATGGCAGGACTCCGCGACACAGCGAATCATTGTTGCTTGCGGCTATCAGGAACGTTCGGACTAGGGGTGTCGTGAACTTTTGTCGAACCAGATTTTTTGGTCGAACTTTCTAGGTTCGACCGGGTCGAACCGGGTCGACGAACCTTCGAACTTTTCATCAGATTCGACCGGTTCGACTTTGTGGACAGTGTGGCCAGACCTTGATACAAGCATGTCTAGGTTTGGAGATTTTTTTTTTTAATGCAAAGGTTTATTTTATTTTGTGAACAGCTGCAATTAAAAGAAACTAATTCTAATCACTGAAGAAGTTAATAACTTAATTTTAGTACTGTATTGACTGAAATAGCTAATCAGCGTTGCACTTAATTCATCGCTTAGCCATTACCATCCAATCCGAAGCCAACTGGCCAGCCTGTCGCGCATGCGCACGCGAGTCGAACCTCAACACAAGGTTCGTCGAACTTTCCGCTAAAAGTTCGAAAAAGTAGAACCTGGTCGAACTCGAACTGCGGCCGGTTCGCGACACCCCTAGTTCGGACCACGCCAATGGACCTTTTCCGAGAAGCGTTCTGCGCACGCGCGAGCGCCCGATGCCAAGTGGCGGAAGTCGGAACGAAAAATCGAGGAAATTTGGAAGGAGGCTGTATTTCAGCGAGTAGAACACGTAACTGCAGCATATATATAATTGTGTTACACACAAAAAAAAAAAAAAAAAAAAAAAAAAAAAAAAAAAACGTCGACGGAAAGGAAAACACGACGTTTGGGTGGACGCCACAGATGCCCCGCCCCTTCTTTAAAGTCGCGTTGGGCAGGCGCCGCTGCTCAGAGAGCGAAGAAATTAGTAGCGTAGCTCCCATTATCGATTGGTAGCGCAGGTAGGTCACTTCCTCGATTTTTAGTTCGTGCAGCCACCGCCTGGTGCCGTCGGTATGTGGAAAAGGTCCAATGGCTGCCGGTAGTCCTCTGTCCAAGGCGCATGAGGAGTACCAGGCTCTCTGTAGATCTCTTCGCGGCACAATTCTTCGAGCCAGGGTTAGGCGCCGTTCGCACACTTGCAATGGAGTGGGACGGGAGGAGGTGGGACCGGTTTTTGAGCCTCTTCCGACGTCTTGGGATCGGATGCACTGCTGCGCAGCTGGTCCTATAAGCGTCGCGGGGGGCTTGGGGCTGGTCTTGTCTCTCTTCGTCCTACTCGGTTGCGGGTGTGAACTGCGCTTTAATCTAAGCTGGCGCAAACTTTCAGCTTTCTCTCCCTGTATTTAGCTTCACTGTCATCATTTTATGTCCTTGTTACATCTTTAGTTTTCTGGATATCATTTTGTGACTCTAATGTACCCGGCGGCAGGCAAGCAGACGCACAGGCGTAAGGGTTTTAAGTTTTAACCTTTCTGCTTCGCCTTGCACGCTGCCGTGTACGTGCCTGATCTGTGCAAATAAAAATAAATCAATCAATCAAGGCGCTGTCCGGTTATGTCCTGCATGTCCTCAAATGCTTCCTGGGTTTCCGAAACAAAAGTCGCGCCAACCAGCGTTTTGAAAACGGCGCCAACTGCACGGCAATATCCCTATAATGAAACGTTGGCGGTAACATTTTTTACAAGAATATGTCTTGTGCTATCTATCGAGTATTTTTATTTTATCTCTCTAATAGTTTTGTTTTTGTGCAGTACTGTATGTGTTAAATGTTTTGCTGATTATCAATAATCTAATAACATAATATCTGTACTTATTTGGTTGCATTACATATTGCACTCTCTGTACGCAATGTCACGTGATTTTCCCAAGGACCGCACGCACGCACTGCCAAAGGGCGCGTTAAGTTAGTGAGCTCCAGACTCCGGACATCTGCGCTCGAGCGCGCGGGTTCGGAGCGTAGCTTAACGGCGCACTTTGTTACCGAGGCGACATCTGACGCCTGTTTTTTTAACGTTTCCGTTTCCGGCTTTCCGGCGCGCGCTTGAACATGGCTCCCGTCCCGTCGAAACATCGAAAAAGTGTTTGGTCGACGACGACTTCGATGAAATAAGTGCGCGGAGACGGCGGCAACAGCGAGAGCTTGTATTTATGCTGCACGCTGTTGGTGCGGCGATTAAAGGTACGCCGAACGCCTTCTGAATTCCCAAAAGCCTTAAAGAATGACGGCGGAATGGCCGAATTTATTGGCTCGCCCGATTCTGAAATTGCGGTAAGGTACATGAAGAACTTCGACAAGCATTTGAAGGATGTATGCATACCTTTCTACACCAGCACCATGCTTTTTTTATTTTCCACGATGACGGAACGACTACACGAGCTGCCAAGCGATCGCCGTCGAAGTATCCACGCATCCAAACAGGCGCGACTTTCGCGTCCAACGGAGTCGCTAAAGACTTCGGCGCAAGTACGAACGACGCCGAGAGCTCCGAGCACTGTATCGTAGCGCAGAACGAGCAGCTCCTACCCACGACCGGCCTACCTCGGTGCCGTTCCTGGCTAGGCCGGAGCCTTTCGGCCGCGGGGTTCGGTTGGTGCGGTCGCGGTCGGCGAAGTTTGGCGAGGCGAGCGCGGTGGCATCCTCGGAGCGTTCGGAAGCGACCTCGCTCGCCAGGGATTGCGCACACCCGACGACCCAGGTCCAGAGTGGCCCGGCGGCCCGGCCCGGAGCCCAAAACGCTTGGGTTTTGATGATTCTTCCGTCTCGTGCGAGACCACCGCACCACCGTGTGAAACCGGTGAAACCACGGCCACCGACCACCGTGCAAAACCACCGCGAGTAACCGCGAGACTGGTCGCGAGAGCGGAAACGCCGTCATCTCACCGGAAACCGACCTGTTCGAGCTCTCGCGCACCATCTCCGACGATGGAGCTCGCGGAGCGCGCTCCGCCACCGTGCACCGGAAGTGAGACGTTGTCGTTTAGTTTAGCTCGAGTGCACTCTGACCGCTGGAGCGCGCTCGAGCGCGTTAACTTAACGCGCCCAGTGCGTTGCCGCGTTGCATTGCAGGCTCCGCAGGCTATGGATCTGACCACGGTGTAGTACCTCTTCTCGAATCTGGTGAAAAGTTCGAAGGTTCGTCGACCGGTTCGACCCAATCGGACCCCGAAAGTTCGACCTAAAAATCCGGTTCGATAAAAGTTTGCGACACCCCTACGCCCCTACCTCTGACTCAAGTGGCGAGTGATTCATCAGTGGCCCAGTTGGCTCAGTCGCTCAGTCCTGAGCCGTGCTGCAGCTGTTTCTGTGGTCTACGGCACTTCCCAGTCCGTATGACACCCCAGCTCTTCAACGGCACAGCTGAGCGGCGCTACACAAGCTCCTTTGCACAACGTTACCGAAAACAAGGTGGCTACCTCGAGGTACTCTCATTCTGTCCAAAGCTAGTTCCTCAACATTCTGAAGTCTGAAGACGTAGTCGCCGCAGAAAAGGCGCGTTCAGTGGCACCCGGCTCTAGAGATGTCGGAGGCGACGAAGGATTCTGCCTATCCGGTGCAGTTCGTGCCCTTCTCATCCGCCCTAGACGGAACCTTTTGGAGCGAGATCAGCCGTCGCAAACTGGAGGTGGTCCGTCTCGAAGAAGGACCCGTGCCGGCGCAAGCATGGTACTCCTGCGACTCGGCCGTCGGTCTACCGGCACTTGCCAACTTGGACCACACCGCCTTCGACATGTCGTCGTCGCTCTCGACCGGCGCTAACATCCCCGGTAGCTGCCAGCTTCGCGGGAGCATCTGGCTCCCTAACTCCCTGGAGGCCATGAAGAAACTCGACAAAACTGCCCTCCTCGAAGCCGCGGGTCAAAACATATGGGACGCCATCGAGAGTGAGTCTGCCCTGCGCGATCCCGGTACCCTGAACGCCTTCATCGGAATCGTGTACGTGGACATCAAGAGCTACAAGTTCTGGTACTGGTTCGCGTTCCCGGCTGTCTGTCTCCCCGACGCCGTGGTCTTCGCCGGTCCGCCGACGAAGCTACCAGATGTGATGAAGGACGACCTTGTCAGTCAGCTGGACGCAGCGTACGGTAAGCTGAAGCCCGCTGACCGTGCCGCGTTCCTTGTGGACGCTGACTCTTCGGGGGCACTGAAGATTCTGCCGCTGAGCAAGCTGAACGAAGTGTACGAGTCGGGTCGCCGTTTCTACGTGGGCTACACGGACCCGTCGACGTCTGAACAGCACCCCGGTTGGCCCCTGCGAAACTTGCTGGGCATGCTGTCCCGTTGCTTTCGCGGATCGAAGGAGCGGAAGGTGTTACCGCTGCTGGCCTATCGACGGCAGGCCAGGGAGGGACAGCTCTGGAGCAGTCGGAGCCTCGTCTTTTCGGTCCGCTTCGGAGGAGATGCCTTGGAGCGTCCCAGGTCTGTCGGAGGCGTTACTGTTTTAGAAAGGAACGATTTGGACCTGCGGAGCAGCAGAGCTCTGTTTGAAGTTCTGTCGTGTTGTTGCCTCATGAAAGTGATCAGGGGGGCTATGTTCGACAAATGTTTCGTTTCTCCTAATAAGATACAGAAGTGACGGAAGTGATGATATCGCGTCTGATGGGCTAGAGGCTCAAATGACGAAAGAGGGAACTTTCGTCATTTGAGCCTCTAACCAGTCAGACAAGACATCGTCACTTCCGTTTCTTTTTAGGAGAAATGAAATATTTGTCGAACATAGCCCCCCAGGTTTCAAGCGAAGTCAGCGGACACTTAAAAAGTTGATTCAGTATTGCAAGTAAAGAACTTTAGAAGTGAATAAAAGTTGCAGCTAAAAAAAACAACCGCATCTCCACGTGGTGAATAATGTTGATTGGGGCGAAGCTCTGGTGGTGCTTGTCTGTGTAAACGCTGAGCCGCAGCATGTTGAGCCTTTCGTTCGTTTTCATCCATGTAACGCTGCGGTCAAATGCTCAGACGCGTATATAACCACGTTCCATACCACACATTCTCTTTCTGACATGGGTGAAAACGAACGAAAGGCTCGGCATGCTGCGGCTCACCGTCTACGCAGACAAGCACCACCAGAGCTTCGCCCCAATCAACATCATTCACCACGTGGAGATGCGGTTGTTTTTTGTTTGTTTTTTCCCCTGCACGAGCACGGGAGCACGTGCTCACGTGCTTGTGACCCAACGGCGGACGGACATACGGACATGGCTAGCCCCTAAGGAGCTTTGCCCCTAAAAGAGGGGATGTACTCCTTGTAGTTGACAATTAAGGATTGCATTTGAGTACTTAGTAGAATCACCAGGCAAGAAAAGTATGGTAAAGAATTTGGTAGGTGTTCTGCCTTTAGCATGCACTTGTTGCCGTCCATTGAACTTTAAGGTCCGTTCACACTCTTGCAACCGAGTACGACCGAGAGAGACCACACCGGTTTTTAAGCTTCTTGCGACCTCTTAGGACCAGCTTTGCTGCAGCGCTTCCGGTCCTAAGAGGTCGCAAGAGGCTTAAAAACCGATCTGGTCTCTCTCGGTCGTACTCTGTTGCAAGAGTGTGAACGGGCCTTTAGCTGTATGTGCAAAGAAATGTTATTGAAGGCGGAGAGTTTGTGCTCGAGGCAGGGAATTTATCGGGTTCTTAACTCTGTCGCCAACTAGAATTACTGGTAGATTGACTGAAACACTAACTTACTTTGATGCTACAGTGCAAGAGAGGAAGCAATCGAAAAATGCTTCAACAGTATAATTCAGTTACTCTGCACTTGCTACCAATCTAGGACCATTCCATATGTCTGTCTTTGTCCCAAAGTTGTTTGGTCGAACACTTGAAAACAAAAAGGTAGAGTCAGGTTTACAGAGACCTTTTCAACTCCCAGGTTTGTCGGCTGGGAACGCAATGCGACTGGACAACTGGGACCTCGCATGGTGAACCTGAGTGGCGGCATGGACCCAAAAAAAGTGGCAGAGACTGCAGTAGGCCTCAACCTGCAACTGATGCGGTGGCGACTGGCACCAACCCTCAACCTCGAAGTCATTGCGAATACCCGATGCCTTCTGCTAGGTGCGGGCACCCTTGGCTGCAATGTGGCCAGATCGCTGATGGGCTGGGGCGTCCGCACCATCACTTTCGTGGACGCCGGTCGGGTCTCCTACTCTAACCCTGTTCGACAGAGTTTGTACATCCTTAGCGACTGCGAAAATGGAGGTCGGCACAAGGCAGACGCCGCGGCAGATGCCCTGAAGTGCGTTTTTCCGGCGATGGATGCCCGTGGCGTGGTGCTGAGCATACCGATGCCGGGACACGGTGTGCCATCTGGCTCGGGAGACACCATACGGAAGCAGGTAGAGCAACTTGAACAACTTGTTGCAGAGCACGACGCAATCTTTCTGCTCCTGGACACGAGGGAAGCCCGTTGGTTACCAACTCTTATGGCGTGCGCAAGGGGCAAGCTGGTTATCAATGCGGCGCTTGGCTTCGACACTTTTCTGGTGATGCGGCATGGCGTGGGGGAAAGAAGTGAAGTGGACTCCGACAAACCGTCAAGATGTGGTGAAGGACCGTCCACCTCTGGAGATGGACAGTTTGTGCATGGTGGCATGCCATCAACATCTGGCAAGAATCCATCAACGTCTGGCGAGGGGCCCCCAGCGTTTGGTGATGGTCCCTCAAGGTCAACTAAAGAACTGCCAACGTCTGGTAATGGGCATTCAGTGCCTATTGGTGGACCATCAATGTCCAGCGGTGGAGAGCAGTTGTCCGCTGACCAGCTTGGCTGCTATTTCTGCAACGATGTTGTCGGACCCACCGACTCAACGAGGGACCGTACGCTCGACCAACAGTGCACGGTGACAAGGCCCGGTGTGAGCATGATGGCTGGAGCGCTGGCTGTGGAGCTCCTGGTCGGTCTGCTCCAGCATCCAGAGAAGGGACGTGCGCCAGCGGGTGCAGGTAGCTGGGACGCACCTTGCGACAATCCGCTGGGGATGGTGCCCCACCAGATACGGGGCTTCATAGGGCGACACCATTACATGACACTTGCGTGCACCGCCTTCTCTATGTGCACCGCTTGCTCCCCTGCGGTGGTGTCGCAGTACAATGCGGACGGCTGGGAGTTTGTGGCGCATGTGCTCAGAGACGCCAGCTATCTCGAAGAACTGACTGGACTCAGCAGGCTGCATGCTGAGACAGACTTGGATCAAGTGTGGGCACTGAGTGACAGTGAAGGGGACTGAGTGACTCTGAGCTTTGTCCTGCCAGGGGGACTTCCTGGACTCCGTTTACTTCAAGCAGAGGCAACCGTTCCAGGGTCGTGAACAAACGAGCCTCGTTTGTGTTTGGGTGCATGCCTCAGAGCTTTGAGTAGAAACTTCTTGCCCAAGGTTCTGAGGCTCCATGGCTGTATGCATGGCAGGAATTCTCATCACTACCTCTCACAGATGTGGATCTTGTAGTTACTAGCTCATTATGGCTCAAGGTGGGAAGAGGTGTGCACAACAAAAGGGATGGTAGAGGTGTTTAGGCGACTAGTTCTTGCGGCCAACGCTGCTGTGCCATGGCCGTCAGGTCGACACCCAGTATTGCAAGATTGTGTGCATTGGAGGTTAGTTGAATGTTGTAAAGGAAACTGGCCCGACATAGTTCTACCACACTGTTCTTCATTGCAGGGGTACGACTATATTGACTTCCTTGAACTAAGCTTGTTCATTCACCTACATGCCGAGAGTGCAGCAAGGTCTGTGAACATGAACTCGAGATCTACAGCTCGAGTGCTCCCCAATTGGAAGCATCTTACTTTCAAATCCCTTGAGCATGCTGTTCCAGCCTTTACTGCACTGCGAGTTCGAGATGAAGCAAGAAAGTATCCCATGAGAGCCTATAATGTTCATACTTTCCAAACGAACAACGGGCATCTGCAATGCCAAAAAGAGGAAGTTTTTAATATTGAAAATGTATATAGATCTGCCGAACATGAAGACATTATTTTGCCTTTATTTATTATTCTTCACATATTGTTATTTTTTACCTTGCTGATCTGATAATCTGCAGGAACAATCCACAGACCTATTGGCGAGGAGATAGAACTGTAGGGGCACTCTGACTCGTTTGTTGCCCTCCACCTCAGAGTTCACTCAACACAGGGCCCGTGGGCATGCCTGCAGGCCTTGTGGGCATGTCCACGTCAACTTCAAGAGAGAGGACAGTGCAGCGTAAGAATACTAACAATAAACAAAGTGACGTTTATTGTTAGTGCCGGATCTCTCCTGAAAGCGGTCGTTGGGGGATGCGAGCTTGACCCACTTGGGCTTTTGTGCTGAGCTGGGCACTGTGCATGCTGCATTGTTCATGCTGGCTAGAGTGGTAAGCCCCTTCCCCTCTGGCAACCAGAGAACACAAAATCCAGCTGAACACTCGTGCGGCGTTCGGTTAAGTCAGCCGGGCGCCGAGTCATTGTTATTTGTTGTCCCCATTCCTGTTCTAAAGTTAGCCGCTCAGGCGTCGCGGTCTGATCTCCCCAATACGGTGGCACAAAAGAGTCTTCCACTGTAAAATGAGCCAGAAAAATCGGCGTCTGCACATAGCTGCACATAGCAGTTTTACCGTGAGCAATTTAAAGGCGTAGTTTCCTTCCTGTAGAAAGAGGAGACCAAAGTTGCCCACGGGTGCATTCGCAGACGACAGAGTTAGCGACGCTATTTACTTGTCGTCTGCTCACTGTGCCTATCTGGACATGATGCTACAAATAAATAGCGTCGCTAACTTGGTTGTCTGTAAACTTGCCTAGTGTGGCCTTTGGAAAGTTTGTTAGTCTCATTGTTTACAGGAAGGGAACTACGCCTTGAAATTCTGCATGGTAAAAACTGACCTCCTTGGTGCACGTTCAGTGGAAGTTTGAGCTTTCTTTGTGAAGGAGCCAATATTTCCGGCTTTTTTTCCAGCGGTAGATCTAGAACATCTTATATAGTGTTTTGGCCCAGAAAAAAATGACAGCAAGGCAATAAAAACTGGCCCACAAATCATCCTTAACCCCTTGCCTACTAACAAGTCTCCCTCATGTTGCCCCTTACAGACCGTAAGGCCGGACCACGAGCATGGCTCACATTTAGGTTTCAGCGCTTGTTAGCGCTCTCTGGCAAATGGCAAAACCACCCGTTGCTCCATGTCCCTTGGGCAGTTTGCTCGTTTGTTTTGCTGTTTGACAGAGAGAACGCTTCATTTAGCCAGAAAAAATAAAAAGCAGTCACTTGCGAGCATTTAGGCTAAAACAACATGACTTTGGCGCGGAGGTCCACTTTAGCCGACAAAAAGATCCAAATCCTTTTTGAAATGCTCAGGCACATGCGACGACAAATCCTTCGGCCTTTCCAATTTTTCGGAATCGTACAATAGTTTGATGGGCGGTGACAGGAGTGATGAAATCTATGCGAATCCTGCAAGCATTCCATCAACTTCGGTGTTCGCACATCGGAGGGACTTGGACCAGAAGTCCTGATTTAGAGCAAGATACGACACCTGGAAATCAAGGAAATATTTTTGTCTTATTTTAATTGCAGAATGCCCGTTTAAAATAAAATTTTGCTGTACATTCCTTGAAGGAAAAAGAGTAGGCGAAGGGTTAAGGAAGGCACAAATGAAAGCCACAAGTAGATTCACAAGAAAAGCATCCTGCAAATGGGAGCAATGAAAACAAAACTTCACGTCTTGTCTCGAAACATTTCAAGTTTGTTCCTCCACAGTCCACTATTTCAAACAGATGTGCGTTGTTGAGCAAGCACTTGCTGCTTCTAAGAGGAAAAGTTTTGTCCCCTTCATCTTGATTGCTTTTGTGTCCCAATAGGAATAAGCTTCAGTTCACACTTTTTTTTCATTGCGAGTGTGTGTTGAGGAGTACTTAAATTGTTCTTTTCTCCAAACTCCTTTATTCTCCAGCAGATAGAGTTTGTTCCCAACTTAAATGCATTCAGCAAGGCAGAAATTTAGTGTTGTAAGCAGTGGACGAACAAGACACTGCTCCACGAGTGCTATTGCCAATCGTGTGTTAATGGCCAGATTCTGCAGTACCAGTAATATTTGTTCGAGCCCATAGTACCCATATAATTACTACAATGGATGTTGTGCAAGTAGTCCGATAGTGGCTGGTCATCTCCATGGGACTAGCTGAAAGTCCAGAATTTGTGACGAGTGCTTTGTGGCATAGAAACAAAGTAGAGTTAAAAGTGTGCAATAAGGTAAAGTGACTTCTGTCTAGATTTCGGTCTACTAAAAAAAAAGAGTTTGCTATGTATTTAATGAAGCTCTTGATGTCTTGCTGCAATCTTGTGGTACCAACTGATAATAAACCGAAATCTTCCATCACCAAAAGCTTCAGAGTCACTTCCACGTCGCGGGTGCGCATGCGCAGCAGGCCGGCGCAGAGCTGCACTCGCTCCTGTAGCTCCTTACTTGCACTTATGGTGGAATGGAGTATAGATACAACCATCCCAGGCAGCACCGAGTTCTGGGCCAAAACTTGGCTTGCGTCTGGCAGTTTAGGGCATTAAAAAGCCCGAAGAAGCCAAAGTAGTGCCAAACCTGACCTCCCTTGGCAACAGTCTGGGTATCTTGGCCCTAATTCGCCAAACAAGTGCCAAACTTAGGCTTCGCTGCCGGGTAGTTCGGCTGTCGTCTGGCATCTTCGGGCCTAAATCGCCTAAAAAATGCCAGATTTAGGCTTACTGCCCGGTAGTTCGGCAGATCTTTGGCATTTTTGGGCCAAAATCGCCAAACTAATGCCAAAGTTAGGCTTCACTTTTTGATAGTTCGGCTATCACCTGGCACATTCGGGCCAAAATCGCCACAGATGTGCCAGAGTTAGGCTTACTACCTTGTAGTTCGGCAGAGCTTTGGCATTTTTGGGCCAAAATCGCCGAACTAATGCCAAAGTTAGGCTTCACTTTTTGACAGTTCGGCTGTCACCTGGCACATTCGGGCCAAAATCGCCAGAGGTGTGCCAGAGTTAGGCTTACTACCTTGTAGTTCGGCAGAGCTTTGGCATTTTCGGGCCAAAATCGCCAAACTTATGCCAAAGTTAGGCTTCACTTTTTGACAGTTCGGCTGTCACCTGGCACATTCGGGCCAAAATCGCCACAAATGTGCCAGAGTTAGGCTTACTACCTTGTAGTTCGGTTGAGATCTGGCATCTTTGGGCCCAAGTCGCCAAACGAGAGCCCAAGTTAGGCTTCGCTTCCCGATAGTTTGGCTGTGATCTGGCAGCTGCGGGCCAAAGTTGCCAAACAAGTGCCAGAACTAGGCTTACTGCCTTGGAGTTCGGCTGATGAAATATTTGATGTACGCGGGTGGTCTTCATCTTAATTAAATAGAAATCAAGTTTTATTCGGCTGGCAACTTTATCCTATTTTGGGTGTCTCTTGATTTCTGCAGTCCAAAGGTTGGCTGAATGTTTTGACGCGGCTGGAGCAGGCTTTGCAAACGCAAATAAATTGTGCCAGAGGTTGCACTCGCGCGTAGGTACACAAGCCAATATCGGGGCGCGTCGTGAGACTGGTTCGACATTATGGCGCGTTCACACCGGCGATGCGATCTAGTCGCGCCATAACTTTCATCGCAAAAGCGACCATCGCGGGCAAAAAGTGACGGGTTTTGAGCAGTCGCTTGCTGACCCGACTTTTTACAATGCACTCTAGTCGCGGAAAGGCCGAGCCAACCAACGGCGTTCGGAGCGAGAGTTTTTGAGAAGCGACTCGCCAACGAAGGCGTTGGACTCGCTCATCGCGCACGCCAAATTGACCAACCAATTACTTTTATTTATTTTCTTTTTTTTTTTGCGATGCGATATAGTTGGATCGCGCGACTGCTTACATCCCCGTTGTGAATCCGCCTTTACAGAAAGTGCTGCCATTGAGCTAACACTGCGCAAGACGGATGTACGCACGTTTCCACAAGAGATATCATTATTAGGCGGCGCATTCCAAAAGCGAGCGTGTCTCTGTGCGTGTCTTGCATTGTGATTGAGCACTGTCAAATCCTAGCGATAACAAAGAGCGGAAACGACCGGGGCTCCGTGGCGCGGCTCCCGCATCACACTTGGGGAATGAAAATGAAATCCCGGAAATTGTACTAGTTTAGCGTGTTGATACCTTTTCAACATTAAAAAGTGGAGACACAAAAGGGACGATACAGACAGGACAATCTGAACTTTAAAGGCCGCTGTACAAACGGGACGTTCTACAGAGAAGAACCTTCTCTCCCGAAGCTAGGGGACGGGGAGGGAAAGGGCCATCGTTGGGTGGAAAGAGCGTCTAGAGAATGGGATTAGCCTCGGGGCGAGCCATCCTCTCGAGAGGGAGTGGGGACGGAACAAAGCTGCCGTGGGAATTCCGGCTAAAAGGTGGAAGAAAGTTAAGCTTGTCAAACGCCGACCTCAGATCCGAGGACGGGCACGTTAGAGAATTTGAAAAAAGCTGCTTGATTAGCCGGACGACCCAGTGCGGTCTACTGGTTCTAGAAGGTGACTCGGATGAAGAAAACTCGTTTTGCTCGAAAACTCTAAAAGCATTCTGGACGTGAACTCTTGCCACAAATAAAAATAACACATGCATGAAAAACTACGAAGGCAACTAAGCTTTCTCCTATGATGGGAGAATGCGTGAGCATTACAGGCAGAGTTATGTTGGCGCAACTTACAATAAAGAAAGAAAAAAAAAAGTTATGTTGGCGCAACGGACAGCGCCCTAGTTTCACGATCAAGCGGGCCTAGCTTCGAAACCGGGATGTTTTTTTTTTCTCGTGTTCTTTTTTTTATTTCGTTTATTTTTTTTATTTTTTTTTTGTTTGGTCACGTCACCAGATTTTTTTCTTATTTCTCCTTTCCTTCAGTCTTTCTTTCTTTTTTTTTTTCCTTTTTTTTTTTTGGTTCACGCTTCCTATCGCAAAACTCTTTGCACCTATTTCGCGTTAAATTGGCGTTAGCCAAATCATTTTATTTATGGCAGGGAATTCTGCCCTACGTACCTTATGTTACTATTACCAACCCTGGCTTGCAATTTCTGCTATCCAAAGGACTGGACTATGCCCTTGCTCCACGGTACGTCCCAAAACCTGACTTCATAATTGAAATTGAAGAGAAACTCAGACATGTGCACGATGTCACAGGGGTAAATGTCGCGAGAAGCCGCGTTGTCAGTGTTTCGAACAATGTGAAACCGGCCGGGTCAAATTTAGATCAACAAGAACGCATTGCTCTTAATGAGTTGAAGTCAGACAGCTCCATCATGATTTTAAAGGCCGACAAAGGAAAAGGAACCGTTGTGCTTGGTAGGGATGACTACATGAAGAAGATGTATGAAGTTATAAATGACAGTCGCTATTTCGTGAGGCTATCAAGAGGTCCCGCTGCTAAGTCCGGAAGAGAGTTAGCTGACCACCTTCGGGAGCTGAAAAAGAAAGGACGCATCAGTGACGACCTATACCGTCGTCTCTTCTCCTTTGACGCCGCGACACCCAAGATGTATGGACTCCCCAAAATTCACAAACCGGGTTGCCCCCTACGCCCGATTGTATATGTTTTTGGTTCATCCACTTACAGCCTTTCCAAATATCTGGTTATGATTCTGAGCCCTCTTACGGGAAACAATGAGTTTAGCGTCCGGAATTCCCATGACTTTGTTGAACTTATACGCGCTCAGACCCTGCTACCGCACGAGGCTATGGTATCCTTTGATGTGATTTCATTATTTACGAATGTCCCCAACGCCCTGGCGGTTGATGTGGCCCGTGACCGGTTGTTGGCAGACCAGTCGTTGTCCACTCGCACAACCCTCCTTGTTGATGAAGTTATACTCCTTTTGCGTTTTTGTCTCAACCAGTGTAATTTTAGTTTTAATGGGGACATATATCATCAGGTCAGCGGATGCCCTATGGGGAGTCCAGTTTCCGTAACCGTCTCGAATCTCGTCACGGAATATGTTGAGGAAAAGGTAATGTCTGGCATTGATTTCCCCGTGAAGTTCTACCGTCGCTATGTCGATGACACTTTTGTAATAGTTAACAGAGAGAACGTAACCGATTTTCACCGCAATTCGAATAGTGTCCACCCCTCAATTCAGTTCACCTGCGAACATGAAACCGATAGTACCTTGCCGTTTTTATATGTACGTGTCCACAGAACTAGTGAATCTTTTTTTAAGATGGAGACATCCGTATATGGTAAACCATGTGACAGACAAAACTTTCTTGACTACCACTCTCATCACCCTACTCAACACAAAAGCTCATTTGTAAGATCGTTGCCTTCATCGTTCAGAAACAGTCCCATCTAACTCAACACTTAGCGATCAAGAACTTAGCCATGTGCGGGAGGCTTTGAAGAAACGTAACTACCCCGACCGGTTTATCAATCGCGTTAAGAAACAAATGTCCCGTCGGCGCCCGGATCGAGCCGAACGAACACGTGACGTCGTGTGCATCCCGTACGTTAAGGGGGTTTCGGAGGCATTGGGACGCGCCCTTAGGCCGTTGGGGGTACGAACTGTATACAAACCCTACAGAACAATTGCCAATGTTAACTCCAAGCCAAAAGACCCGACCCAGCCAGAGGCAGAAAGGGTCGTGATCTACCAGGTGCAGTGCAAGGAATGTGACGCTTCCTACATTGGAGAGACGGAACGAAAAAGAAAAACAAGACTAAAAGAACACGCACAGGATGTCGCCAATTCCACGAACGCCACCCGCTTCAAGTCCGAACTCGTCGACCATGCATGGACGTCGGGACACCAATTTGACTTTGACAAGGCGAGGGATAAAAGGTGGGGACCGAGGAAGCTGCTGGAATCTTGGTTCATCCAGAACGACAAACGCGGAAGTGATTCATCGCTGGTAAACAAGAACCGTGGCCCCCTGCCGGACGTGTACACAAACTTTATGCCTAAATAGCCGAGCTTTTTTGTGCGACTCTCGCTCTGCGCTCTACTGAAGATGCCTCCCGCATGGGAGGCGAAACGTTTAATTAAAATTTTTATTTTTGTGATGTCAAGCCGTTTTTGTTATTACATTTATCATGTCTTCGCCCGGCTTCTGGAGTATTTTTGCGCTCCTAATTTTACCGGTACGACAGCCATGGAAGGCCACTGCGAGCGAGTGGGGACAGAAATCAGACTTGGACGTAGTTCAACTACTCTACTCAAACTACATTAGTTTAACTACTTTTTCGAGTAACTTGGTAACTTTCAATCACAACTTGATTTGGGTAATTAGTAGTTTAATTTAACTACTTTTTTCAGGTAACTTCTACTCAAATTACTAACTACTTTCGAAATTATATAATGCTAATTTTGCCCATCACGAAAGTTTGAGCGCAGAAATGAATAAGACGCCGGCAGATGAAGTGGCATTCTCGAACAAGGGGCCCCCTTGTTCGGGAAGGCGTCCTTGGGCCAAGGTGGCGACGAGCAGCCAAAACATAACACCGGCACGCACGAACGCAGGAAGAGTTGCTTGCTGAACAAGCCTTGGTCGGGTATTGACCTAATCCGGTAATGCACGCAAGCGCTGCGTTTCCAGCTGCAACCGTGAAAGACGGGGACACTCTGAGAGGAGTTGTTTTCGTGCTGTCTGTCTTTAGTGAGTTCTGACTCAAGCGGTAGGTTCCACGGGAGGCGCCACTGGAATGACCTCGCAGCTGGGCGCCTTGTCGTCAGCGCATACGCCTTTGCAAAGCCGGACTCTCCCGCGCACAAACCCTGGTACGGATAATCCGTTCATGGGAGCACGTTCCCGCTTACAGCTGCAACTGTATACGAGCGACGATGCTTGTTCACGTAATCCTTCGCGTCCTTCCGACCATCCATGCCTGGGAGACCTCCTCTTTGTTAACAATGATTCAGGCGAGTCAGAATGTTGTAGTCGCCGGCGAGGATTGCGAGTTACCCTTGGGAGATCCTTTTGTTGGACCCAATTTTTTTTTCAGTAGCGTAGCACTTGCACTACGACGTGACGCGCAGTCGTCCGGATGATCTCATCGTCGTGGCGCGAGACTTGAACCCTTGACGGTCTGGTGCACTCGCCCAGCGTACTCTCAGAACGACGTCGGAATGAAGAGGGGCCAGTCATAACAATCTCAACTTGACGAAGAAAAAAAAAGGAGGAAAGTTTGTTATTAAAGACCCTCTACCCGAGGCAAACCTCACAAGTTTCGTCATGGACTCCTAAGATGCCGACACTCGCTTACCCGACCCCGCACGGCCTGTTTCACAAATTCAACGCTGCCGTTCCATCCAGCCCGTCGGCGGAACGTCTATTTAGCTGGGCTGGGGACGTCTTGAGA
The DNA here is from genome assembly GCF_016920785.2 of Ixodes scapularis. NCBI lineage: Eukaryota > Metazoa > Arthropoda > Arachnida > Ixodida > Ixodidae > Ixodes > Ixodes scapularis. The sequence goes on from NW_024609836.1 coordinate 89,684,360, forward strand.
AGGAAAAGGGGAAAACTCTCCTATCAAGAACTTTGAAAGTCAATTGCTTCTGCGAGCGAGTAAACTATTTTGGCGAAAACGCAAGCCATAAATAGACTGCATTTATTTTAGGCTCGCAGGGTTTTTCATTGATCAAAACTGCTGTTCATTTTGCTACCACAAATATATAAAAAAGTAACTTCGAAAGTAACCTCAAAGTAACTCGCTACGTTTTACAATAGTTAGTAGTTTGCTCAATTACTATTACGAATGCGTAATTTCTACTCTACTCCAATTACTTTTGGCGCCGATACTCACTAACTTAACTTAACTACCTTTTTTGAGTAATTTGTACATGTCTGACAGAAATAATGAGGCTTATCGCATGGCGACAAGCCCGAAAAACATAACCACCCCGTCCATTTCGCTCTCAAGAAAGGAGATTATCTTTCTGAGGCCCTCAATGGAAGCCGAACGCTGACAGACTAGGCAAGGCGACAAGGTCACCGGCTGAAGCGGCCTTTCCTTTTATGCGTTGTTGATTCCCCTTCGACCTCGCCTTTTGCAAATCCTCCCCACCTGCTTTTGTGTCTTCGTGTGGCTGTCAGCGAGCGCGACAGCCGCTTTAAGCAAATCAAAAGGGTGAAGCGAAACGCGTGACCCAGCGTGACCTCTCTACGTAAGACGCGTAGGACAAAAACGTTTGGACGAAAATTTTTCACGTGACTTTCTCTGTCACGCTGATGGGATCTCTGGGGCTGTCGTTTTCGCCGTTTGCCTAGTTATAGAAATAAGCGGGCCACGTAGGTCCGGTTTTCGAACTGCTCCTCAGTGTTCTGTTGCTTTCGTGCGCTGAAGACGCGACTGTGTTTTTTCGTCGTAAACGGTCGGAATACGTCCATGCCAATTTTTCGGTAACAGCCATTTTTTGCACCGGAGTTCGTGGAATACTTGTGATGTGTTTGTTGGACACGCTTCGACAAAAACTGCTCTTCGCCGACGACGAGACGTCAGTCCTCGAATCCTCGAATGTGTTTGTGGGGTGCCTGAGTTGGATTATGCATCTATCAAGGATTACATGATATCGCTCTTTTATTAGTAAGTGCACTGCAAGCATGATTCTGATAGTCGTCCTGCTTTCCTCTCAATCTCCGCGGTTTTTGTGTGATGAGTTTTGCTTGGCATGAGGACAGTGTTAATTGTATTTTATAATTTGCTTTTCGTTTTACAGAGAAGTGTGACCTTTGTAAATATGTTGAGAATACACTGTGTGCAATGATAGTTGTTTAATAAACTTCTGGGAGCGATCGAAAAAAATTTGTTTGTCCGTATAAGTGATTGGATATGCAAAAAATGACATGCAACGTACATATACTTGCACGACGTTCGGCCAATACGAAGCAGACGCATCGTAGAGTTTTCGCACAATATTGCGCGAACGCTAGGTTGGGGCGAAACAGCTGTACGGCAACACCCGCCGGGTATCAACCGGTGGTACAAAACTGGACAGTTGAGCGATATTGGAACCGACTTTCGGCCGGCACTGGCACGATACTGCAAAGTATTGCCGTGCTGCTTGGGAACGGAGGTGATGACATCTTACCATCGTGTTTCCAACGCTTGTTTAATTTATTTCTCTTCTGGGACGCGTGAAAGAGCACTTCTGTGACACACCAGAGATATTCGAAACTTGGGATGGCCTCTCGGCTTTCTTTGCCAGGCACTTATTTGGCACTTCAGTGGGTAGCCAGAGAAAAGCCAAACTTCGGCATGCCCCGAATCGACAAATTAAGATTTACTGCGGCAGTTATGGCTCAAGTCTGGCACTTACTTTGGCGCTCCTCTGGCAGACCAGAGAAACGCCAAACCTTGGCACGTCCCAAATACCGAAATTAGGCGTTGCTCTGGCAGCTATGGCTGAAGTATGGCACCAACTTTGGCGCTCCTCTGGCGGACCCGAGAAAAGCCAAACCTTGGCACGTCCCAAATACCGAAATTAGGCGTTACTCTGGCAGCTATGGCTGAAGTATGGCACCAAATTTGGTGCTCCTCTGGCGGACCCAAGAAAAGCCAAACTTTGGCACGTCCCAAATACCGAAATTAGGCGTTACCCTGGCAGCTATGGCTGAAGTATGGCACCAACTTTGGCGCTCCTCTGGCGGACCAGAGAAACGCCAAATCTTGGCACGTCCCAAATACCAAAGTTAGGCGTTGCTCTGGCAGTTATGGCTCAAGTCTGGCACCAACTTTGGCGCTCCTCTGGCGGACCCGAGAAAAGCCAAACTTTGGCACGTCCCAAATACCGAAATTAGGCGTTACTCTGGCAGCTATGGCTGAAGTATGGCACCAACTTTGGCGCTCCTCTGGCGGACCAGAGAAACGCCAAACCTTGGCACGTCCCAAATACCGAAATTAGGCGTTACTCTGGCAGTTATGGCTGAAGTATGGCACCAACTTTGGCGCTCCTCTGGCGGACCAGAGAAACGCCAAACCTTGGCATGCCTCGCATTCCCAGATTAGGATTTACTATGGCAGTTATGGCTCAAGTATGGCACCAACTTTGGCACTCCTCTGGCGTACCAGAGAAGAGCCAAACTTTGGCATGCCCTAGGATCGCCCAACTTAGGCTATACTTAGGCACCGTACTTTGGCACTGATGAGTGCCATGGTGCAAAAACCTAACTGCGCCAAAGTTGGGCCCTTATGTTTGCCAGACCTTTGCCCAAGTTGGGCATTCCTCTGGCGTGCTACCTGGGATGTCACTCAACGAAAGAACATGAACCGTTGCTGAAGGCGATGAAAAGAATGTAAAGGTAAAATAGGAAGAAAGATAGTCAGTTACTCTCATTGCCCCCTCCGTGGTATAGATAATTGATACTCTCGTAGTGCAGAAACCCTGCACACTACGCAACATGATGCAGTCGACGCATGGTCGTGACCTTCGACATTTCACTTTTATTGAATGCCAATCGACGAGGCAATAACGAGACCGCATGCAACTGTACAAAGTCCCATCGCGAGGCTTTCCGAACCACGTCGACACGGCGCTCCACGAAGGCTACAGACCCAAAACAAATCAAACTTGCCAACACAAAAGACGTGCCCTGCAAAGAGCAAAAAACCACGCTTTGCGATTACATTATATACTATATATATATATGTATATGTCGGAGTGGTGGCGGATGACAAGGGCTAACTGTGCATAAGCTACATGGGTCGTCGACGATCGAAAAAATATAGGCAGAAACCGACTATGATACTTTGAAAAAATGCTAGTGGTGTTACTACGCTCCCCCGTCTTCAGGCGACGCCGCCTCACGGGTCGTTGGCGAGGTGTCGCCCGCAGTCTGCTTGAGCAATTGATTCGTTTCGTCCCGCGGAAAGCGGAGGGAGATTATCTGCGGCGCTAGGGCAAAAGGTAGCAGCGGCTCAAGGCCCCTGAGGTCGTGCTGCCAAGATCCGTTCTCTGGAACGGAACGCCTCGACAAGAGTCCACGCGGCATGCCGCCACGACCGGACGACCGGGGAGAACTGTCGGTGGGCGTTCTGCAGTTAAAAGCGTGGCCGTCGTGTGCCACTCTGGAGAAACCGGTTGCGCCTGGCCGCCCGGATACGACGCACCACCGAAAACGAGCGCGAGCACCACTTTAAAAACGCGACGCGACACCACCAACCTCGTTCACCGCATGATGGCAACGTCCCCGGAGAAGAATAGAGGCTCTAGTGGCTGTCACTGTTGCGGCAGTCACTGTTGCAGCAGTCACTTCAAATAAACCAAACTTCACAAAAAAAAAGGAGTTGGTTTAGAGTAGTATGACATTTGTACCAGTGTCTTGCTTCAGAACGCCGTTGGTGTAAAAACCGAACGGATCCAGGCGTTAGAAGAGGGTGTCCACTCAGGACACCACGTGCACCCCTCCCTCCCAGTCGTCACTTCATTGTAGGCAGCCATTTTGGGTCACCCACTCCCCCAAAAAGCGATGATCCAGCACGAAGAATCTGCACCACCGTGCCAATGCAACAAAAAAAAGAAAAGAAAAAAAAAAACGATTGAATCCACTCACTCGAAAAATGCACCATAAAAAAAAAAAAAGTAAAAGTAAAACGATGAATAAATTCATGCTTAGTCAGCAGAAGTTATGAGAATGGCAGGCAGAGTCTTCAAAACGACAGGCATGCTTTCCGAGCTGTCCCCACGCCGGCGTCGGCCATCTTGATGCACCCAATATCCGAAGCAGGCACGCCAGCATCGGCACGCCGCTCCGGGAAACGGCACAGTCGTTGCCACTTTGCGCAGTAACCACGCAGCCGCAAGGACGAAGAGCCGTCGAGATGGTGTCTGTCCGCATGCAATCGAAGCACTAGCTACGTGGTGCAAAAGAGTCGACGCGCGTCTTGGGTGGGACGTCCTCCCATCGCCCTCGTTCACAGGGCGTTGTTGTGAAGCTGCTGGGACTTGTGAACCGCGCCGGCGGCCATGTTTGGGCTTGGTCTGATCAGGGGAGGGGGCTGCTGCAGGATGGACCAACTGCCTGACCTGCAAACGGACGGCAACGACCATTTGTCCGGGGTGCTCCAACAGAGCGCTTAGAGCAAATTTCGCAACTGACATAAAATAAAATTCAGTCAAAAGGAGTGCCCTCTTGTTTGACGAAATAAGATCTGCTAGTATACTAGCAAAGCGTCGGAGCGCTGGGGCATGTCACGCAGAACTGGTGCAACTTTGGGTGATTGCAAGACATTATGCGTCTGCTACACTCTTTTGGGGACATTTCCTCTGTGAAATCCTATCCCTAAGCACGTTATCTGTCAAAATAAATTAGTCTCTATTACGGAGAAGTCCCACGGTGCAAGCAGGCCGCACATTCGCTGCCCCAAGAGCAAGCTCTTGGTCCGCAGCTACGGTGCTTGCCGCACGTCTCCACAAGACAGTGCCCGAGACTATTGGGGACGAGATCAGACTGTGGCGCCCCAAGCGGTCAACTTTAGACTTTAGTCTTAACTTTAGACCAACTTGGAACACCACCGACTAGCCCACCTCCAAACATTATTACATGGATGGGGACAGCAAATAACAATGACTCGCTGCTCGGCTGACGTAACCGAACGCCGCGTCGGCATTCGACTGGAGTTCGTGTTCTCCGGTTGCCCGAGGCGAGGAGGGGCTCTTCTGTTACCGCTCTGGCCTGCATGAACAATGCAGCATGCACGGTGCATACACCCAGCTCAGCACAAAAGCCGAAATGGGTCAGGCTCGCGTTCTCCGACGACTGCTTTCGGGAGAGATCCGGCACTAACAATAATCGTCACTTTATTTACTGTTAGTATTTCTATGTTTCACTGTGCCCACAGACCTTCTGTTGGGTAAACAAAAAGGTGTGGGGACAACAAACGAGTCGGATCTGATTGCCAATAATCATAATGTTTGAGAATTTTCGAGTGCTCTTAGAAATTCTAGGGTTTTTGAAGACCTAAAAGCGGCATCTTCAAATTCGAGGTTTTCCGAGGATGTTCGAGGACCCGCGTAAACCCAGATTCCCCACCTGGGTCCCTGCTGGAGGGGGGCGGGGCTGGCCTTGGCATGCTGAGAGGGGGACCCGGGGGGCGGTCTCAGCAGGGGCGGGGGGTTGCCCGCCGCCCCATTGGCCGCGGGGGTCCCGTTGCTGCCGTGCAGCGAAGACGCCAGGGGGGACCCCGGACGGCTGCCGTCGCCGACCCCTGCCTCCTTGGCGGCCGCAGACTCCGCGTCCGCTCCCAGGGACGACGGCTGCACGGAGAGAAAGCGGTCGTTAGTAAAAGCTTCGGTGACGCAGGAGAAAATATGGCACCGTGGCTTTGTTATCTGGAATGTGTTAAACAAGGCCCGGTTGCGGACGACTGTCTCTTGGCCACATGTGCTTCAAAAACCTTGCCACCAGTGAATGCCATCAAAGGCCGGAAGAAACGCTTCCAAACCCCACGCACCTTGTCGTCTGTGCTGGTGATGCCGTGCTCGGCCTCAAACTCCTGCAGCACCGCATCCAGGTTGTAGCGGCGGCGGTAGTTGACGAAGAAGCTGCGCACGTGGGCCTCCGTCTTGTTGCCGATCACCTCCGCTATCGCCTTGAAGTCGCGCCCATACTTGCGGATCCCTGCAACGACACGTCCCTTGCCGTTGGATCTTAGCCATCCACCTTTTTCAAAGCATCTCTCGCGTACATCCACAATTAATTACGCGCATCGTACACAGTGCTTACTCATACATACGAGCATCTTGTACAGATTGTGGATTAAATGAGCGCCATTCTCGTTAGGTTGTGCAGCAATTTGTACACACTTTTCATGCGTTTCCCACTCTCGTCTGCTTTGTATCATCCTCTACGTCATGGCGCCACGTGATTTCACGAGGGCACTTGTCTCCCCTGCTTCCTAATTCTTGCTGGGTGATCAGATAGAGCGAAGTCGCCTCTTGACCTCCGTTTGCAATCCTGGCCAACAGTGGCGCTTTGGCACCTTCTGGCGGTGGCTAAAAAAACCTTCTTGCCAATCGGTTATAAAAGGCGGCGCACCAGGAGACGCAAATCTTTCTCTCTTTCTCTCTCCCCCCCTTCCTCCTTTCTCCCTTGACATCGGCGTAGGACTTGGTCAAGTGCAAGGTCGCGCAAGTATAATGTTTCAACGGCTGACGTCACGGGCATGACAAGCATGGCCCATGGGTCAGGCCTAGGTCTTTGTGGACCACGTGGCACGGGACGCTTGTACCGTTGCCGTAGTTGGCCCATGCATTATCGATAGGCATGGCTGGTCTTGCGTTTGTGGAAGGTTCAATAGAAAGGCACGACCGCTCTTCGGCTGTTCCACGCACTTCTCGTATGCTCTGGACAGATAGACCACGGACGGGCCCGGTCTGGTCTGCTTGGTCGTGGAACACGTGGGAGCCGACTTGCCGGCGGGTGTACGTGGAATTCCCACAATTTGCGTTGTGGGTCGTACATTTGTTATTGTCTGTATTGCACACCCTTGTGCAGGTCGTGGGTTGAAATCGAAATGTGCGCCTTTCTTGTTCGGACCAGCATGTTTCCAACACGGAAACGTATCGGCAACAACAAGACTTAAGATTACGAAAAAACTGAGCAGTCCTCTGTTAATCCAGATAGCTGCGACAAGTCACACGAAGTCACTGGGCATCGGCGCGTGTTTCTGCACCGTGAGGTGCTTGAACAAAAGCGTTTGGAACAAAATAGACATCTGATCGTTTTGTTCCAAACGCTTTTGTTTCTTTCTTGTTTCGGAACGCGTGAAAGCACTTTCCAGTGGTAGGAAGATAACAGCCATCACTGTAAAACAACAAGAACAACAACAACGGACGGCCCACCTTGAACAGCGATGAGCAGTTCGTCGTTGGTCCATCTGGCATTCACCCGTCCATTGCCCTAGAAGAAGAAAAGTCAAGCAGATGGTTAAGTCCAATGATAGCAGGATAACGTTTCGAGTTACAAAAAAGAATGTTTGCTACATGGTATATTGCCTTCGTCATCTTTTGGTCAAGCTTTAGACTGATTTTCAGAGTAACACAAATCGTGGAATACAGAAGAGGCCATATTTTACGGGATGTACCCTACAGACGATTGCAAGCAAGGTGACTGGTCGCCGCCACGTCTGCTCGTGCGGACAACTCTGTGCAAGTGCGAGCTTGCCAAGGCTATGTTCATGAGTAAACTGCACGTGCTTGCAATTGTCTATACAGGGTAGCCAACTGAACACTCTCAAGAGCTTTCTGCAAAAACCGTACATTGCGCAGGAAAAAGATAGATTCCCTGTTAGCAACTGCGAAGAGGTCCACTTAGTAAGGTACATACAGTCGCCGACCGATTTTTCGGACTTTGTGGGGGCTGAAAAAGCGTCTGAATAATAAAGGAACAAGAAAAATCTGCAGACTACAAAACTTGGCTTTCTCGAGCCTAAGCGGGCTTCAAAAAGTCGCTAGGAGTGCCTTGCGACATGTTACGCTTGCATTCGCGTCAACGTCATGTCCTCACCTGGCAGAGTTGCAAGAAGAGGCCATGAGGGCCAAAGCACGTATCGACGCAGGGCAAAATGACGAAACCGCGAGACATTTAGGTGCGAAGTTTAGAAGCTGTCAACAGCGCACTCCACACCCAAGAAGTGGAGACTGGCACAATAACGGAACAAAATGTTGGTAGGAGATGGAAAATCAAGAAAGAAACCAAGACGATGATGATGATGATGCGCAGCAAAAACAAAATGCATAGCAAAGCACTCCTAGCGGCTGGTTCGGCAGCGCTAAAATAGCGCTGCCAAACCGATGCCATCCATCTGAAACATCGAGCCAAGCCCACGGTCAAGCCAGCGAAAAATCCAAGATGGCAGCCTCTCGGCGGCCGCCACTCGGAACCATTTTAGCCCGAAAAATCAAACTTTCGAACTGCGAATGAACTGTTAGGAAAATTGGTTTTTAACATGTACTATTTTAATTGGGTGAGTCACAGCTCCTAGCAGATGTCCGAAATAACGAGAAAGTCTGAATTTTCGGTGTCCGAACAATCAGTCAGGGAATGTAGAATTTCCGAGCATTAAACTTTTAAAAGTTTTTCGTAATTAAGTTTCCAATTATAAAATTAAAGGCATACATACACCAATTGGGTAGAAACTTGCTGGCATCATTGAAAACCACTCAATCAAGAAACTTTAAGGATATCTAAGGCACATACAGCATTCCACGACGTACCAAATGCGGCAACTGTTTGCTAAAGGAGCACACTTCTTTGTGTTTTATGTTCTTCCCATTTATTTATATTAGCAAACAGTTGCGGCATTCGGGGCACTGTAGAATGCTGTATGCAGCTTAAGCATTTTTAAACTTAACCCAGGAAGCTCCTTCTTATAACATCTAACTTTATTAGTTAAACAGTTAATTCTATAAAACAAACTGCTACTCTTATAACATCCAACTTTATTAGTTAAGCAGTTAATTCTATAAAAGAAACTAAAATGATGCTGACATTTTGCTTCAAGGAAAACGGACTTCACTGCACAGTGAAGGCAAATCTATAACACCTTCATTCATGAGTGCGAAGAACTCATACTTTTAAAGTCCTGAATACACGTGCAAGCAAACTGATGAGCGTAAGAATGCAGGCAAGACAAGCACAAATTAAGACCCAAGTCCAGGTTCACTAATGCCCCTGCAGAAAGTTGTGCTGCAGTATGTACAGTACCATACAATGGGCTGTAAAATAAAATACAGTACCACACAATGCAATCTAGTATCGTACGGTGAGAGCTCACCTCGGCAGGCCGCAGGTTTTCGATTCCCATGGAAGTCTTGTGTCTCAGCTGGCTGATCATCTGCTTGTTATTCTGCACCTGCACGGGAGACGAGACCAAACGTTGGCCACAACTGCGGAGGGGCGTCACGCACACGCACCGGAACAGCCGCCGGGCAAACCAAACCGAAGATCCGCGTTGCACCACTAATTGGACACTTTTTCTCGGTTGTGCGCTGGAACCACTGGCTTCTTGGGCCCTACAAGCCGAAATACCAAACCCTGCACGTACCAGGAGGCCACAAGACCAAGCAGCTGCTGGAGTGTACCCAGAGTAATCTAGTACGGAAAGGAGGATTGCTGGAAAGTTTGCAGCGTCATGTCGCGACACATTTTCACGAGGAAAACGGAGAAAGTGAACAGGCTTTGATTACGGTCTGTCGCCGCGTAGGCTGTCGCCAGACTTAAACGTTTTAGATGAGTGCATTCATCAATTCATCCATGCTTCTTTGTCACACAGTTCGTAAAGTATAGCGGTGTTATCATTAAAAGGGTGTCGCCTTAATGCATCGTTTATTGGGAGGAGGCTAACTGTTTAAAAACACCAGCTAGGTTGCGCAACCTGCCACCCGATTGAAAGGGTTCAGCCGTGTGCATCCATCCATCCGTGCACCACACTTACCTCTCTTCCATCACACGGATCATAACGTTTACCAGTGTTGCCATTAACCCTTTGACGGCGGAGATTTTTCCCAAAAGACGTTCCCCAGTGGTCGGGTTTTTGTTTCTACAGGAACAGTCTAAAGGAAGCGAGGATGCAGAAGCCTTTATCTAGCAGGAGCTTGTACAGTGCTTACAAGCTATTCAGGCTGGGAAGAATCAAATGAAAATATTGAAGGAAAAAAGTTGTTACCTCTCTTCCCATTCTAATTTCTGTTTCATTTTGGCACATTCCTTGACATTCTCGTGGTTTCAGATTCTGAACCAGACGCACTTTAGACAGCTTCTCCATCAAATGGGAAGCTGCCATCGTCTGAATTAATTTCTAAGAAGCGCTAAAGGCCCGTTCCCACTCTTGCAACTGAGTACGACCGAAAGAGACTGGACTTGTTGAAACCTCGTAAAATTTCTTAGGACGAGAGAACACACTGTCACGCTGGCGCCATCTATGCGGTGACTCTGGAACTCCATTTCCCAAGAGCGAAGGTTTTGCAAAATTTCCGAGGGCAAATGTGCGTAATACCTACAAGAAAGGCTCGTTTATAACATTGACAAAAGTTTTTTGAGCCAAGAAAGAAAGGATAATGCGCGAGAGATATAGAAAATATGCTGGGTGGAAACATGTTATTCGGCTCATTTGTTCTCCTCTCCCATATTTATTTAAACGAACCATGAAACAATTTTGAAATCGAATTTCATCCACCGACCGTCGTAAAAGGTGTGAAAAGAAACACAAAAACACAAAAATAGGGAGCCAAAAAAAACTTTTCGCTATAGAACATTAAAAAGAAAACTGGACTCTTTTGCGCCTTCTTTCCTTCGAAAGCTCTCTGCCTTTTCACTGCAATGCATCCGCGGAATCGCAGCACGTCAGCCGAATCCACGTCGCCTATTGGGTAAGAGCATACCTCACCAGCACCGCGATCGTAAACAATAAATAGCCGGCGAATGTTTCCTAAAAGTTTTGTTAATTAATATTCAGATCCACATTTTATAACATAATTAGAGATGTGATGAAAATTGCCAAATTTGATAATGCTGAGAGCCAAGCGTCATCTATCGTGTGGTAAACGAAGCAACTACACTAGGGCCGACCACAGTGGGGCCGAAAGCGTCGCTCAGTTGCTTTGTCGCAACGACCAACGAATATTTATTTTTCTACGTGTTCTTCCCAATTTCAAGCAGCAAGAGAAAAGTACTTGAAACAGACCACGACGAACAAGAACGCTGGATCCACAAACACCCGACAAAATCTACAACGGCGACGAATCTACCGACGCCAACCAAGCGAGCTTGGCAGATAGGCCTAGCAGGCACTCCGACTCGGCGCAGCGTTGCTTCGACGGTATTTGGCCAAAACCGTCTGCCTCCGACCGGCTGGCGTGCTGGATGGAATATTCCCGCGCGACCCTTGTGGACCCTTACCGGATGAGTAGTTTGATCGCTGACCTCAATTTTAGATTAAGAGGTGAGGTCAATCTCTTCCCCTTGTTTTCTGAGGCAGTGTTGACGAACACTCGTCGAAAAGGGACTCTCGTCGATTCTATCTTGTTGTTTTTGTGTGATATAGAGCTAAAAAAAATGCCGTATGGATTACCTTCGTAACAAGGTATGTACACTTCGTTATTAGTATGCCATTTTTATTCTGACACGACTACACGTCACTGTCGAGCTATAACAGTTCGTGGGGGCTACGTGCAATGCCGGTCCAACCTTCCTTTGCAGAGTGTCACGTCAGTATCGAGTTGCAATCGTAAAAGATCGGTCCCGAAGCGTTTACCAACAGCGCGAATACAGCACTTCCATCAAACGCGCGCGTCCGCTCCGAGTGTCAACAGGTATTTACGTGGCTCTTGCTGACACTGTCGTAGTTCAAACGTATCTTTTTTTAACGTCAACTCGCTCCTGCATCTCCGAGGCCGCGAAGAACGCCGCGGCAATTTGTTTCCATCTACGTCGCTTTGCAAACGACTGACATGGGCCGCCTTTTACCAGCAATGACAGTTGGGTTGACTTCTGGAGTCTTCACCGGAAGACTCGCTGCACTTCCCAACAGGCATACCGGCTTATGGGACTAGTCCCATGCTGTCGCTGTAGCGCAACATATCTCATTGAATTTCGCTCAGCTGCGATGTGTCCATGGCTATTGCGGCGATGAGAGGCGCCGATTCAGGAAATACGTCGGCGACATCAGCGCAGTAAAACCTACCGGCACAACCCCCAACTTGCCGCCGCTAACGCTCCCATTCTCCTACAGCCGAGAGAACTTCCGGTTCCTGTGCCAGGGTACGTCACGACCGTCAAAATTACGCCGCAACTTGTTTTGTGGTCAGTTAGAGAGAAAGAAAAAGTCGATATTTCATTAATTTTTTTGTGTCAAAGTTAATAAACTTAAACGAAAACGGATGCCTGTTCGGCATTCAGTGAACATTGACGGTTTAATGTAAAAGTTATCTGGCGAAAGTTAAAACGTCATTTCATGGTCCCTTTAATAGCCTTGACAAATTGATGCATGCTGATGAACTTAAGGGAATAAAGAAAAGCAACATGAGCAAGAATGCTGTGTCCTGTCCTCGTCCTTTTTGCCGTTCAAGTTGTTTTCCTTTATCCTCGTATAAGTAGCCTCGGCAAAGTGAAACACCTTGCAAATATAACATTTATAGCTTGCCAGAGACAACAAATAGCAACACCTCCTGCGGTGTTCCCGGTTTAGCGTTTAGGCGGGCATTTCCAAATGTGCAACAGCCATCGTAAATGCACGGCGACAACCGTAGTTTAGAAGTACAAATATTCGAGTTTTGAATTGAAATCGAATAATGATTACTTGAATATATTTAGTTGATCTTCAGATTCCCAGTAGACACTGTATAATGAATAAAAGAGCTTATACTCAGATCGCTTTTATGCACAGAATGATGTCCACGGCATCATCTTGCTGTCATCAGGTGTGTTGCCATAGCTGTCGACGTACACCACCGTAGTTCCGGGCCAGCTGGCATAGGACGTCGCCCGATTCAATTGGATCGATTCTATCAGTCTGTTCACCCAGCACACTGCGTATCCACGGGACGATGAGTGGGAGCATCCGATAGCTATTAAGCCTATTAACACCGTTTGCACTCGTGCTAGTCCATCCTTGTTCCACGTGCCCCGCAGAAAAATAAACAATAGGACTTTTTTCTCACTAAAACATTTTTCTTTTTAGCCCCGTGAACATTGCGAGAAGAAAGTCTTTGATATTCATATTCAATTTGGTATTTGACTTCTTTTGGCCCCTGTTCGATTCAATTCAAGTTGAAGTACCACCATTCGCACACCCTTAGTTACAAGTCTTCACCCTAATGCTCTGTTTGCTAGGTATGGGTAAACACCTGCCAGGTAGTGCAAGCTGGCACCCCATTTCAGGGGTTCAACCGCGTTCATCCGTCCGCACCTGTCTCTTGAGGGCGACCAGCTCCGAGTCCATGGCCCTGAGGATGGCGTCCCCCTGGCCAGAGGGCCCCGTGGCCATGGCCACCAGGTCCTCGTACTGCAGGCACATGCCCCGGGGAGGACGCCGCTTGTTGCCCCTGGCCAGGTGGCGCGAGGGGGCTTCGTGCTTGCCCCGCAGCAGGCCCCCGCCCACGCCCCCCAGGGGGCCCCCCTTGGACAACCCCGTGCGCCTGGAGGGAGGAGGCACGCACAGGGTTGAAGGAAGCGTCGAACCATGTCGCTGCTCTTCGCTTCGGCTAACCCGTGCTCGACACAGACACTCCACATTCGTCAAACTTCCGTTTTACACGCGCCGGACTTTTTCTTACAAAAAAGAGTACCTACTTGGGAGAACACGATAGGAACAGCAGCTACAAAAAAAGGAGGACCGCGGAAGGAACACACTGCGACAGGACGACAGCTGTTGTCCTGCTGCAAGTGCTCCTTTCGTAGTCCTCGTTTCTTTGTAGCTGTTACTCCTATCATGTGAAACTATTACCAACTTGCCCAGTTCAACACTCTCATCCAGTACTTAGGAGGGTCACCTTCTCTTTTAATACAGAATGTGTTATAGGGCTCGGTTTCTTGAGAAAAGCGGCACACTCCACTTGACCGACACACAGGCCAAGGTCCTATAAGCAATAGAGCCCCGTAGGGGCTCTACTGCTTATATGACCTTGACGATAAGCTGTCACCTGATAGACTAAAATCCTAGAGTCTAGAGTCTCAAACACGGCTGTGCTTGAGACTTACGTGTCGTGTCGTCCCTCGTTCTCTGTAGTCTCGGAATTTTAGCCCATGTCCAACCATTACCAGCGCTTGCTTGCACCTTAACGTTTTGTCACGTGGCGCAGAAGTCACGCGACACCCCGACGAGCAACGTCGCGTGGCGAGTACAGTAAGCAAGAAAAGGGAGACAGACTCACTTCCAGTACTGGTAGCAGCTGCTGCAGAGGTTACCCTTGCTGGAGGAGTACACCTGGCTGGACGGAGCATTGCAGTTGGAGCAGGGCCCCTTGCCCATGCTCTCTTCCTTCTGCACGCAACAATCCATCATATACGTGAGATAACAAAGGCATTGCGCAGGTCATTTAGCCGTGTACAGTTCGAGACGAAAACGCACCCAAATTTTACCCGCACATCCCCGTAAACGACATACTCACGTTTTCGGCGTTGTCCACTTCCATGTCACTCTCGTTTTCAGAGCCGGCCTCGGAGCCACCGTCGCTGTCAAAACGAAGCAGACGGCATTAGACCGACTTCACAAAACGGGACAACCGGACATTTGTCAAACCCAAGTCATTACCGTGATTAAAGATTAAAACAGTGCAAGGACACGGACAAGAACAAGAAGGTAGACAAACAAGGCGCTGACTTACAACTGAAGTTTATTCGTTCTAACAGCGAGTATAAATACTGTATTGTCACAACAAACAAACATGAATAAAAAGCTTGACCTGGATGCCACGTGCTCACTAGCCATCGCTATGCACTGTCACTGTTTGTCTAAATAGGAACGTTCCTTATCTGATAAAGATAGTGACGGAAAGCTGACACAGCTTTGCCCCAATCTTCCAATTTCCGCGCCTCAATGATTTCCCGAGTGAGTTTGTCTTTATTTTTCCTAATCACTTCACATTTCTCAAAGACGGGAGCGCAGCAACAGTCTCGGCAGTGTAGGCCAAGGTGACCTGACACAACTCTAAACACGTTATACTTGTGCTCCCGCAGCCGATCATTGAGGCATCGCCCCGTTTGCCCGACGTATCTCCTGCCACACGAGCACAAGTATAACGTGTTTAGAGTTGTGTCAGGTCACCTTGGCCTACACTGCTGAGACTGTTGCTGCGCTCCCGTCTTTGACAAATGTGAAGTGATTAGGAAAAATAAAGACAAACTCACTCGGGAAATCATTCAGGCGCGGGAAATGGGAAGATTGGGGCAAAACTGTGTGAGCATTCCGTCACTATCTTTATCAGATAAGGAACGTTCCTATTTAGACAAACAGTGACAGTGCATAGCGATGGCTAGTGAGCACGTGGCATCCATGTCAAGCTTTTTATTCATGTTTGTTTGTTGTGACAATACAGTATTTATACTCGCTGTTAGAACGAATAAACTTCAGTTGTAAGTCAGCGCCTTGTTTGTCTACCTTCTTGTTCTTGTCCGTGTCCTTGCGCTGTTTTAATCTTTAATCATGAAATACCAACTAGCCCATACTTCTACTTCAATCATTACCGTGACCCAGGTACGACAGCTTCGAAGGCCTTCAAATAGGCAAGCATTTTTTGCACAGTGCCCATCATTCTAAAGATGGCAGGATCTCTTCCGAGTGGGTCTCCGAGGTACAGGGACAAAAACCTCTCATTTGTCTCAGAGGACTCAAGGAAACATTTTGGAAAATTGCACTTGTCCGGAAGTTGCACCTCAAGGGACCCAACTGGGTTCGTTGCTAGGCAACAGAGGTTTTTAGGCAGGTTTGGAAAACGCAATACATAATGCAGCTCGGGTGTGATTAAACAGTGCAACAGCCCCAGAAAGCTTGTCCCGGAACGGTTAGAAAGACTGTCGGAACCGAACAACCGGCTATAACATTAGCTTGTGCCAATCCCTTCATTCTTCATCCTGCATCTCTCGATCAGTCAATGCCGACGCTTGCGGAAGAAGAAAAAGCAGGACGAGGCGAGAGAGTTGGACCCACCTGCCCTCCTCCCTGGCTCCGGCAAGCTTGCGAGCCTGCCGATCCATGAGGCTAGTGCGCGTCCGAGTCTTCTTCCAGGAGTAGTAGTACTTCACCAGACTCGGAATGGTCTTGTCCGGCAGCTGCCGCAAGAGGAAGAGAGAAGACATGTTCCGACCCGATCCAGTGTTCTTGGCACACTTTTGTGGGACCGACAGTGAAGAGCCCTTGTAATTAACCAGCAAAATCTATAAAAGTAAACGCCCCCATCCCCTTTCTAATTTTATGACTAGACATAGTGAGAAAACACACTAGTAGTATTAACCTGGTCTAATGGCAAGTATATAGGCGAGATGGGAAGCTAGACCTTTAACCGGTGACCAGAGTCACAGAAAGAATTGAAACACAAAACAAGAGCCCCATTTTAAAGCTAGTTTTGTGCTTGCTCCCTGCTCACATTCTGTACCCTCGGAGCAAAAATTCATAATTACAACTTGTCCCTGACAATGGGACTTGAAGGCAGCAAGTTCTGTGGTGGAACACTGACTATGCTTCCGAGGCCTCCCTGGTGGTCCCTCATCAAGCACCCCTCACCATCTGTCGGATCTTGTGGAAGTTCTTGCCGTGGAACTGGAAGGCCTGCTCGAAGAGCACCTTGTCCTCCACTGTCCACTCGTCCGGAAACGGAGTAAAGTTGGCCAGGTCTGCCACCGCCTTCTCAAGATCGTACTTGTGCCAGAACAGCATGCCCAATGCCTGCATATCCACAAGATATTGCCACACAAGAAGCCTTCTTCCCTCAATGTATTCATTACACTCTACAGGTGTTCAAAGTGTGTTCCCAAGAACCCTGCATGGTTTCCAAAGCAGCCCCAGGAGCACTCCAAGTATCCACAGGGACACCTCAAGCATCCTATGGAAGAAAAACCTTTTTTCTTTGGTACAGCTTAAGCATGGCCGAGACGAGCAATGCTAAAAGCTAAACCAGGTTTTTTTTAAAACTTTTAGACCACAAGGATTCTCCAATAACCTCGGACACCTGCCAAAAGAACCCCTCATTCCACTCTTTGCTATCTCTTTCCTCTTCTTTTGGAGAACTCAGGCAGCACATTATATTTCGGGAAGTGTTCTGTTCCACAGCTAGTATATTATTGTTTAGGCTGTGATCTGAATGTGGAGGACGGTCCAACAATAGCACAAGACATGGAGAGTTTAGACGTCCCAACCCACCTGTTCAGCATTGTAGCCATACTTCTCCTTGGCAAGAGTGATGTACTCATCCACTGCAGAACCAATAAGCACGTCTTAGCCACATATTAAAAGGCAGATGGCAAGGTGATTTAGTGTGTCATGTTTTAGAGGCAGGCAAACTTACACTTCATGTCTGAGATGTCTGAACATGGTGACCACACCAGGAGGGCCCTCTCCGGTGTGAACTCTGGGCATGGCTCTGAAGAGAATCAACCGAGGAAAAAGTGATTTACTTTGTGAGTTCCAACACTCTGCACACTACAACAACATCTCTCCGAAGACCTCCTTTCAGTCGAGACAAGTACACAGGTTTGTGCCACAGTGTCTTTCTTCGGGAGCCTCTAGTCAGCAGCAAATAGTAACTACAAGTACCACAGACTGAGTGCTAAGGTGACACTGCCAGGAACAGTTGTCTCAAGGAACACTGCGAATGGTTTATGGCACACAGAGTAAGAGCCCTTTTCGCAAATACGAATGTGACACGTGCTACAGTGATATGCAGACACTTCATATGCCAAATGTTTGCCTGTTGTTGTTTATGGCCAACGTACCAAGCAACACCATCTGTCGATTAGTCCACAGTAAATAGCACAAGCACACTTTCCTCAGGCACGTGGCTTGCACATAGCCAAAAGTGGGGGACAAGAGGAAACGATGTGTGTAATTTACTTGCTAGTTCTACGATGGCCTGCAGGCAATGTCACTGATGTGATTTGCAGCAGCTATGGTCAGGGGCTTGCTGATATAGACAGCTTTCTCTCCAAAAAAAACTGTACTAGAAGACAGCTTGTTGACTTTAACCGGAAGCATGGCGCAACACCAGTCTTCGGAGCTGAAGCACCACACCTCAACAGAAGGTACCTGCCGCGGTCTCACAAAGCAGATGGCATAAACAGTTATGGCTGCCTTTCAAGGAAGCAATTAGCAAAGATGGCTGCCACTAAAGATTGTGCACATTTTTCGGTGTGTTTGCAACGTCTGGTGATGGAAACGTAAGGGTGGTCCCAACCCAGCCTTCGTCTTACCCGTGGCAGAAATGATGTCGGGGACAGAGGCCTGGTAGTCATTTCCAACGCGCATCCCGTGGTCTGGAACAAAGTTGACAAGCTTTTGTTTTCTTGCTATGTTAGTGCAATTTGGGACAAAGACTGTAGTCATTAAACAATAATAAACCCATTGTGGATATGTCTTTAACCACAAAAAAAAAAAAAAAAAAAAATTACCGCCATGCGCGATTCTATTTGCCAGTTATGCTTCGTGAAAAAACATAAAAGCAAACATGAAAAAAAGTAACCTTCGAAATACGCTTCGTCTGCTTCGGTAAGAAACAACTTTTAAAGATTCTTATTGACATGGAAACGGTCATGGGATCGCAACTGGCGTAAAAGCTACAGACCGTCACACAAGGCGACAGCGAGAGGGGTGAGATCCATCGTCGATCCAGCACGAAATGAGAGAACACTATTCTGAACTGACAACAGTCTAATCGGCGGGTTAGGCAAAACGCACAGCGCGAGCTCCGTGCCACGGACAAAAAACAAAACAAAAAAAAAATCACCCGCTCCGTTTTCTTGCAGCAAATGCTGTTGAAAATACGAAGGTTCAGTTGCAGTCACTCGCATAGTGCGCGTCTCAATAAAAAGAAGGAACTCGAGTTCAAACGGCTCTTTTTAGCGCGTTTGCACGGAATTGAGCGATGCGCGACGAAAGACGGGGAAAAAAAGACGAAGAGTGTTCGGTGCAATGCGCGGATCGCGAGTTTGCGACTTCTCTCACCGTGCTCTGAATCATCGGTAGCGCTTCCGTCGTCGGTCAAATGCCCGTTTGGGCTCGCGGTGCGGGATCGCCGCCCGATCCTGGAGTCGTCGTGACGGTCCGCGAGCACCATTTCGCTTCCAGTTCAGATCGGACGCCGAAAAGGAGCACGCCCAACCTCGCTAATTTTGAGGTGAGCACTTTGGCGAACAAATTAAAGCGTAAATGTTTTAAAGGGCGCAATATACCGAAGAGACAGCCGACGATCCCTACGGCTGAAGTGAAACAGTCGACCAAAAAAAATACTGATCAGCGGGCGGTGCGCGCAATGTTCGTCCGCTTCGAGATATAGTGCCTCGTATAAACGTATATGTCATGTAAACAAATTTGAAATTCAGCGAAACACCGCACTTCTCAAGTTTAAAGTACTTTATTAATACATGTTTTGTCATATATAACATATAAAAAGAAGAAATGAGCGGTTTAAGAACCGTATCTACGGAGACGCTGCCGATACTAACCGGTCAAACTGAGACAACCTTTAGTTGCACTATTAACGCGTTTATATTTACTAAATAAACAGCTTTCATTTTCTTTTAAGCTACCAATTAGAAGCTTAGTTTGTATCACAAGCCAGTTACGTTACGGTGAGTTGATTAGACGCATCGGTTTGAACTTCAAAGACGACGATTAGTACGTATCATTGAATCTCCGTACTTATGTACTTGCTCTGTGTCCATCCGCCTCCATAAAATTCGACCGTTAAAAAAAGAACAAAAAAGAACGAATTGTGCTTTTGCCTCGCTACTTCCGAAGCAACTTCGTTCAGACAGGCATTTTGTATCAGCAGAGCTTACCTTTACGCAGTTTTGTCGGCATCGCCTGTGACCAACGGCGTCTTGTGTCAGATTAATCGGCACTGGCTCGGCGCTTTGTGTATTCGCGCGTACATTTGTTGATGTCACATGATTTCAATTTCAGCATACATGATATTAACTTCGCAGTTAATATCTTTCACCATTAACTTGCCCACCTCGGTAGATTTCAGCGTATGGTTTCATAATTCAGAAGCCTCTTAGTTTAAACCGTCGCCTTTACCCCTTCGGTTACTTTCCGGATTAAATGTTTTGGCGTGTAGGCCAGCGCCCATGGTTCCAGCGTCGGGAACATTAGGCGCATATGTCATTGTTAAGTGAAAGTACCGATAGAGAATCCGGCCGCTATTATACTACATAAATGCTTTGCTCCGTGCTATCTTCTTGTTCTCTGCTTTTTATAGTGACCATGACGCGTGTTTTACGGGCCCTGTCAAAAGGTCAAGAAAGGGTCGGTGTGGGAGAGGCTGTCTAATAACCATATATTATAGAAATAAGCAAGAAATATTAACGGCCACGTTTAAATAGGTGCTCCCCTTTGATTGAAATCACGTACAGTCAAAACTGTTGATTGCGTATTGATGAATCGATCCCACGTAAGTTGGGTTCCAGCTAGACATTCCTTTGGACACTGCGTCACCAGATGGCGAATGCAGCCACTTATATCTTTTCACTACTTATCCTCAAAATGAAAGCTTAAAGCTAAGCAGGTAGAGTTTACTTAGCTGTACGTCATATTTGAAAAACAGGAAGCTCCGCTCCCGCTGAGAAGTACTCGGAAAAACACAAGCTCCCCCCCCCCCCCCCCCCGCCCTCTTCGCCCCTTTCATTCATCACCCTTTAAACGTACGTCTTACAATCCAACACATGATTTTGCATTAGCGTCTCATCAGTGGCCAGTGGAAGCTCCGTTTCCAGCACGCGCTGCCTTTCATCTGCAGTTTCGACTGCGCGTGCGGCGAAATGTCACCAAAGGCAGAGAGCTAAGCTTTAGACTAGCGACACTTTATCCGTCTTGATGCTTAAAATTACGATTGCCAGTCATTTGAAGCTTTACCTGATATGGCAGGAAACGGTTTTCCGTCCTACAAAAATCTTAAAAGCAGCATGCGCAATAGAGAAAATGATATTGTCAGCTTGCTGACACCAATGTCTCATTGGCGGAAAGTTTTCAATTTTCCGGGGACGAGGGCGGGGCGACGGGCCCACTTTACGTTCCTTCCGTGCACCCCACCCCGAGGTCCCCGAAGCGAAGGCACTTGCATGGTACTTCTTTCCCGAGGAGCTCCTTTGTGGGAAGTTTGGCGTCACCTCCGGAGGCTCTGCCTCTCTTGGGAAATTTCAAAGGAAACTCGCCCCCTACCCCGTAGGTGGCGCATATCCCAGATCTAATACTCAGGAAGTCGTATTTTCAAATGTAAGCATTAAAACGGCGGTGTCCACAACAAGATTGAGGGATGCATGGAGTGCCGAAATTAGGCTAGTTGCTCTGGTAGGTACTTTCAAGTTTCAAGGTTTTAACTCCGACTACATCGTGTCATCGTTAGGGGTCCATCGAACTGTGCTTTGTGTTAAATTATCCATGTGTTGCAATCTCGAAACAATCAAACTATGTTTTGTGTGTATGTGTTTGTGTGTGTTTGTGTGTGTGCATAGTTTTGGAGTGTTCGAAATGTTCTTCAGTTAATGGCTCTTGATTTCGTATGGGCCAGTCAAAGGAAAAACATTGTTTTTAGGAAAATGCCATCCTTAGATGTGCGTACGGTACCGTTGTTCGTATCCAACCTGTTTGATTCCACCCGCTTGACTTGTATGCCGTTTATCGCACCTAACGTCATGTACTAATTGAAAACGAGCGTGTTGGTGAATAGATACGAATACATGAAATGATAAAATATCGAGGACGGAGACGGAAACAGAACTTTTATTGAGCAACAACATACAATGACATCAAATATAAAGCCGCCCCTCAAAAGTTTCAAAGTTCTCGAACAAGGAAAGTTGGGTTTCTACTTTCGCAACGACTTGCCTCATCCCTGTGTAGAGCTGGCATTTGGGTTGCAACAACTGGGCTTCATGCTACGGAGTAATGCAGATTACGAGAAAACAAGTTTCTCATGAACTTCACGTGATGAAAAGAGTGCTTCCCTCTCAAATGGAAAAAAAATTATTCGGGCGAGGACTCAGGTCTCAAATGGATTACGGGTTCTTCATGGATGCAGCTGCCAGTCTTTTTCAAACATCGTGAAAGAAACTGCTCAAGGAGGGGAACGCCTCGTGTCTACAGTTAAGGACCACCAAGTTTGAACCTCCCGTGATACTTTCTGAGAAACAATTCTCCGCTGACACAATGGATCTGCTGTCGAAAGGACCAAAGCTTGCTCTGGATCTTCTTAAAGGTAGACCAGCTAGCCTCTGTGCATCAAGTCGCGTCATCTATACCTGAATATTAACGGCAAAATTTTTGCTCCGAAGTGCTTGCAGTGTGTCACCATCCACCCCTCGACCAAGCAGGTTTCCACTTGGTTCGGCTGTGCGAGAGCGTCGCCAAGAACACCTAAAATTACTTGAATCGAACAAAACGGTTGTGTTTGTCATTTTGGAGGAAGGTGCTTGTTGTGATAAGGTTCATGATGCCCTGTCAAAGAACTTTGAGTCCTTGAAATCGAGGCCTTCGGGTAGGCTGCACACGAGGGCAAAGAAACTTTGTTCCTTCCTGAATCTGACGTCTTTTAAGTGGTAGTTCTGCCTAACAGTACTTGTCTGTGTTTTTTACTGCAAAGACTCACAAGGATGGAGTTCCCCTCAGGAGCATAATTTAAAAAAATTCGCTGTTGGCAAAAACCTTTGAGTTGTTATCTACAAAAACATTTGTCTAATGTCATCCTCAGTTCGAAACTCCTTCGAATTAATCTCCCGCTTCAATTCGCTTTATTTTCTTTCCATTCCGCACTAAATTATGTCTTTCGACATCGAAGATATATGTATTACAGCCTAGAATCAAAACTCATCCTAGATTCTGGGGCTAATGCGATCCATAAACATGGAATTTGCAACTTTCATAATTCCTCCGGTGTTTCGGTAGAGGGCTTCATCGACCTTCGACCTGATAAATATTTATTTACAGTCCACTTTAGCAGAATATGAAGGAAAGATTTACAGACAAAAGAAAGAAGTGTGTACATGCTCTTGCCTTGCACCATTCCTTAGTGAAATATTTCCTCTTTTTGTCGACAGGGCTATCAACGATTGGTTGGACAAGTCCTTTCAGGGTTGCCTTGTATTTAGGTATGTCCACGATTACTTGGGCATTTATCCAGATATGCTGTGTACGCTGACAGCATCCTTGAAGTTTTCGGACTGCACAGCGGGACTAACTTTTACGCGGGAAAATCCTCCAAAGGAAGGATTACAATTCCTGGTTTTACGGTTACATCCTCATTCCTCAGGTCTTTGTTGGGCCTTCCAGCAGAGATCGGAGAAGCCAGTCCTCTCTTTTACACCCTAGTAAAAAATCTTATATGCACAAGAAATTTCTTAGTTAAAAAAAAAAGCATATGATTAAATTAGATCATGTGTGAGCATACAAGAACCTTATAATAACGTATATGCACAATATAATATTATATAAGCAGTTATAAGAAACCGATAAGGAAGTTTCATATAACATTGCACCCAGATGGTGCAATCTTAAAACATGCCGAAAAGT
Organism: Ixodes scapularis; assembly: GCF_016920785.2. Classification (NCBI taxonomy): domain Eukaryota; kingdom Metazoa; phylum Arthropoda; class Arachnida; order Ixodida; family Ixodidae; genus Ixodes; species Ixodes scapularis. The sequence continues at coordinate 89,708,066 of NW_024609836.1, forward strand.
TCATAAAGTGCGAATAAAGAAAGGTTTATTCAATTCCACTGAGCTGCGGAAGTCAGTACATCGGACAAACTGGGTAATGTGTTAACCATCGACTCAGAGAACACAACTTGGAAGCCTCAGAGGCTTCCAAGTTGTGTTCTCCCAGTCGTCGTTCGCAGCCGTATGTGTGATGAATGTATTCCTTATTTCTCCGATAATAGAATACTGGGCGGGCATAACAACAGATTTGGAAGAGAAATTATTGAATCATTTGCCATGGTGCAGAAATGTTGCCGACAACAACATTTCTGCACCTTCATTATCACTGACAATGACAGAGGCCGAATTCCTGACACCAGAGATAACTAGATTATAGATACCTCGTCGTGACACCAGTGTTTTTTAAACTTTTAAATTTATAGTATTTTTCCCCTTCCCTTTAACGACTTTCTCATTTCCTCCTTCGAGAACGTCGAAACCTTTGGGGGGCGGTCTTATATTTTGTGTCATTCTATGTTGTTGCTCAATAAAAGAAGCCCTGTTTCCGTCCCCGTCCTCGATGTTTTATCCTTTCATGTATGCGTAACGCCATGTAATGAGGAATTTTGGAACAACTAAAGTAAGAAGGGCGGGAGATTAAAAAAAGAAAGAGAGAGAGAGAGAGAGACCGTTAACGCGTCGGTGACGCACTATGCAGAGATTGCTTTGCATTGTTCTTGATTTTCCTATTTATATATAGATAGTCTAATATCGGTATGTCTGGCAGTGTTTTACCCGAAATATAGCCACTTTTAAATGTACTTTTAATGTAAATTATGCCTCCCCCTCCCCCCCCCCCCCCCCCCGCATTTGTTTAGCACTTTTTGCTCCTCTTCGTTTGTGCTCATATATATATTTTTTTACTGATTTCCACGATTTACTCTGTACGCCATTCAAATCGAATCGACGAGTTACACTCTTGTGAGGCCGCACTACTATGAACGCACACTGTAATGCTGTTAATGCGTTCGTCCGTACACGCCATGTTGTCGTATAGGCAGTTTAAAACGAGTTTGTCTGTATGTCTCTTAGAAAAGAGGATGAATGTCACAAACAATCTGCCACCATCGATCAAACGGTCAGCACAATAGCTCGCTCCGGAAAGATGAGAGAGGGTGAGGGGGTAACGAACAATAAAAGAGGTTGTGCTTTGTTGCGTCCTCTATCCCGCGGTGTGTACTTCTTGCGTAGCTGGCGCGGTGATGTGGTACATTTAAAGAGGAAGGGAGACGATCGGGCAGACGAGAGCAGTCCCGCGATTCAAGCCTACAGCTAAAAGGTTAAAACAGCGCAAAAAAAAAAAAAAAAAAACGACGGACAGGGTAAAGAAGGACACGGACAGACCCTGTCCGTCGTTTTTTGCGCTGTTTTAACCTTCTAAGTATGTCATACCAACTCGCCCAGGCTTCAACTTTAGCAAGCCTACAGGGCGGACTCATAACCTGCGTGCGGGAAGCAGCACCGTTTTGCATTCCTGGGAAAAAAGAGGATACTAATCAACATGGGCGGACTGGGTATTTTATCACACTCTGTATGGGTATTGTCCAGCCGTAGGTGGGAACACGACCCCTTATATATATATATATATATATATATACAGGTACGATTACGATGCCCAAGCAAGGCTTCGTAATCGGATTATGACGCGTCCAAGCGCACCCCAATTTAACAAGATGGCGTCGTCCTGAGGCCGGACTCTCAAACGTGTATATGTCCCAGTCCTCAATACTGCTGTTCTAGCCTCAAATAACAATGAGCTCCCCCGTGAATTATCATACCAATGTTCCTTCCTTATATCCTGTTTTCGTTCCCTACGCAGTTAAAGCTGATTTTCCCTCCTGCATTCTTTCCTCCCAAATTTTTCTCTCGGCTTTTTTTACTTCGTTTTCCACAGAGGTTGTCTGCTCTGCCCCAGCCTTGATTGTTGGTACTTGAATTTCAGTTTTCGGGTTCGGTTTGTCCATTTAGTGTTCAGACTTTTCATGTATATATGCGTATATACCTTTTTCGCCCATCGTGTATCCTCAATTGTGTCTAGTCTTTGTTCAAATTTCAACTTACTGATCGCCTCTCTAACCTCGAAAGATGCCCAGCGCATGTCTCCATGCACTAGTGATGTAAAACTGCCGAAAAATGGACTATGGATACTATCAATTGTACTATTGATAGTTGACTATCGATTGTCGGCTATCGACAGTTCACTATCGATATTACCATCGATATTATTATCGATGGGTGACTATCGGTAGTTGACTTTTGGTCGACTGCTATCGACTACTATACTATCGACTACTAAACTATCCAAAGTCAGCTTTCGGAGAACTATCGAGTTTAGGAAAATTGAAGCTTTAATAAAAAAAGGAATGACGACGGATATGTATACGTACGGGCACACAACGCGTGGTCTTGGGAAAAATGTGATATTGAAAGGAAAGCTAAACATAGAGTTGCATTTTCGTACAACTAATTTAGAGGTAAAACAGAAATAGCGGTTTGCTAGTTTTCCTGCGCACATATTGTGCATACTCATGAAGTTCAAACATAAGGCTTCACACTTTAGTATGCCCGTACTTGTTAAACTATTCTTTTTTTCTTGTATTGGACGTAGGGGAAACACCACTTGCTGACGGCATTTGGCATCAGGGTTTTCACAAGTTTGTTTCACGCTTGTGTTTCCCTGATTATTCAATTGACACATATTCCTTTTCAGAGCCTTGACCACAGACAGGTGAAAATAAGCACCCTCCTGGGGACATATTTTTTTTTTTTGTCGTGATGATTATTTATAGCGAATTTCCAAAAATCGGGATTTAGCTGTTGACGAAAGCACTTAGGCTTGTATGCCATGATATGTTGCCACTTTTTGTTGGGTTCTGTTCTGTCAGAGTTTAATTACGGTGGCTGGGAAAATATTTACCTGTTGGTATAAAACACAACTTCAAAATCCAGTAGCCGTCAAATAATCTAAATACATATTTTTGAATCAATAAAAGTATCAGATTTTGCTGTGCAGTCTTCAAATTGAACATTATCAGTTTAAAAGCTTATACAAAGAAACATAATTAGTTACTGATGCTTTTAGTTTTTTTCATTCTTCAAATAAAATTTGGTAACATAATTTTAACTGGATTAAACATAAATGATAAAAACGGAAATCTCTTGTGATCTAAGTAACGACATTGTTGGCAACGAGGCATTATTTCAGCGAAAAAGGCTTGTGAAAGCGAAAGGCAATTTGTGTTTCCTTTTCTTCTCGCAACTTTTGTGTTTGGGAAAAACACCACACTTATCTTTTCATCCGGGTAAAGTCACGTCGCCACACTTGCACATTCGATCACCATCGCTACCATTATATTCAAACAGGGTTCCAGATTTATGCAACACATATACAGTTTACTTATCAAGGGCGATAAAGATATCCATTTTTTTTTTTGTTGAGCTTATAGAAAGCAAAGGGCACACCCCAGAAAGCAATCTAAAACAGGGAAAAAAAACTTCGACATCCTATCAAGTTGATATTATTTATTTATAGTTTCTGAATAGTATACAATAGATATCTTAATAGTTTATTGTCAATAGTCCCTAAAGAGGATTGCCACAGTTTTGTGGTTGTTTTTCAATAGGTTTAGATTGTTCCTCGATAATTATGCGGAAACCCCTAATTGTAGTTGCGTTTTTTTCCGCACTACACAACATTTCCTTCACGTTCTTCGTCACCTAATAAGACCCCATCGACAGCATTACGATAGTTGGCTATCGATAGTTTCTCGATATTCGGCTATAAACAATTTCACGATAGTCGACTATTGATAGTATGTTATCGAGTTTCGTGATAGTCGACTATCGATAGTTTTACAATAGGCGACTATCGACAGCAAATTTTAATAGTTTTTTTTCACTATTGATAGTTAAATTTGGCTTCCACTATCGATAGTATCGATAGTACTATCAATAGTTTTGCATTTTTTTCTTAATGTGCATTCTTAATGTATCCATAGGCGGTCATTTATCTTAATGTGTGTTCTGACTTCAATTTGTCACAACTTGATAGCCAGCCAACGCGTGTAACACCTACTACACCTTCACTACTTGACCTGATACTTACATCCTTTCCAGACATCACGACCAGTGACTCCCGTGCCAGGTTTGGGTGATCGAGCATATAGGAACGTGAAACAAAGAAGATACCACAACAAAGGAGATTTTGAAGCTATTATCCGTGATCTATCTTCATTTCTTGATGAATTTTTGATAGCATAGAAAAAAAATAGTTGAAGATTTGTGGAATTCATTTAAATCTACAGTTACGCGTTTGATTAATATATTCCCCTTAGAACTGTTTTTCGTACTTCAAATGCTCCATGGTACCACATATATCTCAAACCCTCCTCTAAAGGGAAATGTAAGCTTTTTTGTACGGCCAAAAAGTCCTCTAATAACGATCGGCGGTCAGCGTATACCGCTGCAGCTGAAGCCTATGCAGGTGCCTTGAAAGCAGCTTAAACTCAACTCTCCCGTCCCATCATATTACTGGCAACTAACCCTAAACGCTTCTGGAATACTGTAAAGTGCAGCAATAACAATTCATTCTATCCCTTGCCGACCAATCGGGTAACCCTGTTCCAAACCACCTTCGCGCCTTATTACTGAACGATACTTTCACTCGTTCATTTACTAATTCATTAGTCAGCAACTGTCCTTTGTTCCCCGAAGCGAATTTTTCCCCCCTGAACCCAATCCTTCTTGACCCTGCTGGAATTAGAGCAATCATAAGTAAGCTAAAGCGATCATCGTCTTGTGGCATTGATGATATTAATTCGAAGTTTTTGCAAAACACAAGTGGATATAGCTCTATAACCTTGAATTGTATTTTCTTTAAGTCTATTAGCAATGGTTGTTCACGTAAAGAGTAGAAAACAGGCAAAGCTGTTCCCCTTTGTAAGTCTGGCGACAGTCATAACCCCTTGTAAAATTTTCGAACATGTCATCTTCATTTTTGGTATCCAATCAATTTTTTCACCACTCTCAGCATGGTTTCCGCAAATCTTTCTCCTGCGAAACGCAACTAGACTTTTATTTACTAACGACTTGCACACATTCAGGCCATGTAATCGACTGCATATTTTTGGACCCCGCAAAAGCTTTCGATAAGGTTACCCATCAGCTTCTTACACTAAAACTGCGGCGCCTAAACATTGACTATTCGATTCTTCAGTGGATTCAAGATTTTCTTTCTAATCGCTCGCAAGACGTAACTGTTAACGAATCTTATTCACCTGAGGTACCCGTCGGTTCGGGTGCACCCCACGGCTTTGTTGTGGGTCTATTACTTTTTTTTTTATTTACATTAACGACTTACCTACTTGCATACCTTCAAACCTTTGTCTTTTTGCTGATGACTGCGTTGCCTACCGTAAAATAACCGATGTTTTTTTTTTACATTCTAACTCTTCAAGCTGACCTTAATAACATCACTGCTTGGTGTACCCTTTGGTATATGGATCTGAGTGTTCTAAAATGCAAGTCAGTGAGAGTTTCACGCAGCCAATGACCTTGTCCGAATTATTTTCTCAACGATTCCTCGCTTGATTGCGCACTGACATATAAATATCTTGGCGTTCATATAACCTATAACCTCTCATGGCAACATCCATTAACTGTAACAACTAAAGCCAATCGTATGCTCGGGTATATAAAAAGAAAGTTCTTTCTAGCGCCGTCATCACTAAAAAAAAAAAACAGTTGTATGTTACATATGTTCGCCTCGAACCTTGAATATGATTCATCCATTTGGGATCCCGGCCACGTCACACTAATATATAACTTGGAAGCTCTGCAGAATCTCTCCGTCCGCTTTATTCTTTCAAATTATCAGCGCACTGTCAGCGTAACTAACATGAAGTCATCTCTTAATCTTCCTCCTCTCTCCACTCGCGGAAAATTATTTCGCCTCTGTCTCTTTTATAAGATTTATCATCATAATCAATTGCTGAGATCACGCTTGATAAAACCTGCTTTCTTTACTTCACGGCGTCTCGACCATTGCCATAAAGTAGGCTGTACCTTATCAAAACACAGTAACCTACTCATATTCTTTCATTCCAGAAACCAGCCTTAAATGGAACCGCTTGCCTGCCTCTTTAGTAAGCATCACGGACGGTGATCGCTTTCGCGAAGTTCTTAGTAATGTTGTATGATATTTTTAATATCAAAATCCAATGCTCCTTTCATGTATAATATTTTATGTTGATTATAGTTACTTGTCTTTATTCCTATATATTGTTCTTGAAAGGCCCTTCCCCTCTGTAATGCTTCGGCCCTGATGGTAAAATAAATAAATAAATAAATAAATAAATAAACAAATAAATTACTACCCTGCACTTCTTCGTTTACTGTATTCCCATGCGCCCTCAGTGCCAATCTGTTCGCGCTCCTCTGCCGGGTCTCTAAAATCGACTGGAACTCAGATTTCATGCATATTTCCGCATTGCCAAACGACAACCCCGGCACCATGACTCCTTTCCATATTCCCCTAACGACTTTATATCTACTGTAATTTTATGTTTCATAATTGCCATATGCTTTATAATTGCTGCATTCATATGCTTCACAATTGCTGCATTCCTAGGCTTCATAATTGCTGCATTCCTATATAATTGTTGCATTTCCATGCTTCATAATTGCAGTGCCCTAAGCTTCATATTTGGTGCATTACCTTTTTCTTTCTTTAGCATATCTTTTTCTGTCCTTCTAAGTATTATTTTCTTTCATTCGGCGATACTCCTAGGTATTTATACTTCTCTGGGAAGTTTGACTTGTGGACAGTATTGCCCGACTTCTTCGCACATTATTTAAAATATTATTTGGAAACAAGTAATTCATAAAGAAGTTTATTTTATATTTTTTAAAATGATTACCAATCTTTAGAGAGTATAGAAGTAAATACTTGTACTTTTAATGCTTTCATTTGTTCGTTGACGTCAACGAATGCTGCACTTAACCTCCGCCAAGTGGCGTCAGCTCGTTTTTAAATTTTCGCGCATGCGCACAAAAGTCGAACTTCTGACGAAGCTTTGTCGCACTTCGTGTTAGAAGTTCGAAAAAGTCGAACCTTTTCAAACTCGAACCTCTGCCTGTTCGCGACATCTCTAGTCACTTATGAAGCATGGGATAACTCTCAGCTGCTGGGAGAAGCAAGCGATCGCCCCCCCCCCCCCCCCCCCCCCTTCTAGTCCATTATTGTTCGATATTTAAAAGAAAATAGCCCAAACGGAACAAGGACAAAGAGCCACACATACTACAGGACTGGCGCTGTCATATGTGTCCATGTCCTGTCGCATGTGTGTCTCTTCGTCCTTGCTCAGCTTGCGCCATTTTGTTAAGGTCAAGTATGAACCGAGCCCAATCAGGGCGTGCTATCTCTTGTCCTGGCGGCGAGCTGAGGCGGTAAACTCTCTGGGTAAACTATGCTCGTTTTTGTCTGTTTTTAGTTTTTTTTTTTAGATTGCTCCTGCACGAAGAGAAAAGCTAACGTGCATTTCGCAGGTTATGAACATCGACGAACAATTCTGAGCGGTATTCACTGAAGATACGAAAATTATTCCATCACCCCTTAGATGGCGCCGACCGTAAGCCTTTTTCTGGAACGGGCTGTGGACCATTCCAATGCTTGTGCAAGAAATAACAGGTCGAGAGTGTGACGAAGACAGTTCAGTAGCTCAAACCTGCCACCTCGTCAAGCCGACGAGCCAACATCCGGACTGTCTCACCGTGACGACTTGGCAAACGGCGAAGGCTACGGTCCCATTGAGCCAATCAGCACGTCGGGAGGAGACGCGTGACCATGCGTCATCTCATTTGTTGCGCACAGTGTGGCCACAGCCGCGTGAGAGACAGAGGAAAGCCGCTTTTGAAGGAATTTTGAGTGACGGGGTAATCTCCCAAGGGGGGAACTCTCCTCTTACCCGAGGATCTGGGTAAGAAGAGAGTTCCTTTTTTCCCCTCTCTTCCTTCTTCTGGGGTTACGTTCTAGCCCCTGTACCTTCGGTAAGGATTGTCACGTGCTTCTCCTCCACCGCTCTGATTGGCTCGAAGGGACCGCAGTGTTCGCTCTTTACCAAGTTATGGTGAAACGAAGTATATACCAGGAGGTTCTTTGTGGAAGCATGCATTGCACATGGAGTAACTTAAAAATGTTTATTATGTCTGGCGGCCATCTCTTTCGATGTGTTTACGTGCGGGACCTTCAGGGGGCAACGGTCTAGGTGAGGGACCTATTGAGCGTGGCCAGCAGCACTTTCCAGGCGGCCGCGTTGAAAGGGCAGCGGTCCCCCTTGTTGAAGGAGTCGCAGTCGCCCCCGGCCTCGCCCACCTGCCTGGCGCCGCGGAGGCCCTTGCTGAGCAAGACTTCGTCCATGAAGGTCAAGCTGCGGATGGATGGAAAACGTATGGATTTCCACGTATCGTGCACAATGATGTTGTGGTTAGGGAGTTTGGGGGGTGTCATGGGGAAAAACCGGGACAAGCCCACAGTGGCGTCGGAAAACAAAAGAATTCCGTGTTTTAAGAAAGAAAAAAAAAAAAAACTTCGAAAACACTTGCCGGTAAAATTTTTGTCAATTCGGATTTATCCGAAAAAAAGAAAACTGAGAATTTTGAGGTCACGGTGGCAAAATGAGAAAGGCAGTAAAAACACGATGGACGGAATTTTGAATAAATTACGTGAGAATTGTGGTCCTGAAAAGAGGCTGCTTCATTTTCATTTTAAATAACGAACTATTGACAAAAGAGCGTTATTCGCGTTATGGTAATAAAACCCGAGAGTCAGGAACACAGAAGGGACGAACACAACACAACGCTTATTTTTATCAAGGTTCGTTCACAAAAAAAGGTCATCGTACTTCTTGGGTAACTTTAAAAGTTAAATGCAACTCACTTCAGCTCTTTAAGAAAACCTTCTGCAGCTCTGATAAGACACACAACGTTGTCATAAAAATATAACCGTTTTTGTCATTTCTGCGACCATACATGTGCTTGCTTTAAAAAAATGCGTTTCTTTGTTTTTGTTTTTATACTACGTTTTATTTTACGCGATGGGCCGCAACTAGGTATGCTGCGTACCTCCCGAAGTTCGAGTTAGAAAGGTTCCAAATTTTCAAGCCTCATTAAGGTTTGAATTTGGAAAGTTTGCAACTTTAGAACCCTCTGAGGTTCGAATTCAAATAATTCGAAATTTTTAAGGTTTCCGAAAGCTCGACTTTGAAGGTTTCGAGTATTTTGACGGATCGTTCCAAAAATTCGATATTTCGAATTTTTTCAAGGTAGAAGGTCGAAAAGTTCGAAAGTTTTGATTTTAAGTTCCAAGTTTGAATTTCACGGATGGAGATCGAATTCCGCCGTTTCAAACTAGATTTTCATAAATTCATCTTACCAACTTAGAATATACTCCTTCCTTCTCAGTGCTGCGGAACGGAGTGTCATTTGTCGTAACTTATACAACAAGCGTTGAACTGGTTGGGGTTCATCGAGAAGTCCTGAGGCGGTCGAAGTGAACGTACTTCCTGCTCCTGCATATTTAGTTGCCTTATGCCAGCATTGCACTTAGGCGACGTCTGATAAGATTGCTACTAGTTCGCAAATAAGTGGGAATCCTATTTATTTGCAAACTAGTAGAAATCTGATCAGACGCCGCCTGAATGCAATGCTGGCATAAGACAACTAAATATGCAGGAGTCAGGACAGCACATTCACATGAAGGCATCCAGGCTTCCCGAAAATTTTTAATTGCTCTGGCGTTTTTTTTTTTTTCTTCTTTTCTTGGCCGGATGACCCGTGGCATGGAGAAAACACTGAACACGGCACAGCACCCGGCACAAGTCAAGGTTGAGGAAAATGCAACCAGACTAAATTATGGGACCACCCGGCCTAATACAGCTGATCAGGCCAAGTCCGGTTGTTATCAGGCTAACCATATTGCCACTGCCTGGAGGCTTGCTTCTTCGATGAATGGAGATATTGGCCGCTCTAAAATGCAGCCGGTCACAAATCATAATAAGGTAAGCGCCGATTCAGCGTTCGCTGTAGCGCATCGGCGTCGCCGTTTCTGCGTACGTCTTTCCTTGACACGAGGAAATCGAGGGACTTGCGTTCAAAAACAAATAAAGCTATGAAGGATCGGTTGAATTTCAAGCCTGCAGATCAGGGATATGTGGGCCCACATGGTTACCTCGGTGCAACTGCGGAGTTGTGCGCGGGAGAGGCTCTGTGCGGAAGTCGACAGGCCACCCCAAAGGCCACCTTGGGGTGGCCTTGGGATGCAAATTGGCCACCCGAAGGTGACCTAGGAATGCGTTCAGCGCTTTACAAGCGCGTCATTCGCGGCACGATCAACTAAGTAAGACTCTGAGTGCTATGTCCACAATTCACACACACTGACATCATCTGTTATTTATATTTGTTGAATAGAAACTATGGGGTTGAACTTGGCTCGAACTTTGTCGAACTTTTGTTCAGAAGTGAGAAGTTCGTCGAACTCTCGAACTCAGCAGGTTCGAAAGTTAAAAAAATTGCCGAATTTCTTAGCGTAATTAAAAAAAAAAAAAAAAAAAAGTCAAATCACCTTAGCGCGAAAAATCGGAAGTTCGAAAACAATCAAATTTCGCAGCGCCAAAATATCTAAAGTTCGAAAATCGTCCACATTTTTTATGTAATAAATGCAACGTTGCGAAACTTTGCGAATCTTTTCAACCCCTTGGTTCGAGCTTCGAACCTCAGGTTCGTAAAAAGTTTTCGGCATCTTTAGCCGCAACAGAAAATAATCCAAGCCAGCACTGTGAACGTATCATTTGAAAGCAGCCAGAGTGGGGGAAGTTCCCCCTCAATTCCTCCTTTCCATTCAAGAAGAGGGAGACCCTCCCTTTTTCTGCAGGGAGTATCAGACAGACGCGCTCCTGTGGGGAGAGGAGAGTGCGAGAGGGAATGGAGAGAAGGACATCAGGATCGGTGTTCTGCCCGGCAGAAGACGATTCTGTAGGTCAACACCTGGCTGCGCCCTCGTAAAGGTAACGTGACACTCACACGTCATTGGATAGTCTTTGATGTCTCGTCGCGTCCTTTGTGGTTCATCGTAAGGTGATCTCTCACCTGAGCATGCTGTCGAAGACCTCGATGGGTCCGGCCTGCCGCCGCTCCTTCTTGGCGCTGCTCTGTTCCGCCGCCGCCGCTCCCCCGCCAAGACGCCCGACCGAGCACATGGCCACCTTGAGACAGGCGTCGCTGTCCACGTTGTAGCGGCGCAGGATGCTGTCGAACTGCGCCATGATGCTGTCCTCCGTACGATTGCTGAACGCTGGACACAAAATGGCAAAGAAAGAAGAAGAAAACGCTACAGGTTAAGTAGCGCAATGCATCGACTTACGTCATGTAGTGCAAGTCGCCGCCCCAATGGTTTTTGAAGATTCATTCGGAGCGTCATGCTCAGTATTTTACAACGTTGCAGATTTCGCATTATGTCCGCCAATGAGCCTGCGGGCCTGTTTCGGGATCGACGTACCGTAAGATCCCGAACGAACGCCCACCCCCCAAAGATCACCCACCTCACATCTTTCCTTTCATCAAACATATTTTATGTAGTCGCAGATAATACTTATTGCAAAGAAAAACACTAATGCAGGGCTCAAGCATAAAACATGATCGAGACATTGAAATCGCTCAGATTTACATAAGGACCTTTCAAAAATCGCCTTCTGCGCGTTGCCATCTTTGTTGCTGGGCTGTGGAACGCCTTCTGAACATGCGATGTAGCTCTGTTGCGTGGTATATCAGACGCTGCGCATGCGTCCACTGCTCAGCGACTCAGTATTTTTCGCCCGGGCGATGAGCGCTGGAAAAGTCTATACGCCTTTCGACTTCAGCCGGTGAACAAAACAAGGCCACCAAGGATGGACTGGGAAATCAACAAAAACGGTCGTTATTTGTAATATGTGCTGACGCCTTCCTAGTGCCGTGCATTGAGTCTATATATGGGAGATTTCATTTCAAATCGTGCAAGAAAAAAAAAAATCATGTCTCAAAAGACAAAAAAAAAAAAAAAAATAGGCTGGGCAAATTTTTTACGAAATTGAAACCATTTCTGCGTCATAGAACTTCAAATATCGTATTTTCGAATGCACGGATTCATGTACTAACTAGAGCCTCTAAATGAGCTACGCATAGAGTATCGGCACTCCTAGAGTCACTAAATGAGCTGCGCTTATAGTATCAGCACTCTGTTTGCCGACATTATTGTGGGCGTCGCCATTTTGGTACTTGCTCTGAGCAGACGCAACTGCCGATCGACATGATTCAAAAGTGTGACTTCCTCAGCATTATATTCGGTGTTAGGAAGCTGAAGTCATATTGCTTTTATCTGTCGCGATCTGTTTAAACATTTGTGGAGGACGGAAAAGCGTTTCCTGTGATTTCAGCTAAACCTTCTGATAACTGGCTACCATAATTTTAAGCTAATATGGGCGAGAGTCGTTACTCTGAAGCGTAGCTTGTTTAGTGGCACAGGGCACTCCATTCCCCGGTCTCCTAGTGGGCGCTGCCATCGTGGTGATCAGAGGAGGGCAGACGTAAGCTTTAGAGACGGTTGTAGGAACCTCAGGTGGTGTGATGTAGGAATTATGAACAAACACCGGCATGTTCTACTAAAAAGCGTAAAAAGAGTTTTATATAATTAATTGTTTTATTCACATTTGAGTTACTGCAATCTCGTCTGGGAAAATACGTCTCATTCAAATTCAAATATGATACATTTACTACAAAAAAAGTGATACGAATAAAAGCAGATGTTTCCTAGATTAATCCCACCGAATCACTGTTTTAATCATACAAAATCCTGAACATACAGCAAATGTATAACCATCGTTTAACAACAGCTTATAAAAATACGACATGTGGGCGTTGTAGTACAATTCTTCGGTTATCTGAATTAAAACAAAAAGAAAATAATTACCCGTCTAGACATCACCAGCGTTGGCTAATTCCAAAATGCAGGACAAATTATGGTAAACAGAAAATGCGTTATGCTTTACCTTTTTTGTTGAATGAATATTGTGATAAAATATAGATGTCGTGAAAATGTCAAGCAGCAGTATACTTAATTTTTTTTTTTTTAATATTTAGGAATGTATCTTTTACGTGCGCACTGTATTTGTATTGTTTATTTTTGAACTCGTTTTATTTATGTATTCGTTTTACTCCGTCGTAGCTGCTGAGTGCGGATTCCGGAGCTCGTCAAGCTGCATTTCTGCAGCTTTTTTCTCCGGCCTCCCATTCACCACATGTATCTGTGGTGAGAATAAAGTTTGTACTGTATATAGTTTTGCTCTGTCTTTTGCTCTAACATTTCTGAAAAACTGAAAAAAAAAAGTTTCTTGCGATTTTAGATAAAGCTTCAGATAACTGGCAACCATGATATTTAGCACCAAGATGGCTGAAAGTGTAGTTACTCTGAAGTGTAACTTATTTAGTATTTTATTTAGGTAGCCGAGTGGGCTAGCGCACCCCAGCTCGGAGCACGTGGAGCGGAAACTCGCGCTGCAGAACCCAGGATCCTGGGTTCATTCCCCACCCTTGCCTGTTTCATTCTGGATGAGCATCGTACCGGCGAGCGGTCGTGTATCACTACTGCGTGATGTACGTTAAAGACCCCAGGCTAGCGGTTGTACCGCACTGGCTATATTGCTCATCTACAGCTGAGACACCAGACGCCCACTGAGGCAGACTAACTTCCGGCTGTATAAACATACACATAAAATTATTATCTGATGTTATTGGATCTTTTAGACCTTTCCTATGGCTCTCGCACGGAAAACAACAACAGACACTTAGATATGACCTTTTTGAGAAAGTCTATATTAAAATTTGTACTTTTAGAGCTTTCTTTCGTATTCAAATGAGCTTATCGGTGAAACGACTTTATTGAACTAGAACGATATTGTACTTGTTGTATAAAAATTAATTTCATATAAAATATATGATTTAAAATTAAATGTAGCAAAAGTTGTGATCGTCCAAACCCTGTAAGTTATCGTCAAAAGGGTGCTGGATATTTTACAGAAATAAATAAAAGGAAGAACACACTTTCATGGACAGTTAACACTTTAATTGTAGTCTAAAAAGCCACGTAAAAAGGTTATTTGCTGTATTTGTCGCGTACTTCGGGTGCCTGACGAAGATCCCAAATAAGAATTAAAAAGATGACGCAAAACCGGTTTTCACTTCCGTCCTGGTGAAGAATATGGCCAGCATTTATTTTTTTCATAAGATTATAAGACGTCACCCCCTTTTTCAGCACAATTTGAAATGAAATCACCCATGGAGTATATATTTCAGGAAGGACAGAAGGCCATTAAAGCACTCAATAATGATCGCTTTGATACTCGTTCATTGAAGTTACTCTAAATTTTGGTGTAAAATTTGCGTATTTCGTTTTATTTTGTTTTATATCTTCTCCTTTAGCCCTTCCCTCTTTTGTTATTTTTAGTCGCCAGCCCTACTCCCTTTTCCACTTTTCGCGAAGTGGCACACCAGCTCTCAATGAAGGTTAACCTCTTCGTGTTTGTAAATAAACAATCCTTCTTTCGGTCTCTCTATGATTTTAGTGGGGGTGGGCGTTCATTCGGGATTTCAGTGTAGGTTCGGTCCGTGACTAACCATCAATGCGCCTGGAGAGCGTTGCAGGTACGCTGTTGCTGCGGCCGAAGGTCACGTTGACAGCCACGTCGAGGTACGGGTAGGGCCGGAAGCTGCTAGTCACGGTCACACTGGGCCACTCGACTGCCACTAGAAGAGTGGCTCAGAACCAAGGAGCGATCCAGTCACGCGCTAGTTTCCGCTGTCAGGTTTATGAAAACTTCATCCACGACCGGTAACATTCGTGGGAGGTCCCGGACAACCCGCTATAGCAGAAGACTAGTCTTGGAGGACATATCATCCGGTTGAATATACAAAGCTACAACACTAATCTCATACTAAAGCAAGATCCGTGGCAACACAATTAACTATACTCAAAACAACTTCTCCGTTTAGGGACAGCATATGTGTTTCTCAAACGAGAGCCAGTCACTCCAGCAGTCACGGTGTGTGCCGGCGTAGGCAACGTTGTGCGATGTCAAGAAGACATACTGATATCTCTGCAGCGTCATGTTATGCTGATAGTGATGTTATAGCAAGCGCTCGCGCAGCTCTCGCAAGCGCCGTTCCCTTCGAAGAACCGGTTCATTCACGCAGTGCTAACGACTCAAATGGGCCAATCTGTTTGTTTACGAACACATTTGCCCACCTGCACTGACGTCACGTCGCTGCGATGCGGCTGCTGTCGGCACGGGGAATGTGCAGACGCTTCACTTTACGCTAGTCTGGTTTCTGCGCGCGCGCAGTGCCCACTCCCGGTGGAGTTGGTTGGTATCTATAGTGTTGTCGGTGGGCCCACGTGGAATGAGCGTAGACTTAAACCGAAGTTTACGATGCCGTTTGAGAAAGCCTCGCCCACCCACCTGGCTGGAGTCCGACGTAGTTGAGCACACCCGGGAACCAGTAGAAGGCGGCGGCGAAGGTGCTTACGAGCACCGCCAGGGCACCCAGGGCGTTGTAACCCACGTAGTTGCTCAGCGAGGCCAGCGCCGACCGCATGGCGGGCTTCAGCATCCGACCGAGCAGGGGCAGTGCTTTTCGCATCTGCGAGCACAGACGAACAGGCAGGGCCGGCCCTACACCATCAAGCGCCCTGGGCTAACTCCGGCCGTTCCCCCACCTTCGTTCTTATACGTTCCTATCTACAGGGTGTCACGAAAAAAAATGTACAGTTTTTTTTTACTGCAAAAAGAAATTAGGCATCGCCGAACGCTCATTCTCCGCCCAAAGGTAGTGCTAGAGGTCACAACCAGATGCCAAAGCTTCAGCCCGATCCTTAATCAAAAGTTATAAGTGATTTTCTGAAAAGGTCAATGGGAAAATGGCGGCTGACGGAGTTTTAAAATACATGGGGCTCTATGGCGCCAGAAACCGAAAACGGGCAAAAATGGGCTCCATTTTTCCATTGGAATGTTCAGAAAATCACTTGTAACTTGTGAATAAGGCAACGGATCGGGCTGAAACTTTGGCATCTGGTTGTGACATCTAACACTACCTTCGGGCGGAGAATGAGCGTTCAGCAATGCCTAGTTTATTTTTGTGGTAAAAAAAAAAAAAACTGTAAATTTTCTTTTGTGACACCCTGTACTAAGTACGACATCCCGTTGTTAGTATGTGAGTAGTGGCTCAAACCGAGCGTTTTGTCAGACGAGAACCGCATTCCAATAACGAACGGCGATCGAACATATGACGTCGTGTCGGGCGCCATGTTCAAATAAATGAGTGAATGAATGAAAGCTAACAAAAAAAAATGCAAAAGGGGAGCGCGGTGGCACCCCTCTTTTGGTGGCGCTCTGGGCGACCGCCGAGGTCGGCCTGGGCCGGTCCTGCCTACAGGCACCAATGCGCGCAGGCCAAACCAAGAGACAATAGTGTTGTTTAAAACCCGTAAACCCGCAATGACTGTTTAAGCGGCTCATTATTGAATAATGATGGTCAGAAACTTCGTACGTTTCAGCTTTATAAAAAAAAAGTTGCACGCTATAGTTACTGAGAGAGCAACGGCAGGGTGTCTCTTTAGAATGCCCGGCCTCCATCACGCACTCGTTGCCTTCCGCCGTGCTGCGAGTGCACGCTCGAAGCTCACCAACCTCACCAAAGAGTTATCGAATTTAGGAAGCTCGCAATGGAGCCGGGAAACTGAAAGACCTCCTTGGCTGTCTAATCTTGTTAGTTAGGTACCATAAGTGGAGTGTTTGTTTAGTAAAGGAAGAGTCGCACCGCGTTCACACTGGCGGCTGAACCATATTCGCAAAGCGGTACCCCCCCCCCCCCCCCCCCACACACACACACACACACTTTTAGTGCCCAGCTGAACCCCACAGAGCGCAGCACACAGAGCACTGAGAGCAATTCGCCCCCCCCCCCCCTTCCCCCCTTCCTCCCCCAGTGACGACACTGGTGTCTAATAATGGTAAACAAATATCTTTCATGTTACCCTTTCGGAAGTGTAAATATGATTCCATGTTCGAGGTGACCAAAACAAAGTCCACGAGTTGACGAAAATAATTCCTGGAGAAGGGGTTTGCTGTGCTGATGCCTAACCCCTGGTTAGCTCAGTTGGTAGAGGTAGAGCGGTCGCGTGTTCGTACTCGGACCAAACGGATTTTTTCGGTCGCGCACCAGTCACCTAGCTGTGTTTGAGATTTCTGTTTGTCCTTTGTCCCTCTTGTTCCCCTTCTTCAGGGATTATTTTCGTCATTCTTGTCCAGCTCTCTTGCACCTTGGCATTTAATAGCATTATAATCCACGAATTATTCGTGGCTCTCTTACCCATTCAAAACGTCTTTCGAAGAGGATTGCTCAAGCGCGCAAAACGTTCAGAGAATAAAGACTCAATTCACCTGCACCAGAGGGTCTTCTGCAACGAGATCCGTCGAGTCTTCCTTTGCCGCTGCCGCCGCCGATGATAGCACCACGGTCAGCCAGCACAGGCATGCCACCCACAGAAGACTCGTCATACTCATGGTTTTCGGTAATGCTTGCTGCAATCAAAAGGGTCACAATTCAATCAACATGAGCACTATATATAAATGGCGTATAGACACCCCCTGAGGGCTGTTGCGAACCCCCGAAGCGCCTTGCATGACCGGTCTCGCAGATATATTATAACACTCAAGTGCTCGAACGAAGACGTGAGGAGAGCGCCAATCTCTAACCCGTCAGTGCTGCATGGAACGCTGCGAAGATGCCCTGCTGTTAAACAGAAAGAGGGCAGTGCGTTCAGTTAATGCATCGGAGGATTTTGCGACCGAGAGCCAGAGTCACTTTGACCACGCCCCTCGTAGACATACTACATGACCTTGAGCTGGTACATGAAAGGTCGGATACCACAATGTGTCACGCCATAGCTTACCCCGTTCTGAGCTTTTATTATACGACAATCCATCGGGCATGCCATGTATAGATAAATATTACACTTAAAATGGGCACCTGTCTTTAGAACAGTGATGGCGTCGGCCGAATGTAAATTTACCAATTTCTTAAAATCACCTTATTGCGTTCTGTCGCCCTCTCCCCGTTTTTTCCACTTTGGTTACTTCACGTTCTTCAACCATCTCAAAGGTGTTTAAAAGAAAAAGGTAAACCAGTTCTGCCAAAGAAAAAATCAACCCACATATTTTTGTACATGCACTCCAACAATCAAACACTCACCGATTGGTAATCCCAACTGGAGACGAGCAAAAGAGGGCGGCGTAGGTGACAAGGCAAGATGGGAGCGAGCGAGCCTCACGACAGTCACGCGTTGACTCAAGACTCTTCATAACCGGTCTTCCTTTTAAGGCCGGTCTCCTGGACGGCGGGCAGAACGACAAGAAGGGGGTCCCGCGGTGCCGCCTTCGCGCTCTGGACGTTCTACAAGACCCCGCAGCTGCGTCGTCCCCCTTCGGGCCCTACCGACGCGACGTCTTTGTCTTTTTCATGGGGTCCCCCCAAGAAAGGGGTCGACTGCGTTATCGGGGAAGGGAGAACAGGGACCCGTGACAGGTACGTTCTTCACTTACCTGGACCGTCTCGAAGATAGTCCGTGTCCGTCTTGAAAGCAGTCCTACGTGCCGCTAGGGTCACAACAACAGTAGGGGTTGTTTAAGTGCTCCTTCCTATTTTTTTTTTCTTCTTTATGATTTCCAAGCTGGACCTGCCCCTTCCCCAAATGCACGAGCAAAGAAGATGGATTGATTAGGGAAGGACTAAAAGGGTCAAAAGGACACGTCGCTTCACGTCACTGGACACCGTATACACGCATTGAGGAGGGGACTGGGTAAGTGGGGCTGCCGAACTTTCCACACACATTCCTTGGCAAAAAAGTGACTTCTTTCTCAAACGTACGGCAGGTCTGCCCCCTTAGTAAGACGTGCGCTATAGCACTAAAGTTAGTAAGCGGCAAAATAAAACGCAAAACAGAAAGAAAGAAAGAAAGAAAAACGCGCTACCAGCGTTCGTTCGCTACTTCAGCATCTTCTGATGATGATGCAATTTTTGCCCGATTTAATGTCGTGAGACTGACACACCTATATTACTACAGCGTTCTAGAATCTTATAAAACTGCACAATAAATAAACATAGTTTTTTTTCTACAAACAGCAAATTTAAATAAAAAATAGTAGCGTTTATAACACACGGCGAAGTGGAGTGTACCCACAACCCCGGACAAACTATGAACTGACATAGATTACATACATATTGCCATTTTTTTTTTAACAAGCTGAATGCCAAAATAGATTTTAGCCATAGCTTATTATTTGAAGCTTTAATGATGATACTGTTGACGTTGTGAACTTCAGGCTTTGTGTCTTATGTGCGCAGTGTCAACTGATGTTATATGTTACATTGGAGTCTTATGAATGTTTTCTTCTTTCGCCCTTCTGAACAAGAATGTTTTCATTTTAGATGTCATTTTGTGAACGATGTCCTGTACGCGCGCTGCTCTCTTGGAGCTGGGCTTTTGTCAAACCGCACGTGTTGCAGCTTTTTGCCCCAGCTTTCCTGGTGAAAGAAAAATAAATTGATTGATTGATTGATTGATGCTGTCCACCTCGAGGAGGTTACGCCGAAGTGGTGCCGTTGGCTTTGGGAAGACGCACGCGCAAATGCTCCTCTCTTCAACAAGAAAACAAAAAAACAACAAAACAAAAAAAACAGGTTGTGCTTATGCGTAGTGTCAACCATTCCATTCCTGCGGGCGAGTACAGTTCTTCGTAAACAATGAGTTGGTGGGACATCCGTGCATTTATGTTAGACCAAAGAAAGGTGTCAAGGTTTCGCCATAATTAAAAATCAATGCGAAGATTATTTTGTTGACTACACTATGTAGACCTGTACACTTCACCCTGTTGCGCTGGGCATCTCGTTAAGGGACTATCACATTTTAAATAAAACTGGGTTTTTCTTTTTTTGTTGTCCATTTTTTTACGCTTCCTTAAAGATAGTCAGAATGACTCCCCCCGCATCCAGGAAGTCCACAGAACGATCATTACATTTCGAAACACCTTTCGGATTTTGGCCGGACCAGAAAGAGGTTCTGCAGCAATCCTCACGGCAGTGGTCGGAAACCTGTTGCTGCAGCGGTCCAAATAGTCGCAAATCGGAGAGAGAGCGAACCGCTCGAAGAAACGGAGATTTATAAAAATAGAAGATAAGAAAACTGTCATATACTCGAATGTGATATGCTCTTGATTCAAGGATTCCAGTAAGGTTTTGGGTTTTCAATGTTGCCTGACAAGAGGCAAACATTCACATTGAAACACTAAACCGAGAGTCGCAAAACATTTTAGAGGAGCTCATCTGTCATTCGCAAGAACCACGTTTGACTCCTCAGTCTTCATATTGTAGAGGTATGTTCGCAGACATATATATATATATATATATATATACAACACGGGCACTTCACACCATCGTACGTGGTCTCCGAGAAGGATATGAACGAATATGTGCAGATGAATGAACCATACTTAATCCAATGAATCAAAGAATCCAAGTTTCCAGGAACCCGCCGAAAGCCAAAAATCCTGGCTCCGCCAATTTTTGGCTTTCGGCGGGTTCCTGGAAACTTTGATTATTTATTTATTTATTTATTTATTTATTTTACCCTCAGGGCACATGGCATTACAGAGGGGAGTGGGAACAATAGTAAACATAATAAACAATTGGAACAAAATATACAATACTTAAGGAACAGGGAACATGAAATTGGCAATAGATGTACAAAAAAGTGCGTGATCATTAATTGATGTGAGCGATGCAAGTAAGCGATTCCAGTCTTTGGAAGTCCTGGGAATAAAAGAGTCATAATAAACGCTAGAGTGGCAAAATGGGACACCGACTTTGTGACGATGATCAAGGCGTGCTGAAACAAAGTAGGGGGGGGGGGGGATGATTAGTTGGGATTTAAGCTGAGGAATATGGTGATAGATTTTATGAAAAAGACAAATACGAAAGACTGTGCGACGATGTGCGAGGCTTGGGAGTAACAAATTATCTTTCATTGATGTAACGCTTGCGGTGCGGTTATAATTAGCCATTATGAAACGTGCAGCTCTGTTCTGAATACCTTCAAGTGAATCAACGATAAAGAGTAGAGGGATCCCAGATGGAAGCTGCATACTCTAGCTTGGACCTAACTAGTGTTTTATAAAGAAATAGTTTTAATGATGACGGGGCGAGATAAAAGTTACGTTTGAGGAAACCAAGAATTCGATTGGCGTTGTTAGTCACATAGTTAATATGAAGTTTCCAGGAAAGGTCAGCACTTAAAATCACACCCAGATACTTGTATGAGTTTACAAGTTCTAGGGGTGTGTTATTAATACTATAAGCAAAATTGAAGTTGGCTTTACGTGTTATGCGCATTATTTTACATTTATTAATATTGAGCTCCATTGACCAGAGTTCACATTTTTGATTCACACAGATTCTTTGATTCATTGGATTAAGTACGGTTCATTCATCTGCACATATTCGTTCATATATATATATATATAAACTGAGAAGAAAAAAACCCTTAGTGAAAAACAGCAACAACGGACGATTTAATCTTCGACGTTTCGGCCGGAGTCCGGCTTCCTGACGAAGGCCGGACTCCGGCCGAAACGTCGAAGATTAAATCGTCCGTTGTTGCTGTTTTTCACTAAGGTTTTTTTTCTTCTCAATTTTATACCCACGCCTTCGGCCTCCCGCCACCATGCCCGTTATATATATATATATATATATATATGTTTTCAAGAAAAGCCATGAAAGCTACACTTATCCGGCTTATGCGAGTGAGCTATGCGCCCAGGGGGACATTATGTGGATGGCTAATCTTTGCGATAAGTCGGATAAGTCTTTTAATTAGTGAAAATATACATATGGTTTCAGTTAGAAACTTGCTGAACGTCGTCCAAAACCCCTAAATCACTAACCTGTAACAAGTTTCTAATTGGAACCATATGTCTATTTTGACTAATGAAAAAGTTAGTGAATTTTAATTAATTCGCCGACTTATCGCAAAGATTAGCCACCCACATAATGTCCCGCTGGGCGTATAACTCACTGGCACAAACCGCATACATGTAGCTTTCATGGCTTTTTTTAAAACAAATCTGCAACAATAAAAAAACACCCGATATATATATATATATATATATATGTACGAGCTGTAGCGAAGACTTCGATCAAGGCCGCTGCAAGATTTCGTAGATTTGAAAAGTTTTAAGTCAGCGGAGCCAGCGGAAAATTTAACGAAGTCGTTCGATACTAAAGCACTCTCAAGCTTCCTATTTGGGGATCAGCTGATCAGGGAATACTATCTGGCAAACCTCTTGAACTTGTTCAGAGTTAGTGCGGCCGGTTATACTAAATTTGTAACCAAACATTTATACTAAAAAACAAAAACAAAAATTATTTTTTTTTGGGCGGGGGGGAGAGAGGGGGGGGGGGGGGAGGAGGGGGGTTAGTTTGCCACGTTTTTGAAATGGTTCGTTACCGGGAAGATGGTAGCTCACATAGAACCCCTCATTCCGAAAGCCGAAGGCTTTGCCAGTTCTACCGTCGACGAGTGTAGGCAGTCGGCTATCGGGGAACTATAAATTCCAGAGGAGGAAAAAAGTGTGGGTAGATAACGCTTCCCTGAAAGATAACGGATCTCCGTTCATTGTAACTCGTCCCCTTCGACCGATGCGGAGATGTCTACGTGCGCGAGGAGCCAGGGCTTTCCCCCGCGGGAAGCGATCGATAAGGTTGGTCGGCTTCGAGTTCAAGGACGCGAAACGGGCGCTGTGGCTTCTCATTTCTGTCCCCGGTTGAACTGTCAACAGCGGCGAGGGTTCCATGGAAACCGAAAGCAAGAAAAAATTACTAAACGAACGTGTCATACATTGATGGTCGGTCACCACTTACGGGCTCTCTCGAAGAGCGCGCATGCTCGCACCTACAACGTGGCAGAGCTTAGGCACACGAAAATGTGTATTAAATTTAGAATGTTTACTCTGTAGCCTGTAGTCCTTCATTTGGCGGTTTTGTATATATATAGAGAGAGAGATAGAGAGAAAATAGTGCCATCCACTTCAGCAACAGGTGTGCGTGATTCGTCTGAATTGCTTTCATTACGTTCTGTACGACGCAGCAGTGTTGCAGCTAAAGTAACTTATTGGCAGACAGATACAACACTAGAATGACTGGCCTTTCAAGTTGTAAAAGAAAAATAAGAATTGCAACTGAAGTTCCCGCGAGCTCCTGCTGTATGCCCTGTTTTTATTTGAATTTAAGTGATTGAGCAATTGACCTCCACGGGTTCATACACCTATGATGGGTGCTGAGCCAATATCCGGACATGAATTCCGACGTTTTGATAGAAGCAACTCCGGCCCACGCGCTTACGTTTAAATGTACCGCGCTTAGTGGTCAGTTAAAGTCGAGAAACAAAGTCTGGCAACAACGCCAGTGTTTGAGCGGTTCGTTTGAATGCTAGTCGAGAGATGGCGCCATGCGTCCGGCAATTCCCCGGAACCGGTAACCCTAGCGGACAATCGACAAAACAGAGTGGCCGACAAAGCGTGCGGTACTGGGTACTACGCGTCGTCTGTTTGGACTGTTTTCGCCGGGATTTGTTTGTTTTGGACATGTACGGCGCTTGAATCCTGTTATCCCGCATCTTCCGAGTCCTCGAACTAATCCCCGCACCGAGAAGGGGGTCGGATCGAATCGTCAAGCCGCATCTTCATCTCCGAACCCCAAACCATGGCTACCGCACCGGCGTCGGCGGCAGTCGTGCTGGACCAAGTCGAAGAAGACGCGTCCGCTATGCAGTTCCCGAAGGAGTTTGAGAACGCCGAATGCCTGCTCATTTCCGAGGTGAACATGCTCCTCGAACACCGCAAGCAGCAGAATGAGAGTGCCGAAGAGGAGCAGGAACTCTCCGAGGTGTTCATGAAGACGCTGAGCTACTGCCAGCGGTTCAGCCGCTTCAAGAACCGCGAGACCATCACGGCCGTACGTAACCTGCTCAAACAAAAGAAACTGCACAAGTTCGAGGCCGCCCAACTTGCCAACTTGTGCCCAGACAATCCCGAAGAGGCCAAGGCGCTGATCCCGAGCCTCGAAGGCATGTTCGAGGACGACGATCTCCGGCAGATACTCGACGACATTCAGACCCAGCGGAGCTTCCAGTACTGACGTGATTTCGTTCGTCGCCTGAATGGATGGACTTTTGGTTCGTGAATCGGGTGCTACTTTTCTTGTTTTATAAATCGCTATGTTGGCACGTCAGTACTCAGTGTGCGTCTCGTGTAACTGCTTTTTTTTTTTTTTTTTATTCGTTCTGAGTACTTTCTGAGGCGGTGCGGTGTATTTCCGCCACTGGGTCAATGGTACGGTGAATCGCTTCGAACGCCCTAACGGATTTATGAAGTCGGTCATGGTCTTTATAATCGGACGGCGATGCGGACTGAGAAGATTACGAAACGCGAATAGGTAAAGGAAAGGGAGGGGAAAAAAAAAAATTAGTGGTTCCACAAAAGGTAAGGGCGCAAACGAGCTGGTGGTGGTTAAACATTTCGACAAAAACCCCGAGACTGGGACAAAAAGGGCTGTGTTTGAGAGCTGTGTTTGAGACTTAGTGGTTCCATCGCCATCTTCTTTAGCGGGCGGTAGCATGCGCCACCTAGAGGCATTTTTGGAACTGTCACGATGGATGGTTTACTCGATTTTTCAAATCTGTCTCTCCTACCTCGTCGCCAGCTGATCGGGTGTTTCCGCTATATCAGTTTTTCCTTCTGGTAGGTGAGGCAATACGAAGCCCACTACATGTTGCATTCAATTATATGGGCAGAACATTTTGCGTTCTGGCAAGGAGCCGGGGAGAGCTGCATTTCCAAGTTACAACTCGAGCACAAGGAACCTTTTAGGATGGCACGACGAAACTGACTCGCTGCCGGCTGAAATGAACCTCCCTTTACATTATGCAGGTGGGTCGAGCGAGTTGGCATGATATTTGCATGCACCGGCACCTGTCCCATTGTATTTGCTTGTTCTTCCAGGGATAATAATACTTATTTGCAAGACATAAATATTATTTTGTCCCACGAAATATATTTAATTTGGCCAGCTCTGTAGAAAGACACATCCCAGCTATGCCAATGGCTTTTCACACTGAAGATCTTCAGGGATTTGGAGGACTGGAACAGATGGTGTCATACAGTCCACTGTCTTTGTTTTCTCCCATACACATGTCACATTGCAGTTGTAAGTGGTTTTTTATATGTCTATCTTAAGGATGCATGCATGCTTAGCATTCATTTAGTACTTGTTTTAAAAGTGTTGTATCCTTACCTTAATAAGAGTCCTTTATTGGTTACTAATATCAGAATCCCACTCCTATGCTCATTAGCTCCTTACTCATTGGCAAGAACTCTCATTCAGCTCCACAGATTCCACATATCTGTGTATGGATCAAGCAGCATCTGCAGTCAGAAAGGAACACCACAAAGTTCCCTTTTTTGAGCATGATATTTCAGATACTTTTTCCCCTTCCTACGCTTTAGCAAAAATTCCATAGCCCTTCAAAGAGCAAAAAGTTCATGCATTTCTACAGTACAGTGTGACGAAACCAATTATAAACATTTAAATTCCTTTCATAAGGGCCTTTTCTGTTTTTAATTAATTTTTTTTTTGCGTTTTATCTTTATGAGGCTTGTGTTTATTTTATAGTGTTCGTCTCGAGCAGTGTTAAAACAAGAGCACCATGTGGCTACCATAGAGGGACGATAATGGAGAGAAAATAAAAGTTAAATAATGAAATGTTTAATTTGAGTGAATATACAGCTAACCTACCATTCAGAATATCTACAGCAGTGAATGATTGCTGTGGGACGGCCGCCAAACTGCACTAAAGGGCTTACCTCTATGGCATCCTGCTAAATTTCACTAAAATGTGACGAATTCGTGCCGAAAGTGCTGTGTCTAGCTCTCCTGTTCCACTGCACGGGTGGGTAAAACATTTTTACATACAATATTTCTGTTTCGCGGGCACGATGCTTGCGAGAAAGCGCCGCACATCGCAGAAGGTCACCAGTCCTCTAGTGTAATGGCAGCGAGATCAAGCTTACCAGCTTACCACTGCCCCATTCCTGACAACATAGAGAAAGATTTGGCTTGTGCCTGCTTCCTAAGATATACAAATTCACTTCACTAACAAAACCTTGCCCCCCCTTCCCCCCCCCACCCCCCAAAATAAAGAAGAAAAAACAAAGCTATTTTACCGAAAAATTAGTGATGCATCGCCCAAAGCTCATTCTACGGCCCAAATGTAGCGCTAGCGGTTCCAATCAGATGGTAAAGTTTTACATAATGGAAAAAAACAGCGCGAAGATAGAAAAAGGAAGAGACAAACCAGACAGGACAGAGCGCTGTGTGTCTGGTTTGTCTCTTCCTTTTTCTATCTTCGCGCTGTTTTATTCCATTATGTACAACGATTACCAACTAGCCCAGCTTTCAACCTTGGTAAAGTTTCATAAGGAGCCGTTATCTCATTCACAAGTTGCCTGAGTGATTTTCTTAATATTTTAATGGGGCCCGTTCCTCTCTGTCGTATCTCCGTCGGCCGCCGTTTTCTGACTGAATATTTCGGAAGACCAGCTATAACTTTTTAAAATAAGATCACGCCTATTTCTGAAACTAAAATTAGATCTTGTTCGGTCGACTAGGGCGGAAAATGAGCGTTGGGCAATGCAATTTATTTTTGCAGTAAAAAAAAAGAAAAGGCGTTTTGGGGACCATGCAGTTTTAAGATTCTTTTGTTTCGGGCACACCTGTAGGTTGGAATCTCTTTCCCCGGGACATACCCGAAATTCTCTATAATTAACTAACGCTTCCACCGCTTTTGATTGATAGTAGCTCTGAATCGGTCCGGAAATTCTCACGGGATGGGTCGAGCAGGACCGTTTGCTTTTTTATAACCAATTTTACATTTTTGCTGAATCATTTCTTCGCTGCTCTTCTCTAATGTAGGATTAGTTTCTAGGAAATATAAAAATATAAAAGTCGAGCATAAACCTTCCGAGTATGTTCGAAAAAACAAAAACGAAATTGAAAACTTGTGAGAAGAGAACGCTATTGGGCAAGAGATCGAACTCTAAGTGGCGCTCTGACCCGTTTGTTTCCCCACACCTCGCTGTTCACTCAATACACTGCCTGTGCACATGCCCACAGGCCTTATGGGCATGCCCATGTCATCTTCTACAATAGAGCGCGGTACACAGTGTAATAAAAAAAAAAAATACTAACAATCGACGAAGTCTGCAATCATATTTAAGCGTCTACCTTTTTTGCGGTTTCCACGTTTCTTGGGCTTCGGGCAAGCCAGCGGGCACGGAGAGAGTAACTAAATATCAGTGAGTCATATTTTAACCGCGCGAAGCAGACACCTCCTCCACCGACAGGGGCGACCCGCGGTACCGAAAGCGCGCGATATCTGACGTCTTTGGTCCTGGGCTTACTACTGGTGAGAGCCGCTGAAAGCTTCTTTTTAGTCGAAATACAAAATATAAGTGGCGCGAACCGTTTCAATTATTTATAAAAGTAGTTTTCGTTCAGTATTTTAGACCAGAAAAGAAACAAATGCAGTTTATAAAGTACGGAAACAAGAAATGACCCGTCGACATACCCGCCACCAAGCGGTGGAAAAGGCGGCGCATAGTAGACGACTAGAACGGAGTAGTGGGATCAGTGGGATCAGGCGCCGACACGGAAAGGTCCCGGATGTACGCGGCGGCGCTGCGGTCGTATCGACTAGAGGATCCGACCGGCTCCGAGGGCCTTTGGCGAGCAGCTTTCTCTTGCGGTTCGGCCGTTTTGCGGTATGGCAGCGCGAAGTGGCTCCCTTTCTGAACTGATCTTTACTCCGTGTTTGCTGTCGTTAGTGGCCAATGAAGTGTCACGTCGAATTAGTGTTTAATCGCGCAGCAAATGCAATACGAGCCGTTTTGGCGGCCCGTTTCATACTGCCTATCCAGAACATGCTTTAGTGGCGCCCTCTCGCGCCGTCGACACGGAGTGCGGCAGCCGTGAGCGCTCGCTCAGCTCACTTCCCGGTCCTCTAGTTCACGGCCACTCAAGCAACCGAGGACGTCATGAAGGAAGTTATTTTTTTGCTTGTTTTTGTCATTTTAATTTTCCTATAACTTTTTGAAAATAAAGCGAAATTCGAGAAAAGATAAGTTTCATTAAGTTACTACGTTCAGTGCGCTCAGGTTCGCTGTAAATTAAAAACCAGTAAAAGGTGCTTGCAGTGCCCCTTTAAGCGCCGGATCTATCCCGAAAGCAGTCGTCAGAGAATGTGAGCTTGACCCACTTCGACTTTTGTGGAGAACTGGGCGCCGCGCATGCATTGTTCATGCAGGCTGGAGTGGTAGCAAGAGAGACCCTCCTCCTCCCCCTCACCGGAAAACACGAACTCCAGCCGAAGGCTGACGCCGCGTTCGGTTATGTCGGCCGAGCGCTGAGTCATTGTATATGTTGTCCCCATCCGTGTAGTTCTAAAGTTAACCGTTTGGGGCGTCACGGTCTGTCCTCCTCCCCAATAGCTTCGCTGAAATTGCTTGTCCCACCATAAGTTTATACATGTCCTAAAATTATGTTGATACTTAAAATTACTTTTAAACGTGGCGGCGATCTTCCACAAATCGAACGATAGAATCACCCGAATAATCGTTCATTCTGTACGGTTTACTAGAATCACCCGAATAATCGTCCCTTCTGTACGGTTTAGCGCAGGAAGCAGCGCATCACATTGTACCCTTTTTTTCACAGCGGAGCTGTTAAGGGCTAGTTTCCCCAGGATCGTATCCGTCAGCAAGCAAATGACGACAATAAACTCTGGACAGCTACCGCCATCTATGAGCGACGGCGGCAACCAGACAACCGGCTTTCCGGTCGTCTGTTTACAGCCGTCGCTCATAGATGGCGCAACCTTTCGAGCCTTTCCACTCTGGCTTGCCGACGTGCGGCCGGCCATTACTTCATTCCCAGCACAGTACAGCTTCGCTGGTCTTCCTTCTTCACTAAAATAAAAAGGCTAAATAATTTTTTTTTGTGGACTCTATGGATTATGCGGAGCGCAAGTTCGTCTGCTTCTTGTTCGGGGGTTGCGGTGACGTCAGGACGTCGAGCTCTGATTGGCTTTGATTGGACGGATAGTGGTTAGACCTCTGCTAGCTGCCTCGAGGTCTACCCACTATCCTTCCAATCGGAGCCAATCAGAGATTGGCATCCTGACGTCACTGCAACCCCTGCACAAGAAGCAGACGAACTTGCGCTCCGCATGTAAGAGTTTAAAATTGGAAATTTTTTGGAGGTGGGGACTACCAGAGCCGTAAATGTAGAGAGTTTGGCCATTCGTTGGGAAGTATAGGAGACAAATGAGGAGGTGCCATTGGCCGAAAGCGGGCTGGGCGTGTTCCAGGGCGTCTTCAGAAATTTGAATGTGACCAACCAGAAGCCGGAAATAATACCCTGGCGGTGGTCGCGAGAAACATACCTGATAACTGCAATGGAGTAACTCTCAATGGCTGAAAATATGGTACACGTGATGTTTCAATGACGTAAATCCAAAATGATGGTGGAAGAGTGCGACTAGCGGAACGATCGACATAATCCGTACGCCAAGCGCCGAGGGCCGGGAATCTGCCGTCCGAGCGGTCACACTCTGTCCACGCAAAACAGATTTGCGCGGCGCATTCGGTTCTTACATCTTTCTGCATGATCATGATCAAAACAACACGTGCACCCTATTTTCAACCACGAAGAGTTACCACACTTCACTCTTACGCGCTTATTAAAACCATATACGAACATAGAGTTTTGATCAGAACTGTTTGCCGCTACCACCGCTAGGGGATTCTTTTCGGCTTCTGGTTGGTCAAGAGAGCATGCCAAGCCCTCTTTCAGACTCTGCCGCACGCCCCGACTCTGCCCGCGCCTCCCATTGACCAAACTCTCTACATATACGGCTCTGGGGACTACAGCTGATGTCTATTCGCCCTTTCTCGCGCGAGTTGAAACGTGGTGGCGCCAAGGAGGATAGAAGGGTAGGAGAGGGCATGACGTCGGCCGCGCAGCCTCCACAAGCCATGCTCCCTTGACGCCTCGCCTCTTTCTCATTGTTCTCCTTACTCTCCTCACGTCACGTGACCGTAGCTAGACTTCGTCTTGCTGTGGGGTACTAGAATACACCACAGTCTAGACTTCGATCTGATAAAACCTACCGGACGGAGCGCGCGCAAGCCTGCAAGGAATTTCCTACAATCAGCCATCCATCTCGCACGTGACATGTCACGCGCACCAATCGCCAGAGAGATCTGCGGTCACGCTGGGCACAAAATCGTTTAAACTTTTTATGACTAGGCTTCACCAATATTGCAACGTGCCCCCTCCTAGTACTTCTAACCTCCTTGGGTGGCGCCAGTGTGCGGCAAATAGCCCCCAACAACTTCCGGTTCTGAACTAGACGGTGGGTTTCGCAGTATTTGCGAAGTCAAATATACACGCTATCTTCTGGAAATTGCTACTTATAGCCATGTCAGGCTTAATTCACTCTTATTATAGAATAATTATGAGTAAAAAAATGAAATATAGGTTAGCCTGAAGTGTGCTGGGGCTACCCAGTAGGTGGCACCACTGAGTCTGTTGTCACACAGAAAAGGCCGAACAGAAGGACTTGGTTTTTGTTTTCTAGCTTGGTAAAGGAGATTCTCCGGCCAAATTTCGTGTTCAAGAAAACATTTAGACCTCATTGTCAATGGCTGTAGAAGCATCTTCCACAACAAATCTGAATTTTCTGTGCTTTCCCGTTGTATGTTAAACCAAGCGTGCATAAACTCTTCCACCTTCAGAGCAGCGGAGGCTCTGGCGTAAAATAAGGCTAAGATCCCGCCGAACTGAAGCGCCCTTCGAATTTTGTCCTCACCCTCGTTGCTGCGCTAGAAAAAAAATTGCGAATGAAAGGGACCTCTCGCTGGTGCGATTGTCACGCTCCACACTTTTACGCGAGATTTACAGTGGCCAATGGAACACTGCGGTGCGTAAAATGGCCGCTGTGCGTCGGGAGCTCTGTTTTCCCACCCGTTCCCACGGAAGAACGAGGCATAGGATCTGACAATTGCGAGCCTGGTGTGACGTCACATCTGGCATTGGAGCGCGGCCATTGATACTTGCGAAATATGGCACGGAGTTTCGTGTAATTATCCGTCATTGATTGCACTGATTTGGGGAGTCGTTTAATGGAATAAAAATGGCCTATGTTAATAATTAAGCTCCCGCCAGGTAACTATCGCAAGATCTTAAGGTTTTTACCGGACAATCCTTTTCATTATGACGAGACGCGACAGACTTTGTGAACGACAGGGTTCTTTAATGATGATGTATGCACGATGCAAGCTTCTGTGTGAGTTGATAGTGCAGGCATTTGTCAAGGCCTTTGGTGTATTTGCGTGCAAACTATTGAAACAAAAGCGTTTTGTTTGTTTTGTTTAACAGAAATTTGCTATTGCGGGGTTGCTGTACACCAGGTGCGCGCTATGCGGAACGAAATTTCGTCTGCTTCTTGCACAGGTTTTGCGATAATGTCAGAATGCCAAACTCTTATTGGTTGATTAAAAAAAAAAAAATGGTGAGTAAGAGCTCAAGGCAGCTAGCATTGAGGTCTACCCACTGTCGTTTCAATCAAAGCCAATCATAGCTGGGCGTCGTTCTGACGTCATTGGAACTCCTGCGCAAGAAGCAGACGACTTGCTCTCCGTATAGTGCGGAAACTTAGGGTATATATATATATATATATATATATATATATATATATATATATATATATATATATATATATATATATATGGATACACCTATCGTCACCGTCATCGTGTTTGTCTTCTTTCTTGCGTTCGTTTTTTTAGCGTTTTTAACCATGGCACAGAACAGCCATCACCAACTAGCCCAACAACAAGTACTTTTACAGTACAGAGATAAAAGAAATCTGGGAAATAAATTATTTTTATTTATATACCCCCGCTGTGTTTGCGAAGAAGCCCTCGTTTGCCCTCACCAGAAGTGGTCACTGCGCGTGCGCACAAACCAGATCCGGGATAAGTGAAGCGTCTGCGCATGCGCAGTGCCGACAACAGCGCCACCACAGTGACGCGACGTCAAGGAGTTTGTCTATATACGGAATCACAATTTCACCAACAACTGAAAAAAAAAAGCACTTTGATATTAAGGAATTATTCATTCGTAATAATGCAATCGACTGAGGCTGGCGTCCGATTACGAATAAGATGTGATGATTAGCAAGGTAGTCACGTAAAGTTCCCTAATTCGGAAATTTTCAGCTTAGTTGGCCCGCTCCAGTGGGGGATTGGAATGGATTATGATGACGGGTAACGCACTTTTAATTAGAATGTGCTGGTGAAGGCGAACCTTTCAAAAGTGATGTAGTAAATATTTCGGTAATTAATTCACTATCATTCACACTCACTACCTGACTCCCATCGCAGTGATAACGGTATCCTAGGGAATCATTTCTTTATTTCAAGTGCCACTTTGTTTAGAAGTAACCTCCATCGTCAAGGATGTTCACTTTTGCGTTTTTGATTAATTTTTAGCTGTGACGGAAGTTTGGACGATTCTTTGCCCCTCAGGATCCTTTCACGTCAGTGCACTGAACGCAGCGGATCGATTCGCAGAATACGCCACGATATAGGTCACGTGGGATGAACGACGCAGAGCAGCTCTCGCAGATTGGCTGCCGTTTCGCTCGCTGTGTCACGTGTTACCGCTGGCGTTGGTACGGTGGGCTAGAAGGGGGAGGTGTGACTCAATGATTCAGCATGCGGGGCTTTGGTTATGTAACGGGGAGGAGAGACCATCGATACGCGGATAGCAGCGCCAGCCTGCACTATACAGGGAGAGGTATCATCGAGGGGCTTCACAGGCCCATCATAGCTTTACCGCAGCGTCGAGCTCAATGTGCCGTGCCATAGCCTGGCAGTTCGACGACCGAGTTATAGGGTTCGCGGTCGCAGATTTGGAGCGCGAGGATCTGGTAGCACAGAGAATCAGAGAGCCATTTCTCGGGGAACCTGGATGTCAGCGCACAGCTTTTGCAGCGGCGAGGACCCGAAACACACTCGTTCGCTCGGGAGAAGTGTGTTTCGGCGTCTCGCCACAGCGGGGCGCCAGTCACATGTCTGTCCTCTCATCCGTTGTCTGCCGCTCCACCCTTTCCATTTCGGCGGCCGCTTCTCGTGGCGATCTGGCCGTGCCCAATTTCGTTATAGCTAACGAGCAGCGACAAAAACACTGTTGCGTCGCTGCAGGACGTGGCTGTGTATGCTCGAGATCTGCAAGTAGAAAAAGGGCGCGCCGTTGTTTGGTGTCCCAAAATAACTCGAAAGATTCCGAACATGGGAGCGGGCTATACTCGGCGCCGACAAATGCTTAGAAACAAAATAAGCAGATTGGGATGAACGGCGAAGACATCCTTCTTTAGTGTTCGCAGTGCGGCGGAGTGCCGTTGTAGCGCTGCTACGAGCATATCGATGCTCTATCAATGCTAACGCTGCGTGCGGAACAACCTTGCCATTTTCTCCCGCTGGACGATGCGAGAGATTGTCACACCTCCCTTTCTAGCCCACCAAAGCGTTAGTTTCGAACCACTGTTGATGGGAACTTAGCCGCCCATATTCCTTGAAAAAAAAAAAAAAAAATAGAAACTTACACATTTTTGTTTTTCATTCTTTCAATTTTTATTTCAACAATCGACGCAAGAGCAAAGAGAACTTTCAAGAAATGTATACACATGTCCACGGAATATATATATATATATTTATATCTTATATCCGTATCACGCAGTTCTGGGAGAATCCAGACAGGGGGCGCTGGATGACAACTTGCGCGGTGACTCTAACTTCCGGTAAAATAATTGTCGTCTGCTACCAGAGCACAACGCAATGTCTGCGAGGCTGCGTTTCACCCATGCA
The DNA here is from genome assembly GCF_016920785.2 of Ixodes scapularis. Classification (NCBI taxonomy): domain Eukaryota; kingdom Metazoa; phylum Arthropoda; class Arachnida; order Ixodida; family Ixodidae; genus Ixodes; species Ixodes scapularis. Next base: position 89,742,262 of record NW_024609836.1, read on the forward strand.
CATATTCCTATGCGCACACAGAGGAAAACAACAAAACGTTATAAACAACCAACTCAGATACATGCAGAACGCAAAGAACGCAGAACATACAGAACAAGGAACGCAAAAGCTTCAACGGTAAAAGCTGCATTATTTTAATGACGCAATCGTTGCTCCTTTGTTTTTGCATGACGCAAAGGACTACGACAGCCCCGGTTTGGTGGTCGTTCCAAATCTAAGTAAACATTTTATTACGGTATGTAGTAACGGCCCCAATGTAGCCTGACATTTGTTCTTTTAATAGTTTTCTCATTAATGTGTAAGGCAGCGTCAATATGTGAACTAAAGCAGGGCGATCAATACGTAGGCATAAAATTGCTTAGTCAACTTTTGCCTGCAGAGTACAATTTTAGCAGGACGAGCACACAAAAAAAAGTATAAGGTGCAAAATATTTAGGAATAATGCACTTTCATAGCAACACTTTACTCCATTTTTAGCATTTATTGCTCCAAGCACAAATAAATTATAATTTTTTGTTGCATTTTTGTTTTCTTATCGGCCTATTTATCGGCGTTGAAGTTTGCACTTTGCACTAGTCGGTATACAGACATAATAAAAACAGGAACAGCGCGAAAACGATGACAAAGCAACATGTAACCTACAGGACACATGCGCTGACTCTCAACTGAAGTTTATTCATGTTGGCATCTAGTATAAATAACATACATGTCACCCAAATAAACAAGGAAAAATCACACACAAAAAACACGCATATCACGCGTTCATTACACCATCGTCATTGAAGCAGGAGGGCATACCAGTGACGGTGCATGGTCTAACAAACACGTGATATGCATGTTTTGTGTTCTTTTTCCATGGTTTATTTGGGTGGCATGTAGCAAGCAGCCACGCTTCGAGAGCTAGTCTGGCCACCGTGGATGAAAAACGCTTTGCTTGGGCGCCAGTCTGGAAACCGTGGGTACGCCTCCGGAATGCTCGACTATCAGACGATCTACCCACACCAGCAGCAATATGGCGGCGACCAGAAGCCACCTGCAAGCGTCTCTACTAGATGCCAACATTAATAAACTCCAGTTAAGAGTCAGCGCTGTGTCCTGTCGGGTACTTTTTACTTTGTCCTCGTCTTCACGCTGTTTTTGTTTATTATATTTATCAGAGATTGAACTTCACCTTGTCACTTCCAATCACCAATCACTAGAATCCGTTTAGAAAGCGGTACCTTTCTTCCAATACAAGCTATATACATGAGGAAAGTACGCTGCCACGGTCGGCGCCTATGATGAGACTTCCTTCGTCCGGTGTGAGGTCTGTTTATCCTCGGCAACTTTATGTCTGTTTATCCTCGCCAACTCGTCCGAGAGAAGGCTAAACAAAATAGAGGAAAAAACGGTAGGGGAATACTGCGGTCTGAACCGCGTACAGCGATGATTGCTGCACGGATGCAGATAAACAGGGCCGACGAAACCACATCTTCCATTGTGTCCCGTTCGTATAGATTTCGTCCCGGTTTGATCGAGGACCGCTGCGACCCGTGACTTGCCATGGAGGGCTTCTGGCGTTTGCGATTATTGGATTAGGATGCCCAAGAGGGGTGTCCCTATATTCGCGTCCAGTGGCGTCACTAGAGGTGGGGAGGGGGCGTTGACTTTAGTGACGCCACTGCTCGCATCACTGGCGCGGCAGAAACCGATGGAACAAGGCAGCGTGTATGGTACATGCACTTGGATAAGGGAGGGTGGCATAGCCTTTGTGCGACAAACAAGCATACGCTTTCAACATCGCTCTGTTATACGCTCGCGCTCAGAAACCGCCCCAGGATCTACAGCGGCCCGTTGTGGTCGCTGCGTGAGTGCTCAACGATAAAAATCTTATTGGTAATAGAGGTTCTAGCAAGATGTGTGGCATGTTTTGTAGGCTTTGAACCCAAGTAATTCCTTTGGCTGTGTTTACACTTCAATGAATGGGTGCTTAAGTTAGCATCTGTTATCACACCACTTTAACGTCCTTGTATACATTATGTAGGAGCACGATATATCTTGAACACGAACGTAAATTGAACACCTTATATATGCCTCTAGAGTTTTAGAACACAAAAAATGCATTAAAAATCATCTCCAGCCTTTTTGAATAGAACTGGTCTTTGAGGGTTTTGGTAACCAGATTAAACAAATCACTACTTAAAGAAAAGATCGGAAAGTAGCAAGGATAAACATTTCGGTAGGGAATTTCCGCGCTCCTTGGATTCCTATATTTGTTTTCATGCTAATTTGCTCTTTCCAATTACTAAGTGCCAGCAAAGAAATATTCATAAAGAAAAGATTCCCAAAGCTAAGAAAAAAAAAATGAAAGCCGTTTACAATTCCCTGTAACGCCGGTTAGAGCGCAGCTCTCGAGGAGGAAGATGGAAGCGTACTGAGGGATAGGTGACTCCTTGAGGTCACGTGACCTCGAGGGGGTCACGTGACTTCAGGGGGTCACGTGACCTCAGGGGCTCACGTGACCTCAGGGGCTCACGTGACCTTTGGGGGTCACGTGACTTTAGGGGTCACGTGACCTGAAGGGGGTCACGTGACAGGGGGTCACGTGACCTCAAGGGGGTCACGTGACTTCAGGGGGTCACGTGACCTCAGGGGGTCACGTGACTTCTGGGGGCACGTGACCTAGGGGTGTCACGTGACCTGGGTAGGTGACGTGACCGCGGGGGGGTCACGTGACCTCGCGGTTACGCCGACGGCGACGGCGACGCCGCTCAAGCCGGAAACGGGCCCCTAAGAGCTGCGCTCTAAAAAATAAACACCCCTCTTAAGGATAACTGTATGTAGCCTCATGATGTGATATGATTGGTTGATTGGTATCATGGCTCTTCCGAGCGTTCCTAGGGACTCTAGATCAAACAGGCACGGATCAGCAGGAGCAGCCCCGCAATGTATCTGTTGCATTATGCCGAGTCTCAACAACGGTGTAAACATTGCTTTTGATTGAGGATCATGCTACAACTTCTTTTTAGACGAAACAAGAGAGGGAGTTATGTTCAACAGTGCTTGGAACTCGGCTAGTTGGTTCCTCATGCTTCGAATAAACTGCGCTACAGCGAAGGATTACGAATAACGATACTGCGACTAGAAAGGCGACGCAGCCTACGCAAATAGGCGCAAGTCTTCGTGTTGTTATTTGTAATCCTTCTCAGTGTAATTTAATTTAAAAAAAAATGAAACAACGAGGGTTTAGATTTGCGTGCTTTGACAGTGCGTGAGTAAGTGTGTCGGAGGACCTCCCCATGTTACGGTTATTGCAAATAGGTATACCAGATGAAAAAAAAAAAGGTCTTGATATGACGGTTGTATGTAAAGTTTTGCTATACATATACTATAGTGGGGAAGCACGCAAGTGTCCGTTCGATTTCGAAACAGTTTGATTTTGAATGAACAGCGGTGCCATCAACCGAAACATTACGAGTTTAGATTTAATTACCAGATTCGTTTACATAAATTATTTACAAGGAAGACGTATGCACGATTACACTTGAGGCAGCGATTCTACGTCGCATAATAGTTTGATCCCTTTTCTACACGGTGAATTCAGAAAACAAACAAGGCAATGATGGCGTTTCAGTCTCAAGATTTTCTATGTAGAGCAAATAAACACAAGCCAGGATATTTATCTTCCTTCTTTGCTTACAGTCGATATTTTTTTATATTCGTACCAATCGCCGCACGTCCAATTGATCTATTTCGTGTACTAATTCATTCGCAATTAGCCTGGCCAGAGTTCCTCACTACAAGCGACGTTTTGGGTCAGCAACCCTCACGGACCACATTAATAAGCGATAGGTTCGTCATCTACAACTATGGGCCCATTTTATGGGTGCTTTTTGTTTCTTCTGGAAGATCTGCAAATTATTTGTTGTATTAAAATTGTGATTATACTTTAAAAAAAACGTCCATGGCGTCTTATGTTAACGTACTGATGGCCTCAAACGATTTGGATTGAACCTTAATTTGAATTTGCTAAAACTCTGATTAGAAGTACTTTCTTTTTTTCTTCGTGTGTCTATAGACGTCCGCAAGCAGCCACGCTTGAACAGGTAGAGTTCGGCCACGGTGGTTGGAAAATCCTTTGTTTGGACGCCAGTCTGGCAACGATGGGCACGCCTTAACAAAGCTTGACTAGCAGACAATCTACACACGCCAGCATTAAGATAGACCCTTTTCAAAAGTGCGCGCCGTCTAGTATAGTGGATGCGCGAGCCTGCATGCCATTGTTTGGGCATGTACTCTGGGCGTGATGCGGGACACGAGGGCTGCGTAAGTGGTCGGCGTAAACTCGGGCTCAGCTCGTGTCAAAAACGACCGCTACGTCAGCGCTCGGCGTGGACTCGGGTCCAATCAGACGCTTGGTGTCCAAGAAATGGCGGTCGTCAATGTCGCTCGATTGGGGTTTTGAGAAGGGTCTGTTACCATTTCTATCCGTTTCGAAATCGAATGAACGCCGTGTGCCGTAATATACGTGCTCTAGGTAACTCCTATTCGCTACCCCTTTATGTCTGAGTCTCGCAGTACGCCCAGTGTCCGAGTATAAGGCCCCTTCGCGACTGTCTTCTCCGTCAGACATCTCCTGGTCCGCCAGCTACTGTCAGTAGCGCTGCATCAAAAGAGCCTTCAGTTCCCCGTAACTTTCCGATGCAAATGTTACAGGCTTCGCGTTCAGTGAGCGTGACACAAGACTGTTTTCCCAGCAGTGTGCTCCCTTTACTCCCTAGATGATCAGTCCTGGGACAACAGCCAAGTCGGTCCATTCGGTCGCCGACGAACGCAGACAAAAATAAGCGTTCTCTGCAGTGGTGAGCACTGTGCAGGCTCGTTCACACACTTGCCCTTGCTTAGGACCGAGTTCGTGCAAAACCTTACCCGAAAACAACAACTACAAAAAACTACTCTGGGACTTTGGTGGCATCTATAGAGTGGCCCCGGAACTGAATTTCACTGGAGCCAAGGTTTATGCACAATTTTCGAGATTAAATGTACGTACCATTTATAAGAAAGGGTCGTGTATAAAATTGTCAGAGAAAAAAAATCGCGAAAAAATAGAGTACATTTGTGGTAACTACAAGTGCTCCACGGTAACCTGATAGATGGCGCCAGTGTGTTTTCTCGTCGTACGAGAATTTAAAAAGTTTTGAGGTACACGGTAGTAAGCAGTCGCACGTGTGTGAACCAGCCTTTACACGGAGCGCGAGGACGCTTGTCACGTGACGCTGGACGAGGCCTTCTGCTAGAGTCACTGAAACGCAGGGCGCTGCTTATGGCGTTCACGCTTCTCGCTGCGCGATTGGTTCCTTGGCGTTCTTGTCTGCTAATGCTGCAACCCGATTGGCTTCCAAGCGATAATGAGATGCTCGGGACTACAGTGACTATGCGAAGCGCAAGTTCGTCGGCTTCTTGCGCAGGGGTTGCGGTAATGTCTGAACACTTATTGACTCATTAAAAAAAAAATAGTGGGTATACTTTAAGGCATCTAGGGTTAAGGTCTACACACTATTTTTTTGAAACCAGAGCCAATCAGAACTCGACGTCGTTGTGATGTCGCCGCAACCGCTGCGCAAGAAGCATACGACGTGCTCTACGCACAGGGTAAACCGCAAGGTGGGCCGACCACCTCGGTCAACGGGATCTTTTAGATTCATCTATCGTCAGTCCGAGCGCCGCCGATACTGCGAGTTGCTACCGTCGGTGGCCAATTAAAGTCCCTCTATACGGAAAAGTAACGACATCCCCTGAGGAATGTCGCCTGCTCGTCTTGGGGTATTTAAAATGATGTGCGAGAGCAGAAGCTTTAGCCAATCAAGCAGCGCACCGAAAGAGCAACGTCGTGGTGTTCGACCATTTTCTTGGCGGCTAATCATATCAAGCACGCATCGTGCGACGTCACCTCGCGCTTGTGGTCTGCGTTCGAGCCACTAAGTGAGCTACACTTAGAGTATCAGTACTCCGTTCTCCGATCTGCTAGTGGGCGCCGCTATCTTGGTTCTTTGTGCAGAGCTGACGCAAGTGTCAATTAAAAAATGCGGCTTCCTCAGCTTTAGGTTGGGTGTTAGGAAGCTCATGTGATATCGTTTGGCTGTTATCGCAAACTGTTTTAACATGTCTGGAAGGCGGAAAAGCGCTTCCTTCGATTTCAGATAAAGCTTCAGATAATTGGCCACTACGATTTTAAGCACCAAGATGGCTGGAGTGTTGTTAGTCTAAAGCGTAGCATAATTTGTGGCTCTAGTCTGTTTGTACCACCCTCTGGCTCCTTTACACGTATGTTTTTTTAATTCTGTGTGTGTGTGTGGAAAGGGGGGGGGGGGAGGGGCGAGGGGGACGACGGGGCGACTTGTCGACAAGCACGCCAAACCACGAGGCTCATTCCTTGCGCAGCCCTTTGGAAGAACGTGATGGCGCAGCATTGACTGAAGCTATGCAAGACGCCATGCTGTGTTTTCAACTCGCTCCTGACATGTGTCTCGCGCGTTGAGACAAGGATGATTGTCGATGTAACTATGCTAGTCCTGTGCGTTTCTCTGTACATTGAATCTTACCCTTTGAGGCAAGGCAATCCGCAAAGATGAAGACAGGCCTGCGACTGGAGAGTGTACGCCACCAATGTGTTGTCGTATCCTTGAAGCATAGAATATCTTTTATTAAGGCTTTTGACCGACGGAACTCCGAATAAATAACTTCTGCGACGTTCTGAAACCTCTTCCCTTCTGTAAGTGTGTACCAAGGTGAAGGCGCGATGCTATTTGATGTGCGAGTTGAATCCTCTTGACCGACTCACAACGGGCGTGTTTGCCCAGAAGAAGAGCAGGTGCGCTGCTTTGAGAAGAGCAAAGCATTTTCACACGCGTCGATGGCGTGATGTCAGAAGCATGAGTTGGTGAATATACGTTCACGCAAAGATCACGCTCTGCACAATCAATGTATTCAGTGTACAAGGAAGGTATTGGAAGCTGGTAGGGACGTTTGGAAAGGGGTAAGCGATTTTGTGATATGTTGCCTTATAATGTTTCTTTTCTGTGCTCCAGAAGCCTCTGTTGCTACTTAGGTGATCGAAATTTTGCTACGGACCTAAAAGCTAAACCAATGAAGGGTATGGAGCATACCGCTGTAAAGGACTGAAGATTAATTTAGAGTGCCGTTGGTTTTAACGTGCAGACGAAATACCAGTTATGTGGCGGTTCACCGCAAAAGCTCCTTTAGGTCTCGGGGCACTGCACATGTCCCGGCCAGGCCCGGCTCATCAATTCAGTGTTTCCGTCCTGAACAGCAGAACAAGGACCAGAAAAAATAGCGCCGATCGAGGCACCTTATTATTATAGATTTCCAGCTACCTCGCGGTTCGTAAAAGTATGCATCGACTCCAACGTCAAGTGAGAAACGTTGTCCCGCTCAGGATGAACGTTTTGACCGTACCCTTCAGTCTACCCAGTGACTTCCTTTGTTATGAAAGCATTGCAGCTGTCCTCAAGAGTGCTCCAAAACGTCTGTTCCACGATGGACACACGTCCATAGTCGCCACCAAACAAAATTGGTGTTTTTTTCTGTTTTTTGGTGGTGCATTCGTAACGTCTTACTATGGAAGAGATGCTCATCGAGCCTTTCTCGTAGGCACGACAAAGAACAACCAGCCCATCCGCGGTCGCTATTCAGTGTTATCACCTGTCCCGTAGACGCGGTTGTTTATAGCCGGTTGCTGACGAACAGTCTCAGAAGTCCGACAGTTCATACTGCACTAAGATGCACACTTAACAACAACCATAAGTATTTATTGATTAATTTGAACCACCGAGAGGCGCAATCAGCATCATCCTTGGACTCCATGATCGACTGCATTTTTGTCCCCGAGATGACATGAGAATCGGATCGCGAAGCTCTGACGTTTTGTAGCTGAACTGATTAAAGAGTTACCAGATTGATGTTCAGAGTGCTTCTCGGGGCAGCATAAACGCCATCTCGAAAAATCAAAAGCCGTGCACTATAGAATTCTGAATGTCATCACAGTTAGATCAAGGGCAGACTCCAACTGGACACGAGCGTCGTGTAAGCGTTTGGTTGTGGCCTCGTCGTTCCACCAGTGCCCCGAGGGACGTTCGGTGTGTCAGGATAAGGCCCAGTTGTTGAGTTGGCGCCATTCTATACTGCGATGGAATTCTATGGAGGCGCAAAGAAGCTTCGATAATTCTGGCTGGCGTAGATAAGTACGCACGCGGGGTGACTTCTGAGAGTGTGGACACCTCGCAGAGTCTGCGATCACGGACTTCCTGATATGTTTCCGAGTACGCGGTTCGTTGAAAGTTCGCTCAGTGGGACCCGGTTTCTGTCGATCATAGGTGAGCTTGAGAAGATGTACACCGCAGGCACTCCTGCCACCCGGAAGGCACCCATGCGACACGCGGCAGGCCGCGTGCCTTTGGGGAGGACACCCACGTCATATGTCCATCACATGGTGTACTGCGGAGGAGGACCCATTCTGGAGGCGTTGCTCTGCTACAAATGCATCACTTCCTGCAGGTCCTTGTTCACTGCGAAGAAGAAAACGACAGCGCAAGTTATCGACAGCCCACCTGTATGCAATGCCACCCTGCCCCCGCAATGGCACAAAAAAAAGAAAATGTCTTTCTTTTGTTATTGAGACTTCATGGTCAAACGAAGCATAAGCTGGTGTTCCGAGTACATTGCCGTGCGGCGTATACCCAGGGACTCCCTAGAGCGCTGTACGAAGTACTATTAGGCATTAGGTAAAACAAGACGAGGGCTGCCCCCGGAGGCAAGCGGGCCTTCGTTGTGCACGGCTCCTTTGCGAGAAGGAAGTAATATGACGCGACTTTCTGTCGAACCATCAGGTTCAACGGTTTCGACGATCATCCGACCTTTAGGCAAAGTTGGACCAAGTTCGGTTTTAGATTAGTGCTGCTGGACTTCTACACAGACACATCGGGCATTTGAGGAAAATAATCTATACAGTAGTTTGTTTTATAATTTAAACATCACAGGCGAGAACACAATATTTAAATTATTTAGTTAGTTGGACCAATTGAAGCGATATTCCAGTTAAATATTAAACCTTAGGGGTTTCTCAAGATTAACATTTCATGACTAAAACGTACCCGGTAATTTACGTTCATATTATAAGATTGTCTAACTTCATCGCAACAATTTACAAAAAGAAACAACAGCAAAAACAACAGCAACAACAACAACACAAACACACACAGATCCGTATAAACGTTGTACTATACGATCGGGTAAGTGTATTCTCTCTATTTCTAAAGCTCCGGTGATCAAGTTCAAATAAATCAGGGATGGGCAGTATTTCAAATACAAGTATTTGAAATATGTATTTCAAACACTTTGTGTATTTTGCATTTGTATTTAATTACAAACTGGGTAATGTATTTGATGTGCGTATTTAAATACTAAAACGCGGGTATTTCAAATACAATTGTAATTAAATACAATTTTGTGGGCGAAAATACATCTTGTTTTTATGCATGTGGTTGTAAGATATAGTCACCATCCTTTATTCGGCCATGGCGCTTTTTTCTTTTTCTCCTCCGGCTTTATTTTAAAAGCACTGTCCAGAGCAGGAAGAAAACTACGTTCTGCACCGAATGCAGTGTCTCTCAATCAAGCACAAGCGTTTAGTGACTTTGTGATTACGGTGCTAGTCCAGGGCAAGAATAGTGACAAAATCGACGTTCTCAGGCAGACTGGCTAAATAAGTGCCTGTGACAACTTGTGACGCTTTCCAGCCTGATTTCCATCCATACTTTTGCCTGGAACATTCTAAATGCGCGGGTCGTCCAGATTTTCGTAACTGGTGCGAGTTGCAACAATAAAAAATGCTCTAGCTAGTGCTGCGCGTCCTGGTCGTCTCGGTTCTTTGTTGGTCTATACCAAAATGTAATCGACAAAAAAAGCTGCTTGAAGCTCTGTACTTTTTTCACCTATTACGTCCAAGCTGATTACATTTTTTTTGTGATTGTATTTCTAGTACGTTACTAGAGCCTCGCACACTAACTCCCGAGTGTGCGATGCAAAATTAAAATGAGATACGCAGAAACCCGTTGCAGATGCCCTGAAGTTGCTGACGCAGATTTTGAGGAATGTATTTGGAAAAGTATTTGGAGGGGACCAAATACATTTGGTTGTATTTGTATCTTGTACTTAAATGCCTTTTTTTTGTAAATGTATTTAAATTTGTAGTTAAATACATTTTTGGCGAGGGATTCTGTATTTGAATTTCGATACATATTTGCATGTATTTTGCCCATCCCTGAAATAAATAACGCAGTAGATAAACTATAACTGAACTAACGAGAAAAAAAAGTCTGGAAGAAAGAGAGAGAGAGAAAAATGTAGGAATTAACGAAGAGTTTGAAACGATTAGGTTTTACTGAATACACTGAGCTGTAAACCCACCTTCTCTCACTGTCCCACTATATCGAGAAAAAAACATTTTTTTTTTGTTTCTACAATTAATACTTGATTTTATAAATGAAACAAAAACCCAAAACATCAAATAACCGACGTTCACAACAGGGACGCGGAAGCAATCCAGACGCAGCCCGTTTTGTTTCGTGCACAAAGCAAATCCTTTACTAGCTCTTTTTTTTTTTTAGTTTTGTCATAATAGCGTTTTTTCTCTGTGCTTCTTCTCCAACAGGCCATCATATATAACGAGTCTCTAGAGCTTGCGTGATTAATTTCGTGGAAGGACGTCATTTCTTTCTGCCCTATCGCGAGCACGCAAGCCCTATGATTGTTGCCAGACTATACCGCATTCCGCGAGCACCCGCTTGAACTCGAAGGTCGAGATAATCGGGCCTTCTGATTGGCCAATGTAAAATATTCTGAAGCCACGAAAGAAATAAAAATAAAATATCGAAAAAGATACGTAAAAAGTTAACTCATAAGAGGGATGAGCATGTGCGTTCTCGCCGGGGCTTTCAATCAGATATGGCTCCTAATCTATAGTCTGTTGTAGGTTAAGAATAGCAGAAAGCCCCTCTCCCACAGCCCCTTGCTCGCTATGTTTGGTGGTTTCATTCTCTCCAGGGTTTGCACCGCTAATGTGGAAAGAGTGGATGACTTCGAACGAAGCTTCGGAAGATCGATACTCCAAAACGCTGAATACAACTTTTTTTCCTGACGCGTGGCCTAATTTATTTTCAGATCTGGGCAAAGCTATGTATATAGAAATAAAAATCGGGTAATTTCTCATATTTTACGTGTTCTCTAAAGAGAGAATAATCTAAATATGCGACGATTGAACTATTTGATGAGTACAATTCATTCACCTGCATATAAAACCCTATAGAAATGAAAGCCGTTTACAAATCCCTGTTAACGCCGAATTGGAGCGCAGCTCTTGAGGAGGAGTAGGGGAGGGTACTGAGGGGGTCACGTGACCTGCGGGTAGTCACGTGATCTGGGGGGGAATCACGTGATCTCGCCCCCCCCCCCCCCCCTCCCGGTTACGCCGACTCCGACGCCGCTCAGGCTGGAAACAGGCCCCTAAGAGCTGCGCTCTAAAACCGATATATAGTAAACCTGATGTATCGTACTGTAAAATAACTTGTTGTTGGGCTAGTTGGTGTTGACTTTATTGAATTATGTATCGTGCAGACCCTTCGAACGAACCCAGCCTATGTAATCCCCCCCCCCCCCCTCCCCCTGTTCAACTTCCCGTTGACGTGTTCCGCGATCCCCGTCTTACTGTTGTAGGCTTTAGCCAGCAGGTGGCGCGAGCCTTCGCGTTTCTCGTTCATTTAGCCAACGTTGCGACTACGAAAGGGAAAGAATAAAGCAGGCACATAGCGAGGGGTGGGGGGGGGGGGGGGGGGGGGCATGGGGCCGGGCCCCCCCTGAAATCTTCCATTCCCCCCCCCCCCCCCCCCCTTGAAACAAAATCCTGGTTACGTGCTCGAAATAAAGTAAAGAAGCTGAGACAGCAGTCGTCGTTGTATCAGCTCTCTGTCGCCACTTCATACCCCCGTGCGGACTACGGCGGGGGCTACGTGCCCGCCGTAGTCTCGGCTTAAAGTATCGCCTGTGTTCGTGACGATATCTTCCCGCCGTTTGCAACACGCGGCTCGGCCCAAACACTGCCGTCACCCGAGCGACGGCGCTCTTGGCCATTTGATGTCACTGCGCTGGCTGCGCTCTCCGCAAGACAAACAAATGTCCGATGGCGTGACTGCTCTGGGTCAACAACTCGCAAAAATTAAAGAAAAAATCAACGAGCGACGAGTGCGATCGAAAACGTCGCTGTGGTCGCCCTTCCACGATTGGCCGAATACTGGCTATGACGTCGGCAAAGATTCTCTCTTGGACGAAAATGAGAGGAATGAACTTCAATTTTGGCGGTGTTGGCTCTGTCTTGGTTTCGAAACGGAATGAATTCAAGCTTCCACCATGCTTATTACAAACGCCGCCGAACTTGTTCGCGAGGTAATGACGTCAAGAGAGGGAACCATAGGAGGGCGCCACCAAAACATCTCGCCGCTAAAAGGGAGTATTCACTGGACGCCATATCTGTGGGTGCTGTTTAGTGTGCATGCTCAGAACGAGCTCACATCAATAGGTACACCAGGCACGTACCGGGGGGGGGGGGGGGGGGCATGGGGCCCGGCCCTTCCCCCCCCCCCCCCCCCGAAATCTTCCGTTTCGCTGGGACCTCCTCTCCCCCCCTCCCCCTCATACAGAATTTTGTCATGGGCACCCCCCCCCCCCTCCCCCCGAAACCAAATTCTGGATACGTGCCTGGCTTAGTACAATTTTTTATTTTCAAAAATTTTCAAGATGATTTATTTTTGATTAAGTAAGGCTGCTTCAGTAGAACATTTATTTCTGAAACCTAATTGAGAAGAGGTAATAATATCATATTTATTTGAAAATGTTTACTAAACTGTGATCAATTAATTTCTTTAAGGCTTTAGAAAAAACGGGCAATATAGAAATAGAGCTGTAAGTGCCTCGCTCACTCTTATCACCTTTTTTGCACGAAACAGAAACGTTCCTATTTACATTCGTCTAGGATGATACACCCGCTCCAAAAGAGAGATTAAATATGTGCTTTAAAACTAGAGCGATTATGTCGATGACATATTCAATTGGACGAAATTGTATACCATCAGCATCACAACATGCGCCATTCTTTAGTTGCATTACCATATTACTGGCTTCTGAGCTCATAATTGGCTCTAGAAAAAAGGTATTGCAGTTTCTCCTGTGAATATATCTGCAAAAGTCAGAACCATCAACACTGCCAGCTAGATTTACAAAATGGATATTAAACAATTTGCCAAGTTTTAACCAGTTAAATAAACACCTTTATGCAGCAACGTTTCAATGGCATTTGATACAAGAACACCCTTAACCAGCAAACCTAGGTGCTTCCACATAATATCTGTGCGACCATTTGCTGCAGAAACGAGAGGAATAGTAACTTTTTAGGGGACAAGCTCTATACAGGAGAGGGCCCTGCGGTCAAATACGTATATAATCGCGTTAAACTTTGCAGGCATTGGCTAATGAAGTTGAAACGCAACCCGGAAACCAACACTACCAATAAACAAAAAAAAAAAAAAAAAAAAAATCAGCACTATCAGCATTACTTATGAACAAAATCAGTATCATCAACACCACCAGAGCTTCGCCCCAATCAACGGGTCATTTTTTTTTGTGCATTCTTTATTACTTTATTTAAGTTATTTCGATTTTCCTTGCTTTTTTGACAGCCTCGCTTTTTCGGCAGCGTCCATGCGTTTTCCCAGCTCTTTAATCTCTTTGTCATGCGGAACTTGGTTTTTGAGGACGTCGTCATACTTGACAAACACCTCTTGAGTTTTCCTTCTTTTTTTTTTTCTTGATGTCGTCAAAGTTTGTTTTTTGGGGTTCGAGGATGGTCAGCTTACGGTTTAATTGCGCAAGTAAACTCGCTACATTAAGATCAGGTTTATTTCTTCCTGTATGCCCCCCGTCCCCCTGTGATTTTCCTGTTTGCAGCGTGCGCACGGCCAAGAGGTCTTGCAACCGTCCCTTTTAGATTTATACGTTGTCTCGGTTACACCAGAGCAATCGCCCAAGTGGTACAAACAGTCGCATTCTGAACACGTCAAGGAATTTTCATCGCTGTCGACCTCGCTGCGACATTTTGAGCAAACAAAATCACCTACGTCCGACATCGTCGAGAAGCAAAACAAAGCGAGTAACGATTAAAAATAAACTGATGTTTATGGAATTACTTCCCTACCGCACGGGAGCCTAGACGCCTGCACTTAGGGAGAACGATCTCCCTCCTTCCATCCACACTTCGATGGCGCCGTTGACCGTCCAAGATTGACCGGCGACACCGTGACCAAGGACGCCTGGCCCATCGCTGTGCGTGACGCGAGTGACAGTGTGTGAGGGAGGAGGGAGAAGCGTGCCTTGACTTTAGGAACAATGGCTCCACCGTTTTGGCCAAGGGATTGACCATGGGGATTCCCTGCTGGGGATATAGGGAAATGCGACGCTATAAATGGAGCAGCAGTCGACTGCTAGAGTGTGCTCTCAAGTTGAACCTGTCAATATGTAAATAAACAGAGTTTTTCAAGACACCCCTCCTGCTCCCTTATCCTCCCCAATTCCTGCTTCCTGATGAGGTCCTTGCGTACTCCCGGACAACCGCTCGGTATCAACAGTAACTAGAGGAGATCCGAAGGCCTGCAGCTTTCCGGTAGCAGTCGCCAACACCCAGAAAAAATACGAAACTGAAAGTAACACAGGCAATACGTTAGCCGACTGTGTACTATTGACGCCGCTGCCGCTGGCAAAGGGACGTTCTGTGCCTCCGAACAGCTCTTCTAACCCAGGCGATGGAGCCGCTGGCGACGCTTTGAAAGATGATTGGTGGGTCGCATAGGGCGACAACGGTGAGTGATCTGTGAGGGTGACTTGCCACGATGAGTGACAAGAATAGATCCGAAGGCCTGCAGCTTTCCGGTAGCAGTCCTTAACACTAAGAAAAAGTAAGAAACTGAAAGTAGCACAGGCAATACGTTAGCCGACTGTGTACTACTGACGCCGCTGCCGCTGGCGAAGGGATGGTCTGTGTCTCCGAACAGCTCTTCTTAACGCAGGCGATGGAGCCGCTGGCGACGCTTTGAAAGATGATTGGTGGGTGGCATAGGGCGATAACGGTGAGTGATCTGTGAGGGCGACTTGCCACGATGAGTAGCAAGAACAGATTCGAAGGCCTGCAGCTTTCCGGTAGCAGTCACCAACACCCAGAAAAAGTATGAAACTGAAAGTAACACAGGAAATACGTTAGCCGACTGTGTACTACTGACGCCGCTGCCGCTGCCAAAGTGACCATATAATACGGCCATATAATACGGCGTCATATTCACCGCCGCATTATACGCCGCGAAAGTATATGTCGTTTATCGGCTGTCCTCATCAGCGCCGCAACTGATGACGGAGTCGAAGCGAGTGCGGAAGCGGTCGATAACGACTCGTGGGCATTTTCGGGTGCATTATCGCGGCGGAACGCGTACTCTCCATCAGCAAAGATTCGAAGGGAAAGAACCGTCTGGAAGAGTCACGATTCTACTTCCAAAATATTATCAGCGTAATCGAGCTTTGATTGTTTCTATTCTAGTTTCCATGGCGGCGAGCTTTCGTATGCTTGCCCACGTCAGATATCGCGGTGTACACCCGCACGCAATGTGAGCGAGGACACTCGCTCTGACCTTTTTGTTCAATGACGATATAGTACATGCTGCAGGCCTAGTCGACTGATGCTCGAAAGAAAGCAAAGGTATACGCGATTCGAATTGACGTGACGTCAGGGGCCATTGTGGTCCAGTGCTGCCAACCTTAGGGATTTCCCCCTAGATCTAGGGATTTCCGTTATCGTTGAGGAGCAAAGGGAAAACATCTTGGGAAGAAACAGCGGCAAAGAAACTTGGACAAGGGTAAAGGAACAAACACCTCGAACCAACTAGCCCAACACGTCAAATTGAAGTAATGGGAAATTTGTTCAAATCTAGGGATTGTTTTTAATGGGTTTCAGAGGGCTTTAGAAACACGTTCCTTCCCATTTTCCTCCTCGTGTCGCTCGAGTGCAGCAGGAAAAAGGCTTCTTAGAATATTGTCAGGGCCAGAGAAAATCTCCAGTGGTAACAATAGCAATTTTAGGGGACCACGCAAGGCCAAAACAACAACGTTTAATTATGTAAAAAGGTATTAACGAAGCAAATTTAACCTTTAAATGGCCACCCTACTACAGGAATCTATTCCTAACGATAATCTCAGTATTGACGCAAATCAATATATTTTCTGAAAATCTAGGGAATTTTCCGATAAAGTTCGGGGAAGAAACGACGGCGGAGGTTGGCAACACTGGGTGGCCTCGCTGCTGACTGCAGTGTATAGGTACATTTTGCATCAACGTATTTTCTCTCCTCGACAAGAACAGGTAGGAGTGACCACCAGCATGGCACGAAGATGTCACGTGCAAGCCATGCATTGAGGACGACTGCAGGGTGGGGGCGCTGCATACCGGAGACGTTGACGAAGGTGATGCCCCACATGATGCTCCAGACCCAGCCGACGACGAAGGGCGCCGTCAGCGTCTGCAGCAGGGCTGCCAGCAGGTTGTAGCCCGCGGCCCGCCACCTGCTCCCGTGCTCCGTGCGACAGCCGCACAGCGCCGCCACCGTCGTCAGCAGCGTCCCTAGACACGACACAAGTCCTCATCAATATGATGGTTACTCATGACGCAACGCTTTTAGAGTGAACATTTTTTGCGTATCACTGGGGCTTATATTTATCCACCTGCCGATGCGGCTGGTGAAGTCCGCGACCAGAAGAGCCACTGCGATCGGCCTTTCTCGAGAGGTCCACAACTTATCTTGTCTGCTTTCATCGAATAAAACAAAGGCAAGCTCAAAACGCCACAGGGTTCCTCTTGAGCACGCCATAACAATAGGCTTTCACCCAACGCTACCTATAGATATGCTTCGCACTGTAATGGCTAACACGCTGTTGACAAACAAGCCCGCGTTTGCCAACACCATGGGTATGGGCGCTGCATGTGAGCAGAAATAAGATTCGCGCGAGAGGAAGCGTCTGCGCATGCGCAGTACCGACAGGAGCGCCACCGTAGCGGCTTGACTTCATAGAGTTGAGTTGGTGCGTACCCTCAGTAAACGTTACGCGATCTATCACAACACCGTTGTCTATATGCGGAACACAAGGTCGCCTGCTTCTTTTACAGGGGTTGTGGTGACGTCAGAAAGATGCCGAGCTCTGAGTGGCTCTGATTGAAGGATAGTGGGTAGACCTCGAGGCAGCCTGCTTTGAGGTCGACCCACTATCCTTCAATCAGGGCCAATCGGAGCTCAGCGTCTTTCTGACGTCACAACAACCCCTGCAAAAGAAGCAGACGAACTTGCCCTCCGTATAGTCACCGCGCAAACAAGCTCACGCAAATTCATATACAGCGTCTTATAATCGCTCTCCGGCCAATGAATTTGTGGCGTATTAGCCAAAAAGAACATCGAGAAACGATTCACGAAGCAAGAAGTGTGAATGCAATAAATCACGCACTGGGCTTCTTAGGCCTGCCGCTGAATGTACTGATAATTTTGAGGGAGGAAGCGAAGGAACGGCCGCGCTGCCCGTTATTGTATCCTATATCATGACGTCATCGGGGAGAGTAAGCGAGCCTTGTTAGCATCTGTGGCGTGGTTCCCAGCGCGCTTCTGAAAGTCACCGTCGGCTGTGCCTTCCACGACTACTCAAAGATTTGTGGTCACATTGAGACTTTGAACGGAAGCTATACTGGTTTTCACCTCAAGAACCGTAGTAAAACAAAGGCCGGCTCCTCGCGTAGCATTACTAATTTTCCCCTTTATGTAGATAATTAAGATATGTGTATATGGATTTTAGATTAGATAAATGTTACTTTATCAAGACGTACACGCTTCAAACGCCAAAAGCAGCGCTTCTTCCTCCGACAACCGAATTTCGTAAGAACTACTTCGCGCCGCGTATGAACAATGCGCAAAACTTCCTTTTTTCTTGAGGTGAAAGCACGTATTAATAGTAAAAACATATTTTGAAGGTAGAATGAGATAAATACTGCGGAACGATGGGCGAGAAGACTTATCTATTTGTGTAATGAATGCGTTTTTCTTGCATAAAGTAGGCGTACTTATTTTGTTCATGACCCACTCCGAGCCCACTCAAGTCCTAAACTCCTCGCTTACGTCTCGAAGGAGGCTAATCTGCGAGTCGACGCCGTTCACCTTTCGCTGTTCAACGCTCCGCTCGACGTAAGATAAACCATATTTCCACACAGGCGGCTTCTTCACCAACTAGTGCGACCACAGCCCTCCTCATCAGAGAGATGTATAATATGCGCACGTGAAGCGAGGATCCTGCAGCGCCTCTTTAATCTTCTTCTTATCACGCGCAATCTGCACCACGCAGCCGTTGGGGGTCCTCACTCGCGAGCCCATGCCGCGCTTCTCAATTAGGGCTTCCTAATTAATTAAAGCCGCTTCCGCAGCTGAGGCACGCGCGGCCCCTGCCGGTTGGCGTTAGAGTGTATACGTGGAGTTTTGTCCAGGGATTCAAGGAGACGTGGAGTGCGGAGAAGAAAAGCTCGCTGTAAGGCCATCGGTATATACGGCGTCCTTCGCGTTGCAGACACGACGCGAGAATCGTCTGCGGACAGCACGCTCAAGCATGTTCGAAGCCTGCGTGCTTCACACATGCTTCGAACATGCATCTGCAGGAAGTTTTCTTTTGTGTCTGACCAATGTGCCGGCCATACAGGGCCCGTCATGCGACGAAGGAACACGCTGCTTACATCGTCGACCTGCAAACTGTCTGTTGTATGATGTAGTAGTTATGCGACCGCGCATCGACAGGAGACGTGAAGAAACCGGGAATTTCGTTCCCTCTCCCCTCCCCCTACTTCACGGCACCTCGGCCTTCTCTTCGTGGCTTCCACCTCGTTCCTTTTCACCCTGCCAGCCGCCGGCCGCGTCTCGGGCCACCCAGCCGCGCACGCGGTGTTCCGCCGCGGCCAACGGTTGATGACGTCATCGGTGACGTCACTCGCGACCGCCAATCAGCGGTTAGACCATATTCCTCCTCCCAGACGCGCGTGCATGGTGTTGGGCCGACAGTCGCTGCGGGCGTATTAGTGGAATAGCATTATCGTTTTCGTGGTTTCTTTATCGGTGTCGGTGTTTTGTCATGTTTTGTGGTTGATGATGTCGCGATGAAATAATGCAATTTTGTGTGCGCCGCGATGTCCGACCGGTAACCCGGAGGAAGACCGTACGGCAGCTGCGCGCGAAAGAAATGCTCGTGTTGGCCCTCGGGCGTCTGAACGTGTACGCTTACATAAGTGAGGGCTCCTTCGGGAATGAGTGGTGTACGTGCGTTGGCAAGCGAGGCATGCACGTCCGTTCTATATACTAAGGGGCGGACTTTGCTGGATCAAGCGCTCACGCTAAGTATGCAACTCGGCGAGATATTAGAAGCTCGCTCTTATAGTGCGCGTCACGTCTCGAAATACTCGACGGGAAGGCCTGTCAGTCTCACTTTGTCTTGATGCGTCACGTTCACACTCGCAACGCGAGACGCTGCGAAATCGGCACAGGTGATAACAGGTACTCCCTTTCGGTAGGTGACCAGAAGTTACCCGAGTGGCGCCCCCTGTGCTCCGTAATATTAACTCCGAGCGAAAGTGAGAGACAAATAAAGCCTGGTTTCATTTGGTGCAATATGTGTTTCAGTGGACGGAGGGCACCTGTGTTTCGGAGCATCTCTCAGGTGGTGCCACAATCGATGACAAGCACGCAGGCAGCACCGAGCGGATCTGCTTCTGCGCTCACCCTCACGTCAGCTGTACGAATAAAGTAATACGGCTAGACCCTTCTAATTGGGCGGCGGCTTGCACGAACAGTTATCGGAAATGCGCATTTATAATTTACATATAAGAGGTCTTAAACTTTCATTTAACGCAGATTTATTACAGAAAAAAAAAAAGTCCATAAAAGGTACACTTATGTCGTTTGTTGAGGTGAGTGTGTGCGCATTTCTGTATAACTGCTGGCATCGTTCGCCACGCCCGGGCGGTGGCGGTTCAAATTGTTAAAAAGTAAGTACCCATTCGTTTATTATTTTTTTTAACCACTGAATTGCATTACCACCTTCACCCACCGAAAGGACGAAATCAATCAACCCAACGCGAGATCTCGTAGCCTTGGACCACACGGAACGACTCCCGAAGCCAGTATAAGCGTCTTCGCTTTGCAGCGGTACATCTCTCCGACACTTGACAATGGAAACTCTATTGGCGATGCAGTAGGAAGGCCCGAAAACACCCGAATAATGCACATAGCCGACGACGTCTCTTAACTCAGAACCTTGTGTATTACCAAACCAAAACACTTAAAAAAAATTAAAAAAAAGAATGAGCCGCAGACTCGAGCACCTCCTTGCACCTCATTTGGATTCCCCAAAAGGGGAAGAGCTGAGACATTGATGAATCCCTATGGGAACGTTCCCTTCCTTATTTTGTTTCCATGTCTAACTGAAAAAAAAAAAGAAGAAAAAAGCAGGTTCGACGTTGACAGTTTCGACTACGTCTCTGAAGTTTAAACCGATTCCGAAGCCTAGGAAGTGTCGGATCCTTTCAGCAATTCAATGAAGCCCCATTTCCCATCCCCAGTGTCCCGAGAAATAGAGTATAGTAGAATGTGGCGGGCGGCTTCGACCAATCGACCAGTGCTAACCCCTCCTATACCCGTTCTCACCTCAGGAACCGAAGTAAAAAACGTTCGGCTCGCAGCGGGCCATTACTGATTTCTCCCTTTATGTACGTAATTGAGATATATGTAGGTGAAGCTTAGATTAGATATCTGTTATCTTATCATGACGTACATGTTCCAAACGCCAAAAGCATCGCTTGTTCCTCCAGTAAGCTAAAGTGAAACACCTGATCAATAGAAAATAGTTTCTGTTCTTACTCGTTGAGGTATTTTTATTCCTGAAGCTAAAATTCCAGAAAATCCATGTCTATTACGTCATCACGTTTTTGTGGAAATACATAGAACGCCAAACACGTGCACAAAAAAACGGCCACCTCGTCATGCTGTGCTTTCTTCGACGTCTGGATTGCTTCGGTGGGGTTTTGTCGCACACCACGTTACCCATTTATCGGGCTATCACCGCCTAATATTACTTTTGGCGGTGTTCATGGGCCTCGTTAGGAGCCTACACAAGCAAAAGAAATCCTCCTTTTTGCGTTCCCGAAGTTGGCCGCCAGGGCGGCGACGCCGTAGCGGGGACTTGCGAATCATACGGGGCAATACTACGGCATCATGAAGCACCTTTTGAAATGGCGATGATTTGCCTACTATACTTTCGGAGGCGTGGAAGCGATTGGTGTAGAATAGCTAGCCTCGTAACCGGTGCCTCCGCGTGTCGTTCGGAATCCGTTTTCGTGCTTTTTGCGGACGGAGGCATTCACTAATGCGCAGGTGGTAATAACCCCTAAATCAAGGGACCAAAATATTATTTTGCCGGGGCTTTTTTCAAGAATAGCTCCTCGAGTGATGCTTCATCAAAAGCCTGCGGCTACCTTAGTTGAAGAGATGGACTGAGTATTTGGAGTAACTCCAGTTTGAGCAGCGAAATGTACGAGGGACGAACAGCTCGAGTTACCACTTCTGCATAGAGGGCGCTAGGGTCGTGGGGAGAAACGATGGCGGTTGGTCCGTTTACGCACTCCTTGTTTTGAGAGTGTAGATGGCGCACACTTTCGGAAAGGGTCCATTGCTAGGACGCTTCGGTGCTAAAAAAATGACAAAGTTGTAGATTTAGCGAGGTGCTTAAGCTGTGTTATTCAACGTATAAGAGGAGAGAGGTGATGGTCGATCGTTCTACAGGAATACTCAGAAACTGCCCATTAAACCTATGAAGAAAGGATAACGAATTTTTGGCTAATCGTAATGCCCGGCTCTTTGCGGGGCATTACTAATTTGCCCCTGTGAGTAGAGAATTAAAATATATGTACGTGCATTTTATAGTAGGTATATGTCACCTTATCAAAACGTACACGTTTCGAAGGCCAAAGCATCGCTTCTCTCTCCGACGACCAAATCTTATAAGAACTATTTCGCGCGGCTTATAAACAATGCGTAAACCATTTTTTTTTAATGTGAAAACGAGCGCAGAGAAGTGGTGATGACTACTGGGCGCCGATTAAAAATGTTAAGCCAATTAATCGCTTCTATTTAATCGATTAATAATAAAATAATCGGTTGCGTTGACCTCCAGGAACAACATCTCAGAAGGCGTCATTATTTTTATTAAATATTTTTTTTATTATTAATTTAGTCTTACAATCGGTCTGGCTGACAGTCATACGGAGTCACTGATCTCCACTATACAGCTTTTCCACAAGGGCGCAGCCATCTTGAATGCCGTCCCTTCTGGTATGCGGTAAAACATCGTTTTGATTTCTTCACGCCGCTGGAAGGTGTTTACGAAAAAAATTCGTGATTGTCACACATTTTTGTTTAGCCTCACCTATATTTTTTTTCCGAAAATTCTACGTTGACAGATTTTATAATTCTTTCGTCCCGCATACCAGATACAGAATCCACGTGACCGAGAACGACAGGGAACAGGAAACGTCTATATGGGCGGCTGGATGGGGCAAAGCTGCTCTCCGAGCGTGGCGCAAGTGAAGCCACCGGAAGTTCGTAGCTTGTCCCGGAAGTCGGGCGTATGCTGGGCTTTCTAGTGCATTCAGACGATATTTTGGTTCATGTTTTTTTTTTTTGTGTACCTTTGATTGGGTTTTAATACTCCCGTTCTGAATTAAACCCTGAGAATAAGGCATTTGAACATGGGACATACGCACACTTGATCAACTAGAATCTTAAAAATTTCACATCGAATGGCTTCCCAGGAGACTTATCGGGTCTGCTTGCGCTGTTACTCCCTAACAAGCAAGCTCTCTCGGGATGAAAAAAAAAAAAAAAATCAGTACCCCGAACGCTGTTCGATTCAGCACTCGGAAGAGTTGAAAACCCTGTCAAGCGCTTCGTTCGGGACAACGTAAGCTTTTTCCGGTGGCTTCATACCTGTCTGCTCAATGCGCCATCCAGCCCCTTACAGTGGAAATCAGTGTACGGAATGCTAAAGAGATTTACCGTGGAAGACTACAGTGCTGACTCCTAAAATAAACCTATGAGCGCAAGCTAATAAAACGTACGTTTTTCTTTCCCGCGAATTCTGGTAATACGTACCCAACCGACTAAAGAAATTGGTCGCGATTCAAGCATTAGTCGAGTAATCTAAAGGTTAATCAATAAGTCGCCCTGCCCTACTAATGACAGATTCAGAGATTGCAAGGAGCGGTTCTATGGTGTGGATATGACGGCGTTTCCACGCGGCGCTTTCCCGAAAAAGGCATGTTTTTACACCCCGCCTTCCATCCATCCAACAGAAGGTAGTCTCAACTTCAGCGTGGCCCCCGGAGAATGCACCGAACTCTCAGACCGAACTCACAGACCCGCCAACGAAGCAGGCCTCGTTAAGCCTATATTTTTTACACCCCGCGTTGTACTCGAAGCGGAGAGTCGTGCTGCTTCTGCATCGGAGACGCGGGCAGCGGAGCGCGACAGCACCATTTGCCGGTCCAAATGACGGCGACGACGGCGGCGGTGATAGAGACGACGTCGCCTGCTGCGTTCAACTGCGTGGCTTCATCGTCGCCGAAGCATAATGACGCCTGCTCTCGAGGGCTGCGCGTGCTGCTCGGCGTCTTTATAAATATACCACTGCGTGCAGAGATAGAGGAGCAGGGAGCCGCAAGCAGACGGGAGGGAGACATTTAAACCAGAGGCATGCATGTATAGCTGGATGGATGAATGTATATGGATACCAAAGCCATGTATATATAGAGTTTGGTCAATGGGAGGCGCGGGCAGAGCCAGGGCATGCACCAGACGCAGAAAGAGGAGCTCGGCATGTTCTCTTGGCCAACCAGAAGCCGAAAATAATTCCCTAGCGGTGCGAGAAACAGTTTTTACCGTTTTAATAAGCGCGCAAGGGTTAAATGTAGCAACCTTTCACGGCTGAAAATAGAGTGCACGGGATGTTTCGATCATGATCACGCAGAAAGTTGTAAGAAACGAATCTGCCGCTCGAACTCTGCTTTGCTCGGACAGAGTGTGACCGCTCGGACGGCAGATTCCCGGCCCTCAGCGCCTGGCGTACGGATTATGTCGATCGTTCCGCTAGTCGCCCTCTTCCACCATGATTTTGGATGACCGTGATTGAAACATCACGTGCACCAAACTTTCAGGCACCGAGAGTTACTCCGACGCACTTACTAAGGTCGGGACCACCGCCAGGGTATTATTTCCGGCTTCTGGTTGGCCACATTCAAATATAAAAAGACGCCCTGGGACACGCCCAGCCCTCTTTCGACCAATGGCGCCTCCTCATTTGTTTCCTATACTACTGTAGCTATACTTCCCAATGAATGGCCAAACTCTCTACATATACGGCTGTGATGGATACGACTGAAACCCTTTTAATCTGATGGCGGCTTGCGCCACCTATAGCCAAAACTTTTAAGTCCAACAATTAACCAGTCTCCGATTAAATTCAGATTTAATGGAGAAAGGCAAATGATCCCATATCGCCGCTAAGCAGAATGCAACCATCCTCCACAACCGAAATCTCTCAAGATTGTGCAATGCCTCAGGCGAGCAAAATCAAATATTTCTCGGTCGCGTTTCGGTTATGCGCACGCAGACAAATTCTGACGCACACTTGCAAACGACGGTGGCTCAAAATCCTCGACACCTGTTTTCCGCCAGGTGGAGTTATTTGTGAACTAGGGGGCTTAGGCAAGGCTGCCCTTTGTCGCCTTTGTTGTTCATGTTATACTTACAGGGATTGGAGAACAAACTAGAGCGGAGCGGGTTTGGCTTCAACCTTTCTTTCATCAAGCAAGGTGAATGGATTAAACAATCACTACCGGGGCTGATGTATGCAGATGATATAGTGCTAATGGCCGACAACAAAGAAGATTTGCAGAAATTAATGGATATCTGTGGTACAGAGGGAGATAAACTAGGTCTTAAATTTAGTCAAGAACAATCGGCAGTGATGATTTTTAATGATAAAGATGGTGGCGAGCATAGGATACAAGAGGTCATGTTGGAGGCAGTGGATAAGTACAGGTATCTTGGGGTATGGATAAATAATGGTGTTGAGTATCTAACGGAGCATGAAAAACATGTAGCGATGAAAGGTAGCAGGAATGCAGCCGTCATGAAACATAGGGCTCTGTGGAATTACAGTAGGTATGAAGTGGTGAGGGGGATTTGGAAAGGGGTCATGGTTCCCGGCCTGACCTTCGGCAATGCGGTCCTGTGCATGAGACCAGATATTCAAGCAAAGTTAGAAATTAAACAGCGGGGCGTAGGTAGGCTTGCTTTGGGAGCTCATGGAAATACGCCGAATCAGGGGGTACAAGGCGACATGGGATGGACGTCATTCGAGGGCAGGGAAGCTAGCAGCAAGATAGAATTTGAGGAGCGTTTGAGGGAAATGGAGGAAGAGCAGTGGGCTAGGAAAGTTTTCAGTTATTTGTACATGAGGAATGTAGATACCAAATGGAGAAAGCGAACTAGAAAATTATCAAGCAAATATTTGGGCGGCAGTGGGGGCGCCAACCAGGAATTACGGGTTAAGAAAAGGATAAAAGAAACAGAGAAGGGTCTGTGGGAAACGGGTATGCAGACAAAACCAGCACTGGAGACGTACAGAATGTTCAAACAGGAAATTTGCAAAGAAAATATCTACGATAATTCTAGGGGAAGCTCTTTGTTGTTTGAGGCCAGGACAGGAGTATTGCGGACTAAGACGTACCGGGTTAAGTACCAGGAGATGGACACTTTATGTAGTGTGTGTGGGGAGCAGGAGGAAACGGCTGAACACTTAATACTTTTCTGTAAAGGGCTTCACCCAACAGTTAACAGTGACCGGGCGGATTTAATCAAAGCATTGGGTTTTAAAGACAGTGAAGGAAAAATAGACTTTACACGGGTAGAAATAACCAAGCGGAGGTTATCAGACTGGTGGCTAAAATCGAGGCAGGGGTGAGATTTAATCTTGGAATTCAAAACATATTAGATTTATAATGTTGGCTAGGTGGCGCAAGCCACCGCCCGATTCACAGGGTTTAGCCAGATCCATCCATCCATCCATGGATTCTGATTCTGGAATCTTGACCATCTCGACCTCAATGTGTCAGGAGTGGTTTTAACTGTGCGTGCAGAAGGGAGGAGGAGAAGGGGGTTTATAAGCCGTTTTGTGGACACTCTCCAGTGTTTCCCTCTTGACCTTCCTTTTTTGCAGTTTAAAGTATACAGGTAGTTTTTCTCGCTTTGGACGGGAGGAACAAAGTACATGCTCTGCTGTCCTCGAGTCGATGTTTCTCCAGAGCGTGGACGTGTGTCGTTCACTCGCCTGCTCATCAACAAGTCTGGCTGCCTGATGAACAGCTAGTTCGGCTGTTATGGATATGCAATGCCGGATTACATGTCAAGCCTCCCGAATCGCGGCAGGGCATATAACAAACCAGCGGCGTAGACTTTCCATTTTCCCGGGGGGGGGGGGGGGGGGGGGGGGGGGGCTTTTTCGCGCAATTTTTTTCACACCGGCAACTATCAGTATATTTTAGGGGGTTCATTGTACGTCGTAATTATATCGGCATGTGTCCGTCGCTGTGTGCATTATTTTGTTTACATGCCACTACTAGAAGCTCGTTACGTGGCACGTAAACAGCGTCTCGTTAAAGATCATAACCCGGGGGGGAGGGGGGGGGGGCTCTGCCCCCCTTCTTCCTTCCCGGATATTACCAGGGGGGGGGGGGCACGAGCCCTGATGCCCCCCGTAGTTACGCCTATGTTACGAAGTTACAAACTTATGGCGGAATGCGTCATGAGCCGAGGCCACCGTCAAACTAAAGCACTGCAAGTGCCATGTCTACAATGCCTGAGTTCCGTTTGTTCCTAAACTATTTTGGCACGCATTATGTTGCGTATCTCGAATTATTTTCGAGTAAGCTTCAATTGCTGCAACTAAGGTACTTGTTTCAGTTCATAATGATCACAGCAAAATGTAACTTTCAGAGAAGTCGTCACAAATAGAGCGCCCCTTTCTGACATTTTATTCTTATACCAAAACCTTGCAAAACTTGCCAGGTATCTTCGAATGTAATTCAGTTACTTTTTTTCGAAGTATTTGTACTCTACCCAAGAGTGTTTATACTAAAAGTAACTCGAATGCTACTCTGAAGACATTTTCAAATGAATATTTAGCATCTTATCTTAAATATTTTCCTTGAGTATTTGGCACAACGCTGACCGAGACTGAGGGAGAGGAGGACACGACAGCCAGCCCGGGCGTCAAAACACCGAGCCCACGGTTAGAAAGATTTGGGTAGACGCCAAGCCAGCTGCCTTTGTCTCCACTCACCGTTCCAAAGCGAACGCCAAACGCCGGACGCCAGCGTTCGATTGCGTTTGAAGAGCGAGTAGAGAGATAAAGGCAGCTATGGTTTTGAGTCTCCTCCCTAACCATTTTAACCGGATCTCGGTGTTTCGACGTCCCCTCACATCTCCCCCTCTCCCTCAGCGGACGCCTCTTGAGCAGCTTGGTCGCAAGTGCGCATGCGTAGCGTTGCCGCGTGAAGAATATGGAGAGCAAGTTGTCTGCTTCTTGCGCAGGAGTTCCGGTGACGTCAGAACGACGTCCAACTCTTATTGGCAGATTGAAAAAAAAAATAATAATGGGTAGATCTCAATGCTAGATGCTTTGAGGTCTACCCACTATATTTTTTTTTTTCACAGCCAATAACAGCTCAGCGTCGTTCTGACGTCACCGGAACTCCTGCGCAAGAAGCAGACAACTTACCCTCCGCATAGGAAAGCGGACGGAAAGGAGGAGACGCTTGCAGGCGATGGCCACTTTCGACTCCTCCTCACAGCTTGTATAGACATGGTGCTAAGCTTACCCAAGCATCGAGGAGAATGCTGGGAATGTATAGGTTTACGCGCCGCACGTTCAGGCGTTTACAGCAGAAATTGTTCCAAAGCAAAAGCCTGAAACAAAGCGGCATCTTGCACGAGCGTTCGTCAACGCCTTGCTTTGGGTTATTTACTTCGAATCTTTTATACGAGGAAGGCGAGCGCGTGCGGCGCGTAGACCTATACATTGCCAGCCTTCTCCTCGATGCTTGGGTAATTTAGCGGTAGGTGTATCGCAAACGCGGCCTACAAACCACGTCACCCCGACGGAGCGGTTGGAAACTCCCTCAAACCTAGGCGCACTCGGGACGAAACGTTTGGGTGGCTCCCCCTAACGGTTCCTTTCCGCGACATCACAACCAGGAAATGTTCCGGCTGTTGTCACTCCAGCTACTGATCACCAATAGCGTACGTTTTTGTGCACGTTGCGCCGCGGTGGAAACCCTAGAAATGCTAAAGGCCCATACGCACATTGGCGTTTGAGCGTGGTGAGTTCTATAGCCGCAAGCGGACGCGTAGCCGCTGCCAAGAGTGCCTGCGCCAAACTTGTGCACACAGTTGCGTTGACAGGTCGTCGAGCGCAGTTAAGAGCCAATAAGAACGCGCTATCGTCGCTAGCGGCTCACCAATACCGGGCGAAATTCACGGCAATATGGCGGCGCCCGGCGACAGCGTCGAATTTTTCGATCTTGGGAGAATCCCGCTGGCTTCCCCGACATTCTGTCAAGCTTGAACCGTTCCAGACTTGGAAAAAGCAGTCCCCACCGCTCCCCAAAACGAAAAAGCAAGTTCTGAGTGCCGCGAGCAAACACCTGACCGATCCTCTCCTCTCTCCGTTTCTGATTGGTCGAACGCATCGCAACGCTTTGGAAAGTTGAGCGAGTCTCTATCCCCTTGCGTCGCGCTACCGACTCTTGGAGGCACCCTAGTTCAAACGTGAGTGTTACGGAGGCACCCTAGTTCAAACGTGAGTGTTACGCATGGGCAGAAGACGGCGAGACTACGCAGTCTTATAGCGTCTTTCCTATATACTGACCTTATCTGAAAAGGAGTCTCATAGAGTCACGACAGCTTAACAAACGCAAAAACCTATTATGTTCATGTTTTTTTTTGCTAAAAGGCTTAACTCGCTAAAAGGCTTAGTAACTTTTTTTTTCTCTCTCTCTTCATATTTACGTTAAAGCGTGGTTCCCCTATGAGGCTTCAAGAAAGTACCCGTTTATGTTCTTCCTACCAGCTTGGACCACGTTCGTGTTTTTTAACGTAAAAAATAGTTACCGCGTGCACTTAGCGAGCCTCCTGCCGTTAGGTTACAATGCGTAACCTTTGACCTTTCGCACTAAATTCAGCCCGATACTGCTTGCCCTTCTCATTGGCTAGACTAATTACCAGGAGCCCGATGATTGGTGGTCTGCGTGCCACGCGGGACAGCGTACGTTCAGGAGCTCCTCCTGAGAGCGAACAGCTTGTGTCCCGCTTTGTCTACATAACCGCCTGGCCGCAGGGGCGTGCAAAGGTAAGCGCGGTGCTTCCGAGAAAAACCTCGCTATTCTCTTTTCTGCTTTCTTCCAGGGAGGAAAACGAGAGCACCGTAGTTCATCGGCGCCGGTCTCTGCGGCCGACAGCGCGGCCACTTTGTCACGGCCGTGCTCGTTCAGAATTCGCGCCCGAGAAACAGTTTCCGCTACATTTCGTTGCACCGTAACTCGGCAAACGGCGAAGCCCATAGGGTCCCAACGAGCCAATCAGCGCGTCGGATGGAGGCACGTGTCCATACTTTATCGCATGGTAGCGCGCAGTGCCGTCCAAGTCACGAGCGGGAGAGACTGAGAGAAAAGCCGATTTGGTACAGATTTTGAACGACAGGCTAACTGTTCTTTGGGGAGAAAACGTGACTTCTAGGGCTCACTACAAAAGAGGGTCCGAGTAAGAATGTAGGTAATTACTCCTTCCCGCCTTCTCCAATTGCTCGGGATAAGGTCTCGCCCCTGAACATTTGGTAAGGACTGTCAGTGAACTCGGATCCGTAGCTCCGATTGGCTCCAAGGGTGCTGTAGAGCGGCCGCTCTTTGCCCAGTTACGGCGAAACGAAGTACGGAATGTTGGACGTCGGGGGTTTACGCGAAAATGGTGCCCCGGCCAGGCTAGTCCCGGGGTCACGGTGTTCCGTCCCCCGTTCCTTCCTAGATTTAGGGAGGAACAGGGGACAGGGGATTTAGGGAACCCCACAACCCGATTTCTAAATATTTTCGAACTTGCACGACCTATATGTGCGAATTAGGGTGCGAGACTCTGTTAGGACGTTAAAACAATGGTACTTACTGGAAATATGATTTATTTAGAACCCACGCAATAGGTGAAGTTAAGAGTTTTGAGTTTCATTTCTCGGCACAACAATAATTAACCTGATATTACACGAAAAAGAAAAGATAAATTAGGTTAAAAGTTTTGAGCTAAAATTATGCTTTTTTGTTATATAAGGATTCTCAAAATATTAGGCGCTGAAGAAAATCAACCATCTGCGTTATTTCCATTTTTTGTTTATTTCATCGTTGTTGCGTTCTGTTTATTGAGAATTATGCTTTCAGCCACCATTCAAGAAGAGCAGGTTTCGAAACGTCGGGTTTCCTTTCAAGATTTGGTTGGTGCTGTTTCTTGGACTTGGATTCTCAGCCTGACTTGTGCCCGTTACTTGAAAAATGTAATGGATTACAATTACAAATTACCGAGCCTGATATGTAATGGATTACCGTTACAAGTTACTTTCGCCGAAAAGTAACTGATTACTTTACTCCTTACGTTACTAATTACTTTCACGTTACTTTTCCCTAACACTGACCAATAAAACAATCGAAACAATTTTGACGTTTTCAGAAATTGATGTTTTCAAAAAAAAAGAACAAAAAGAACGCTACTTTCCATTTCTCATTATGGTAGTTATAGTAAAAATAAAGCATTGTATTTAAAAGAAAGAATGTAGGTGCACTTCGTTCACCTGTAAGCAGAGGTCGGCATTTTAGGTCGCCCTCACCCACCCTCACCCTCACAGCCGCACTCACCTATGCCCCCCACTCACCCTCACCCTCACAGCAAAACTCACCTTCAGCCCCTCACTCACCCTCATCCTCACAGTCACACTCACCTTCAGCCCTTCGCTCACCCTCACTGAACCTCACGGCCCTGACGCCCCTCACACACTCATGGCCCTCACCGCCCTCACGGCCCTCACGCACTCATGGCCCTCACGCCACCACCGCCCTCACGCCCCTCACTCACTCATGGCCCTCACGCCCCTCACGGCCCTCACGCACTCATAGCCCTCACGCCACTCACCGCCCTCACGCCACTCACCGCCCCCACGCCCCTCACTCAGTCATGGCCCTCACGCCCCTCACCGCCCTCACGGCCCTCACGCACTCATAGCCCTCACGCCACTCACCGCCCTCACGTTACTCACCGCCCTCACGCCACTCATGGCCCTCACGCCACTCACCGCCCTCACGCCCCTCACGCCCCTCACGCACTCATGGCCCTCGCGCCACTCAGGCCAGCTTCAGATGGGGCAATTTCGCCCAGAAACTTGACGTCGCAACACCAGCAACACAGGCCGCCCGCGATCACACACAGCAACCAATTGCTGCGATTTGCCATCATCATCATGAAATTTTATTTTTCTTGCACTATTTAGACACAATTACGCGTTATAAATATGTTTTTATGCATTTAAATCTCGTTGACAATACTAATGTACCTTTCTGAAACAGTTTATTTCCAAAAGCGATCGATATTTCAAACCAGAACTAAGTGTCTTTCGGTGTCATCATCTCCGGCGGCACGAGGTATCACGTGAAAATTTTGCGTCCCTGATTGGATGCAGCTGCTTCAAACGTCTTCGTATTACCCCAAGTTGCTTGATTATTTCGAGCTGGACCCCATCTCAGCAATTCGTGTCGATCTAGGGAAAGCTAGAGAACCACCCGCCATCAACACCAAAATTGCTGAGAAAGACGCTCCGTCTGAAGGGGGCCTCACGCACTTACCGCCCTCACGCACTCATGGCCCTCACACCCCTCACGCACTCACCGCCCTCACGGCCCTCACGCCTCTCATGCCACTCATGGCCCTCACACCCCTCACCGCCCTCACACCCCTCACGAACTCATGGCCCTCACGCCACTCACCGCCCTCACGCCCCTCACACACTCATGGCCCTCATACCCCTCACCGCCCTCACGGCCTTCACGCACCCACAGCCCTCACACCCCTCACGCACTCATGGCCCTCACGCCACTCACCGCCCTCACGCCCTTCACGCACTCATGGCCCTCATACCCCTCACCGTCCTCACGGCCCTCACCGCCCTCACAGCTTTCACGGCCCTCACTCACCCTCATGAATTTTCCTGGTTCAGAAACTCACTCACCCTCACCTCACCTGTGAAGATGAGGGTGAGTGAGGGTGAGTGAGGGCCCTCATGGGTGAGGTTTGCCGAGGTATGCCTGTAAGTTGCCAAGGCCGCGAAAGCTTCACTCACACTCGCCATCCCGCTAGCTTACGGCGGCAGGAAATGATACCTGAAATGC
This sequence comes from Ixodes scapularis, assembly GCF_016920785.2. Lineage (NCBI taxonomy): Eukaryota > Metazoa > Arthropoda > Arachnida > Ixodida > Ixodidae > Ixodes > Ixodes scapularis. The sequence goes on from NW_024609836.1 coordinate 89,775,014, forward strand.
TGCAGACAAAGCTAGCGGTGCGCATGTTCAGTAGTAGCGTCTACCTCCGCTAAGAGATCAAGAAGACAACACCTACTCGGCGTTCCCCTTCTTGATCTTTGATTTTCGCATATTTGTATATATGCCTTGAGCATTTTCTAGTGGTTCTAGTGTCCGGTCATTCCAAAAATCAATTTCACGATTTTTGGTATGACCAGTTTCACGATTTTACGAAGTCTGATTCTCACCCATCCAGGCAGATTTCTGCCGAATATGTTTACTTTCATATCCATCAAAAATTACGGCGAAAGGGCCGAAGCACGCACCTGATCTCGCCACACCATCGACTCTCTCCGCACGACAAGGTCGGTCTGCTACGGTCACCGCCCTCATGGCCGCGAGGCGTCACACTGAATGGACGCACACACGAACGCAGTGTCTGAAGCCAGCAAGAGCTGACGCCATTTTCCGAACACCGTCTGCTAAAGACTATGCGGCAAGGCTGGCTTAGGGTTTTAAATTTATAGGCTTCCAAACGACAGGGCTGTTGGCAATCAGGTCAGCTGAACACGGAAAAACAAGGACACGAAGGAAAGGACTGGACAAACACGCCGCTGACTAACAACTGACTTTTACTTTTTCTTCTTCCCAGCATAGGCACTTTCATCTTCGTCGTACGGCGACAGGGCCGTGCAGCCACCACGAGCCTTAATTCTTCGTGAACGTGAAAAGCGTCCGAAGATTGCATCCAATTATCAAAGTGTGGATGATTTGCAGATGTACGGCTGCGGGCCAAGCTACGGAACCACGCGCTACAAACGTAGAAGGCAACGTTATTACTATCTAGATTAGGTCAGTTGTAGGACTCCCGCGGAGGGGGGGGGGGGGGGAGGTTTGACCCCCCCCCCCCCTCTCACTCCGCGGGAGTTCTACAACTGACCTAATCTAGATTGTAGTGACAAAACTGTGTATTCCGTGGAGCAAGATGAAACGCCACCCAGACGCTGTGCTCCGAAACATGCGTATACCATAGAATAGATTGCAGTTACCAGAGCAGCCGTCCCCGCAAACCGGTGACGCGTCGAACAACGGGAGGCCGATTCGAGTCGTTCAGGGGGGGGGGAGGGGTGGGGGGGGGGGGCGAGGGGGGGTCTGTGGGCAGCTGCGTAACTGAGCAAATCTAGTAACGTTGGGGGAAGTCTGTAGTCACGTGTATTTTTTCAACCAGTAATGAGTCTCGATGCCGACGTCGACACATCCCAACAGTGACGCAGCGCGAAAACCAAACGTGCTGCCGAAAAAAAAAAAGTTGGGAATGTGTTTATGCAGCCCGAACTTAGACGGTCACCTGATACTTTTGCCTACGCTGATGGCGCAGCATAGTGGTTCCAGTTGTAGTGAGAAGAGGATTTGCGAAAGGGGGCACGCCTGGCGAACCGATCTTCCTGTAGGGATGTGCAGACTTGTCCGAACTTAGACAGACTTGTCCGAACTTAGACGACCCCAACGGGTGACTTGTCTCTCAGCTGAATATGAGCAATTTAGCCAGTGCAGTACAACCGCTGGCCTGCTGGGGTCCTTAACGTCCCCCGCGCAGCAGTGATACACGACCTCACGCCGGTACGATGCTCATCCAGATCGAAACGGGCAGGGGTGGAGATTGAACCCAGGATCCCTGTGTTCTGAAGCACGAACTTTCGCTCCTAGTGCTCGGACCTGGTGCGCGCTCACCTACCCTAACCCGATCGGCCACCGATCTCCCGGCCGGGCAAACCACTTCGGTTGTTCACCGCATAATCGCACAGTGAAGTCCAGCTTTTTCAAGCTTCTGCAAGCATTCTACCCCGCTGGCATCTGGAACAACTATAAGGTTTCACCGTGATGGTTGTACCCCCTTAGACTGCAGGTAGACCGCTTATAAGCGGTATACCTGCAGTGTAAGAAACTGCAAAAAGGCGTCAGGCGTCCAAACTTTTCGCTACTGTGACTGAGTGTATACTGTATTGGAGCACGGTAAGGACTACTCTTCCTATTGGCTGAACTGACTCAAGGGAGACCCACGATTGATGCTCAGCATGCATCGCGGAGAAGTGCAACCGTATGAACTTCTGAGAGCGCAGGCATTTATACGAATAAGACCGCAAGCTGAGGCGAAGCCCGTGAAGACTGGGCGAAAAAGCCGGATTTGGATTTATTGATTTTCCGTCCACCCCGGTCCACCTCGCCATTAGCATAGAAATTGTTCAGGGCAACCGGCGCTCCAGTTTCGCGCGGGAATCTATAACGTTGCACAGCCTGGCCGGGGAGAGACTTCCAAAGCGTTTTCCGTTTTACGTTACAATCTTAAAAAGAAGAATACATATATATTATTTTTAGCTATATGTTTTTTGTTGAGTGGAATGCCAAGGAGGTACCCAGGGGGGAGGGGGCTACGAAATCAGGAGCGTCAACTTTCTCGCAATGCGCTTGAGACTGCAAATCCCTCGACGAATGACAAAGTTGAAAATATGTTAAAACCGAAAAGAAAAGAAAAAAAAAGGTCTGCGATGGGTGGCACTGAGCACTCTGAAATGTCATGCTTAGTGCAACACCACAGACTTTTTTTTTTCTGTTTGTTGTTCTTGTTTTTTAGGTTTAAGCATACAGCATTAACACCCCCCCCCCCCCTCCCCCGTGAAGTTTTTTTCTTTCACTGCAGGAATAATGTTAATGCATCGCCGAACGCTTATTTTCCGCCCACTCCGGATGCACAAGTTTCAGAACGAAGCGTTATCGTATTAAAATGTTAAAAGTGATTTTCTAAAAAAAAAAAAAAAAAAAAAAAATTATCACTGGGAAAATTAGTGCCACTTTTCGCACGTTTTCGGTAAGTGGCCCCATTCAGCTCCCTTTATTCGAGAGGCTCCGTCGGCCGCCATTTTCCCATTGAAAATGTCAGAATATCCCTCATAACTTTTCTAATGAGATAACGGTTCGCCTCGAAAGTTTCGCATCTTGTTTCGGATCCGCTAGCGCTGCTTTTGAACGGAGAATGAGCGTTCGGCAAAACGCAGCTTACTTTGACGTGTATTGTGCTGCATAAAGTTTCGTAGTACTACGTGTGAGTGAGTGACACAAGAAATGAGAGGAGGGAAAGGGTGGGGGGGGGGGGGGTGGCAACGCTTCGCCGAGTTGCGCTTGAGAGTCACGTGAACTGCCCGTGGCGCAGAGGACGCGAGCTCAGCCACTCTCCAGAGCGATGAGCCAAGACTGTGGAATCACGGCTGCAGGAGCGGCGTCTGTCGCCGTTTCAATCAGACAGCAGCGCGTCGCGTTGAAGCGAGCAACCTAGCAGATAAAGAATTGCTGCAGACACCGCTAGTGTTGGTTGCCTATGAATTCCGAAAGCATCGGTCTAGGACAACCTCAAGGACTACGTCTAAGACGACGTCGAGGACGACGCCCTAGAGGACGACATCAAAAACGACCTCTAGGACGACCTCTAGGGCGATGTCAAGGACGATCTCTAGGGAAACGTCTAGAACGACCTCCATGGCGATCCTAAAGAGAAACTGAATCGAAACTTGAAATATGCAGGAAAAAAAAAAATCAAGAAATAAGTCGAATGGGATCAGCTAAACCTGCTTCATCGCATGGTCGTATTTTCAGCCGGATGGGTTTATTTTTCGTTCTAATTAAATGATCGGATTTTGGCGAGGGCTTCAAAATCAGCCGTCGAAGAGCGCGATGCATCTCGGCAGATCCGGCGCCGTCTTGACGCCCCCATGCCAGGGAGGGCCAAGCGTACTATATAGTTATGAGTTTTGCCACTTGGAGGCGTAAACGCGTTACAATCTCGCTTAGTCGAAGGACTGGAGGGCTGTAGCATAGAAACTATAGAAACTTCGGCAGTGATGAAACGCTGTGTGTAAGATAGGTCTTACCATTTCTGGAACTCCAATTTATGCGCGTAATCTATGTAAAAAGAAAGTACCATTATAGGTATAGAGGCTTCGTCTTCCTGCTATGATTCATTTTTGAATCGCCATAACTTCCAAGTAAATAAATAAATATAATAAATATACTCATACTCTCAAAACACGCGATGTACTCGAAAATCAGATAATCTTGGTATCCTTTTTTTTTTTAATAAAATCATCCAGTGAGAGAGACAATCCGATGGTTGCGCAATTCCTAGTGGGTAGTGAGATGGACGTCTTTTTTTCTTTTTATTAGTAAGAATATTGTGTCCTAAAATATCCAGAATTGTATTTGATCTTTAAAGGAAAACCAATGATTGGGCGTTCCAAGTACAACTTCTACAATATAGTAAAAAAAAGTTAACCCTTTTTTTTTTTTTAGACGCCGTTCCGAGCGGGGATCGCTCTTCGTCAGGTCTTGACTTTACAATGGAGGCTGTCGCGACTCCCGCGAACTATAGGGGGCGCGCTGGTCAGGCAAAATGGCGGACGAAAAGAGGTCGTTTTCGTCGTTCACCACGCGGACCACCATACATTCCTTTTCACTGCAGCGTAAAATCGGTGTTACATATAAAAGGAAAGCGATTTTTCGACGGAAAAAACATTCTTCTAGTCATTTCGTAGGAATGACTGGGCGGAAGCATAAAACTAATTAATGGAAACAGTATTTGTTTCTAAGCTGCCTACGAGAACCAAGCAGTGATAGCAGACGACAGAGTCAAAACGACCTCTCTTGAGCTTCTCGGCGTTGCCGCTACGCGGCGTGTATTTCGCTGGAGTCACCCCGCGTTGTTTACAAAGAAGCCCACGTTTGCCCACGCCTGGTGTGGGTACGTAGTTTGCCCAAAGACCAAATACTCGCGAGGCGAAGCGCCAGAGTACGCGCCATGCTGACAGCACCGCCATTACAGCGGAACTTCTGCGACTGGACTGTAATTTGGTTACTCATTCCAAGTTGTAATGTCTTCCTTTTTGTTCTTCGTCTCGCATACCTGATGCGTTGACTATGTGGCTGAAGACTAAACTAAGAAAAATAAAAATAGACGAACGAAGAATAGGTCCTTCTCTCACTGGTACAGAGTCTCGGCACCAGATTCTTGGTTGTCGTGGCAGACACTGATCGCGACAGGTTCGTGTTACCGAGAAGAAGAGAACGGAGGGCTCCCCGTCCCGGGCATTCCGCGAGAGCTGCCGGCCGGTCAGCTCGCGTTTCGCGGCGTTGGCAGGCTCGCTGACGGACGGCCCTCGTTTAGGGACTAATGACCCCGTTAGGGGCCCAGCCGTCCAAAACGACAAGGTGTCCGCTCGCCGAAGGAACTTTTTTTACATTTTTTTTTCCCGAGAATAGGACCTCCACTTGAAGGCCTGTTTGTTACATGTTGGGGACATTCAGGGACGGATTTATGGATTTGGCTTGACGGCGGTAAGAGAAGGGGGAGGGGGGCAAGCTCGTTGCTTTCAGTTTTTTAAAGCATGGGAGGCTCTACAACAGAAGCCCCTACTCCGAAAAATTTGTCGGCCCGTCACCACCCCCCCCCCCCCCCCACACACACACACATAAAAAAAGAAAAACAAAATTGATGAGAAAACGGGGCCTATTTTTGGGTAGCAGACGCCGTAACGTCCCCCCCCCCCCCCCCCCCTCCCCGTACTCTTTTCTTGGCCGCCAATTTCTTATTATTAACTTCCAAAATCACTTGCAAATTTTTAATGACGGTAGGTTGTGACATGATAAAAAAAAATCTAGCAGTCTGGTATGAATGCAGAGTACAGTCGCAGCGATAGCTGCGACATGACTTCACGTAAACTCATGACGTCACACGACGCATAAAATTACATGCACAATTTCATTAAACTAATTAGAAAAAGAGTACTCGATTACGAATATTCCTCGTATACCAAAATCGGTACCACAAGCGCCACCAATCTTGACTCGATTCCCGCAAGGATCAGCACTTTCAGGTCAGGGGAAGGTCGTCTTTCTCTGCGCAGCAGCTGCTGCTGAAGGGTTTCAACCCCCCCCCCCCTCCCCTCACCCCAAAAATAAAAAAAGAGAAAAAGGTTTTATATAATTACATATTTTAAAACGTCTTCTAGCGTACGCGCTTGAGTAGGCGCTAATAAATTAGGGGGACGCGAGACAGATTAACGCTTAAATGTCTCTCGACCCTTCTCTCAAATCGAGGCGTAGAGTGAACCGCCATGATGGAAAGGCGCCCATCTGGGAGAGACGGCAAGATGGCAAAGACCGATTGGGTCGGCGTTAATTGAATCAGCTTCTCCGAGCGGACTGACTGCACGACCTGGGCCTGCTGCGCTGGGAATCTCTGAAGAGAGCCGAGATGGCGGGATCTGCGTCTGTGGACTGGAATTAATGACGGGATCAATGGATACATTCCACTTCCAGCCATTACGAAGGAAGCCAACTCCTGCCATCTGGGCGAGTTAAAAAGCAACTAAAAAAAAAAACCGCCTTTTTGTTTTTTTAGTTTTTCATTAGTGGCTTAGAGGACGCGACTCGCGCTCGATCAAAGGCGGAAGGCATCCATTTATCTTATCAGAAATTCACACCACCTTAAGTATTTATTCTAAATGTTATTAAAGAATAATCGTACGTATGCTAAGCGCGCGACGTTCTGAAGCCGCGGTTTGTGAGTTAGCGGAGCGCCAACCCCGAAATCGATGGAATTTGTGACTGAACGTATATTTGATGGATGAACCTGGCGCAGTACGCGCGAGTTTTATTTTTTTAAGTTTTTCTTTTTATAGGAAACAAGCGAATTATTTAATTTGCGAATTTTCTGAAGATAAGTTCTTTCTATGTGTACATACATTATTCTCATACCCCTGGAAACCTTGCTTCAAATTTCGAAGCACCTAATTTTGTTTACATGTATCGCAGTTTCACTCGTTCCAGCCCATTACAGAAGCGAGTGGATAGACTATACAGTAACAAAAACCAATGCAAAAGCAGCAAACAATCCCAAACAAAAGTAGTAATAAAAAATAATCATCTAACCACTATAGAAAAATTTGATTGAGCATCCATGTCATCAAAGAAATTGAACTTTAGCAAATACGGGAAGAGAGAGGGAGTGCAAGAGAGAGAAAAAGTAAATGTTGACGATAGGAAGTTTCTGAAATAGTATAATCAAATGGGAGCACTTAAATTAATGATGATGATAATGTATAGCAGAGCCAGTAAATAAATTACGCTTAGAGTGGCAGGACTAGCTTATGCGCTCCATTCGCACAATTTTCTCGCGGACGCCGCCATGTTGAATCCGCAAATACAGCGACTTCCTGCAGCTTCAGATGCGGGTCGGTAAGATCGGGTGATCTCGTTTTGCTTTGTCACGTACTTCGTTACCATTTCTCCAGGACAGGAGGACGAAAAAGAGTTTACTGTCATTTGATACAAAGCAACTCAGGATAACTGGCAACCGTTTATTTTAAACACCGAGATGCCCGAAGTGTCCTTACACTGAAGCTCTGTTTCATCTTAAATGAACCGACACGACGAGCTGATGAAACGATTCGGACCGCGTCAAAACCGCACCGCCACAGTGTACGTCACGTTTTGGTAGGGGTTCTGTCATCGCTGAACCAACCTTAAACAGACAAGGCCTAGCGTAGCGACTCGCGCTTTCGACACTGCCTGATTGGTCTTGTGTCTTTCCTTCAGAAGGTAGTGCCCCCAAGTAGTGGAAGCGAGCACTAAGGTGAAACTATGCAATAACACCACGCAAAAAAAAAAAAAAAAAAACAGTCCAAGAAGATAGTTTTGGCGCTCATGTAGAGACACTAAGTATACTTCAGAATCCATTTATCATCAGGACCCAATTGGAGTGCCAAAAAGATACACGAGAAATTCGTAACCGTTTCATATTTTTTTTTTTTGTCCTATCGCCGTCCCATCAGCCTGCTCCCAATGGAGATTGAAGTGGGTCACGGCGCATGGCGGGGCGAAAGTGTAACGGCTCAGCTCAACGTGACCGCTCATAATGCCGCGCGATTCAAACGAGACCGTATAGATGGCGCTAGTGGTAACCCGATGAAGAAAAAAAGAAAGATAGCGACAGAGAGCGGAAGAAATATAAAAAAGGGGGGGCATGTGACTCACGTGATCGACCGTGACCCAGTTATCCCTATTTTTGGGGAAGCAACGTTGCGCGTCAACCCCTAATGGCGCAGGACAGGTAGGCAACTTAGAAGCACCGTTCTCCCCATAGCTGACAGTGCGATGGAAGCTACGCGCTCGCCGGACCCGACAACGCGCCTCCCTTTCATCGACTGACCGCCGCTCTCTGCGGCGACGTGTCTCCACGCAGTCACGTGGCGAAAGGCAGAACTACATCTGGTTCAAGGAGCTCGTAGCACCCACCGGACTGCCAACTTAGGGGAGAACGGTGAATAAAAGGTGCACTCCGAAAGTATAAAAAAACAAAACAAAAACAAAAACTAAAACGACAAAAAAAAAAGGAGAAAAAAGAACCATAACAAGGACCGCTTTGAGAATCGATCAGTGCCAGGTCGCGTTCGTTCATCACGTTTCGTTGTCCAGCGCCGCCGTCAGGACCGCGCCGGCACTTGCAACACGACTCCGTGTATTTCGTTTATCCGTCTTTTGGAGGCCGTGCTCGGTCCTAAAGCCATAAAAAAAAATATCCAAAAAAAAAAAAAAAAAAAAGGAATGCTTAGTGTGCAGGCAAGCTGTTGTATATTGAGCATAATAAATAAAAAAGAAATCACACAGAAAAACATAACATTTGAGACGTTCTTTTCCCCTGTCTTTCTTCTCCGACACCGTTTCCCTGCTTTTACCACAGCCTCGGGTTTTCTACATTATGATCAACATCCACTAGCTCGCCTGCGCACTCACAGTTTTTTCACGACTTACAGGTTCAAAGCAGGGAGTGAGTAAAGCGGCAAGCTTACAATGCTGTACACCCCGCTTACAAACAAGTCCGCGCTTGCCCACACCGGGGTGTGGGTTTACCGCGCGTGGGCAAAAAACCAGACTCGCACGAGGCGAGGCGAAGCTTCTGCGCATGCGCAGTGCGGACAGCAGCGCCACCGCGGGGGTGTGACGTCAGAGAGTGGAGTTGGCGTGCGCTGACGGCGGAGGGGCGGGGCAAATCTTGATAATTATAGTATCACTCCACAGTCAATGCGGAGCGCAAGTTCGTCTGCTTCTTTTCCAGGGGTAGCGGTGACGTCAGAACTATGCCGAGTTCTGATTGGCTCCGATCGGAAGGACAGTGAGTAGACCTCGAGGCAGCTAGCATCGAGGTCTACCTACTATCCTTCTTCGATCATAGCCAACCAGAGCTCGACGTTTTTCTGGCGATCATATTGGGCTATGTTCTGCATTTTTAAAACTATCGGTAACTAAAAAAGATTGATCCTTAAAGGGGCAGTGCAACGGTTTTAATGTTGAAAGAATTGCCAGTTTGCATTTTTTATATTGTTCATACAAGCCCAAGTGACCAAAAACGCGTCACCTTTCCCAAAAAAACGGCTATTCTGCTGCGTAATCGCGAGGCAAAAAACGAATTATTTGCCGATCTGCAGCCGCCGGTGGCGGCTACGGGAACTAAAATGACGGCGTCTCTGGGGGATACGCGGAAGTCAACAAACCTTGTCCCCCTCCGCTGCTACACTCGCTGTCAGCTTCATAGAGAACCGTCCTTTGTGTCCATCGCTCGCCGCGACCTTCGACGAGGCTAATCCTTCGAAAGTCCACAATCGCGGAGGAAGCGGCTGGGGTCTCTGAAGAGAGGGCCCAAGGGGAAACCACGTGAACCCCCAGAGACGTCACTCGAAAGTCGGCGTGGAGAGTTGAGAGGCACTTCGACCTTCGATTTGTTTCATTTTTTTAAATAAGAACTAGCGCTCGCAAAGAAATGCGGCTTTCGGTTTTTCGTTCCATAGGTGACGCAGATTAACTTCCGCACTTAACTGGCCAAAGTCTGAAAATCGTTGCACTGCCCCTTTAAGAAAAGGGCAATGTACACAACGGGACGAAGCTTTTCTTTAAAGCGTCGTCCGCAGGCGTGCCCTGGTGTCTCTCTCTCTCTCTCACAAACACACACACACACACACACACACGCACGCACACACACACGCGCGCACTCATGCACACACACACACACACACGCATGCACGCACGCACACACACACACGCGCACGCACACACGCACACACACGCATGCACACACACACACGCATGCACGCACGCACACTATTCGTGACGGAGTGCATTTCACATATCATTTCGTGAGTACTTTTTTAAGTTCTTCCTACCAGCTCCGGTTATACCTTCGCTTTGAACATGGCGATAACAGCGCACAGTAGAGAGAGACACAGAAGAAGAAAACAGAATGACGAGCGCTTGTTCCGCCTGTTTTCATCTACTGTGTCCTTGTCTCGTGTGCGCTGTTTTGTTACCCTGTTGAACGCATACCAACTCGCCTAACTCACCACCTTGTTATACCATCGCTATTTGTTTGTTACTATATCATACTACAACCAGGATTTTGTTTTTGAAGTTTATTTCATGTGAAATTCGCAGGGCGCTTTTCGGAGTACATTTTTCAATAGAAATGCAATGCATATCGAAATCTTTTTTAACTTCCCAATTTTTTGTATTAATAGTTAATTTGTACCCTGACCTTTTTTTGTTATAAAAATAAATGTTGACCAAACAAAAACCTAAGCTGACTCAATATTGCCACGCGCGCAGCTGGCAGCGCGCGCGTGGCCTAACGATTATCGCGCTTGCCTCCCACGCGAAAAGCTAGGGTTCGAATCATGGGAGTGACGTGTCTTTTGTTTATTCCTGCAATTTAGTGTTCTGGAGAATTCGAGAATCATGTTACTTGTTCCAGGCCCGAATGTTCTACGCGTCAAAGTTTCTACGCCGATTATTCCAGAAGACCACTCATGTACATAAGGGGCTCCGCGTGGCGAGCCACATTCAGTTTCGCCCCAGCGTTCGACTCTGCTGCTTCGCCGACTTCGACGCCCGCGACGCTCTGTTATTATCTTTTGTACCCCTTTTATTTTTGGCACAAGTTCGCCACATTAAACGTTTATTTCTTCCTGTTCATCTATTGTTTTTGGTCACCACCCGTGACATTTTGGTGGAGGTGCGGAATACCCGCATGCCCGTGCAGCGCTCCCCTCCGAGTTCCCGCAGTGCAAGTCCGGACCCAGCCTCCCGAGGACAGAGCGAAGACCAGATCGAGACCCGATCCAGTCGCCGCACCCAAGGTCTACCCCCGGAACACGGACTTCTGCCACCCCGGACCAGGCCGCCAACGAGGCCGACGATGGCCAACCAGTCGCAAGCCCCCGCCGCTTCTACCGTCATCTACATGCCCGTCGCACCGCGGACGGCTGCCCCCTTCCACGGTGCTCTACGAAGACGTAGAAGACTGGCTTTTGCAGTACGACCGAGTGGCCCGCCACAACGGATGGACTGATGAGCAGCGCCTCCAGAACATCTACTTCTCACTGGAAGGAACGGCAAGGCAGTGGTATGAAAATCACGAAGTCGCTTTGACCACGTGGGAAGTTTGTAAGAACGAATTGAAGAAAACATTTGTCAGTCAACACCGACGTGAGCGCGCCGAAGACCTGCTTCGAGGGAGAAACCAGGGACCCAAGGAAAGCGTGACATCTTTCACTGAAGACGTCCTCCGCCTGTTCGCCCGCGCCGAGCCCCAGGCCACAGATGAAAAGAAGCTGCGGGTACTCATGCGAGGTGTCCGGGATGACATTTTCGGCGGCCTTGTCCGTAACCCTCCTTCGACGGTGGAAAGCTTCATCTCGGAGGCAACCAACCTTGAAAGGGCGCTCCTCGCAAGGGCGAGCCATTACCAGCGGTATAATGGCGTCACCGTGATTTCACCATCTACCTGCAGCATCAGTTCCGGCAACTCTGACCCCACTGCGATCCGTGAGATAATCAGAGACATTGTCCGCGAAGAGCTTAGGAAGTTGATGCCGGCAGCAGAACGACCAGCTGCGCTCTCACTCACCGAGCTCGTTAAAGAAGAAGTGCAGCGTGCCATTCAACCGGAGTCTCCTGTCGACATCGCTGAACCAGAAGAACCGGTGGTAACCTACGCTTCAGTAGCGCGACGACCACCACCGGCTGCTCACCAATACACGCCGCCACCTCGACGAGACGCCCCAACGCCACACTACCTCCGACGACAAGAAGAGCGGGTCCCGTACGTCCGTCCGGAACAGCCCGCAACCAGAAAAACAGACGTGTGGAGGACGCCCGATCGACGCCCCCTGTGCTTCCACTGCGGGGAAGCAGACCACACTTACCGCCGATGCCCGTACCGACGACTCGGGTTGCGCGGGTTCCACCCGAACGACCCGCGGCCACGTTATGGTGAACGCCCTCGGGAAATCGACGAGTACCTGCGACGACCTCAGTCCCCTGAGCCAGCGTCCCGCCGAGAGTTCCGGTCCCCGTCGCCACGACGTCCAGCCTCGCCGATGCACCGACCCCGACGTGAAAGCCTGTCGCCCCTCGCTCCACGCCGGGGAAACTAGGCGCGGCAACCCCTGGAGGTGGAGTTGCCGAAGACGACCGACGTAACCCAAGCAGCACATAAACGTGAAGAAAACGTCGAAAGAACGTCGAAGACGTCTGTAACGTGACGTCGTAATATGTCGAAGGTCCGGACGTTACCTTCCTTCGACGTCGATGAAACCTTTAAATGTCCGCGAGAAAAGGTGCACAGAAGGTCGAGGGGACGTTCCAAATGACGTTTCTCGCACGTCACATGCACGTCTCAGTGGGCCGTTGCGTCCTCCCTCGACGTTTATGATACGTGTGTTTACGACATCCGGACTGCCAACGACGTTCAGAGAACGTCGAGAAACCTTTCCAAATTACGTTCCCTAGCCGTCGTGGGAAAACGTTGTGTCCCCCCCCCCCCCCCCCCCCCCTTTTCCATCAAAAAAAGTAATTTTTTAGTATTATTGCGAAGGCAAGTTGCTATCATGCAAGTACGAAGGAAGGAACTAAAACACAGGTTTGGTACGAACTGTTTATTTGAGCATTTTCAGACACGATCGAAAAGACGTCCCTGGATGTGCCAGCCTCAAAATATAAAAGAACAAACAAATTCATGTAAATAAATAAACAAGAGACGATGTCACGCAGCACGGAATGTTCCACCGCTTACCTCGTTCTGCTTCTGATTAATGTGCCGACGCGCGTGCTTTAGCCGCCCCATCGCAGATGGGCCGGCTAAAGCATCTTCGCTGCGTGCACTATCGCTGCGTGCACGGGAATGGTTTCACAAGGAGGATCCCGTCCGCTGGGCGTTCTTGATTGGGATCGTCGGAGGCGTCTGAAGGGTCTTGATCGGAGACTGGACTTGACGCGCCGTTATGTGCACTGCCACTTGTTTTCTGGGGGGCGTCATTCACATCCTCACAGGCACCTTGATCCGAGCAGTAGTACGATTCAACGTGTGAAGCGTTATGGCCTTGAAAAAGGTCCTCGAGTCGTGACTGAATACGACGGCGTTCTTGGCGATCACCGACTTCTTCATAGGGGCGACTTGAACGACTCATCCAACCGCAGCATTTACAGTGTATGCAGACTGGAAAAAAAATCACGCCGACAGAGCAGCCTGCCTCGCCTCGTAGACCCGTAGACGTGACGGCCGGTGCTAATGATTGGCTTTCGGAAAAAGCTGGACCGGCCGGTCCCAGAGCTGTTCTCTCTGGGCCAATTCGAAGAACAGAACATTCAGTGAAATATTTTGGGAACGACTGAGAAAATACGTGCGCCCGGAACTTACGCTTGTCGTCGCTATCTTCCCCCACTTTTCTCTCGCCCTCTTCTTGCCGAGTTTCCCGACGCATCGCATGGGGCTCTATGGGGCTGCCACTGGCATCTCCTCTGCCTACCTTTCCCCCTCTCTCTCGCGCCCGTGCCGGCTGTTTTTTTTTTTCTTATTTTTTTCTTCCTTTTTTTGTGTTTTTTTTTTTTTTTCGGCACGTAGGTGCGGATTGGATTTGAACGCTTTTTGGACCGTCATCTGGGCCATTCAAGTTTCCACAAACCGTTGACGGTATCCACGGGATTTCGTCATTGCCGGGCTTTTTTTTTTTTTTTTTTTAGTCAGCTCCAAAAATGCGCAACTGTGCAGTGAAGTGCTCTGATACAGTGTGTGCTGGCATGTGATTTTCGTTTCGGTACGTCACCAGTGGCAACGAAAGCCAGATCTGTACTGACAGTCACGTGACAAGACTCTGCGCCCCGACCTACCGAAAACGCTAAGCCGCTGGAAGTTGGTGTTGTGGATGAACTGTGATGTCGAATTTTTTGGTTGTGCGCAGGTGAGCATGGGTTAGAAAATACGAAGAGAAATTGACGAACCTTAAAACAATCTCGGGTGGTCGCGGAGCAGTGGATGCTCCTAGGAAAAGATGCAGGATCAATAGCATTTTGAAATACGCAAATTAATGTATAAATAATTAAATTTCTCAACTTCTCAAAAATCAAGTTTTGTTTGCGGCTCTTGAGCACTGTCACCTTGACCACAGTGATTCTGCGGCTAGAGATGGAGCTGCAAAATCTAAAAACGTCGAACAAAATGTGAGTGGTCGACGTTGCCAGCACGTCTTGTATGACGTTTACGACATTTAGGTGTGAACGCGACGTCGCTGAAACGTCATTGACGGGGTAATAATGTAATGTCATCCTGGACTTTATTTTACCTTCAAAGAAACGTGAGTGTTCGACGTTGCTAAAACGTCTTGTCTTGACGTCGTGGCGACGATGACGACGTTAAAGTTGAAACGTGACGTCGCCAGCACGTCACGGACAGGACGACAAAGGAACGTCATTTATGAACTTCAGTTCAACGTCAAAGAAACGTGAGCGTTGGACGTTCTGAGAATGTCGTGCATCGACGTCGTGGGAACGTTGACGACGTTTGAGTTGAAATACCACGTCGTCACAACGTCACTGATTGGACTCTAATGGAACGTTATATAAGGACGTCACCTCGACATCGAGAAAACGTAATCGAAGTCATGCGGGACGTCACGGACGTCCGGGACTTTTTCTCGACGTTTCCACGACGTTTCGTGCTGCCTGGGAAAGAGCCTCCAAGAACGCCGGAGCGCTCCCACTCTCTCGACGCTACGCATCACAACGACGTCCCTGCATCGGTGTCCAACAACCTACACACCATTATCGACGGCCACGACGCATCGGCACTCGTGGACACCGGAGGAGACTACTCAGTCTTGAGTGGGGAATCCCGGAGAAAAGCTCACCGGAGAAGAACTCACCGGAGAAAAGCTCACTGGAGATAAGCTCACCGGAGAAAAGCTCACCGCAAAACCGGCGGATGCGGAGAAAAGCTCACCGGCCATTGAGCGCATGCGGAGAAAAGCTTACCGATATTTTTTCTTCTTTTTATATGGAGGCTGTTGGATAATGCGAAACATGTATCAATTTATAATCATTAAAATTCGTCAGCTTTGTAAAAAAATGTCCTTTTTGTAATATTTGTTAAGCTTATTGGGTATATTGCTCCCAAATTAATAATTGCGGGCGAGTGTTTTCTGTGGCTTACTCTCGAGGCAACAAAAGCCTAACTAAAAACTTTATGAACTTGAAGAACAGGAAAAAATTAAAGAATTTAATGATGTCCGCCTAAAACCTAAAAAATCAAAGCTGTAACTGCCGAAAATTCAAAAGTGCATGCGCAACAACGCGGTGCCTGAAATTCTTTTTGAAGCTTTTGTTAACCTTTGAGAACATGATATAACAGTAAATAGGATATCGAGGCTTCTTCCACGGACATGCACGCTTTCTAACCGTTCGTGCTGGTGTTTTCGCAGGTTCCTTTTGTGTGATACTGAGTGCCCTTCTACGGTGAGCCAGCCATGACCTTCGGAGCTGCGCAATGGCACCGTTGTTAATCGTAACCTAAAGAAGTAGTCTTCTGTTATGCAGCAAATAGGGCGAATTTGTAAACGTTATACATGATGAAAACCGCTCAAACGACGACGACGGTGTGAAGAAAACAAACACGACAAGCGAAGCTGTTCTCGCAACTAAAGTTTTGTTAGTGAAATTAACAGAAAGAAAACAGCGTAGCCGACACTGATTACATCAACAAACACCTTCTTATCTATTAGGCACTAAACAATATTTGGAGCTGAACCGGTTCACACACCGCTATTCATTATAACTCGCAAGGAACAAACCTCTTTATCTGACAGAGCTAGCGACGGCGCGCTGTCAGCTGTCAATAAATTGTTGCCTTTTTTATCGGTGTACGATGTTTTGATTTTATGCTTGCGGCTTCATTAATTTATAGAATGGGTGATTACTAATTTCTGAGGAATTGGTAAATATGCCCAATGAACTTCAAGAATATTACAAAAAAGAGGACATATTTTAATGAAGTGACGAATGCGAATTGTGTTAAATCGCCACGTTTAACGCAGAATCAAGCTAAGCTAAAAAAATATCGGTGAGCTTTTCTCCACATCCGCTCAAAGGCCGGTGAGCTTTTCTCCGCATCTGCCGGTTTTGCGGTGAGCTTTTCTCTGGTGAGCTTTTCTCCGGTGAGCTTATCTCCGGTGAGCTTTTCTCCGGTGAGCTTTTCTCCGCCGCCCTGAGTGGGAGGCTCTCCCGCCGCCTTCGAAAAGTCACGACGCCGTGGGATGGACCTCAAATACGAACCGCCGGTGGGCACCTCATCACACAAGTCGGGCGATGCACTGCTCGCGTCGAGATCCACGGTGAGACGTGCCCTGTGAAGTTCGTCGTTCTGCAAGACTGTTCCAGGGACGTTATCCTCGGAATGGACTTCCTCTGCGAGTATGGCGCCGTCATCGACCTCGGAACAAACCGGCTGACGCTATGAAAACCTGTTTCACCAGCGGAGGAACCCCAAGCGACGTCACCCACGGTCCGAGTCCTCGCAAACCACGTAAACCTACCACCGCGGTCGAGTGTTTTCGTACTTGTCGGGATCGATGAAGCTTCCTGTGGCGAAGTTCTTCTCGAGGGAAGCCTCCATCTGCTCCTGGGAAGAGGCATAGGCGTCGCAAGGGGAGTAGCTGAACTTCAGGATGGGCGGACTGTGGCCCTCGTGACGAACTTCCGAAACGAAACGCAACACCTCACGAAAGGTGCAGCCGTGGGCCACGTCGAGAAACTCCGAAACCCCGCCGAAATCACCGCGATTACTGACGAATCCTCGCCGCCCCAGCAAGACAGTACGTCGCCAGCGCAGCTCGACATTGACCCTAAGCTTCCGGACCCTAAACGGCGTCAGCTGGTTAACCTCCTCGCCGAATACCGCGACTGCTTTGCGACGTCGTCGAAGGTGCGCCAGACCGCGGTTGCCAAGCACCGCATCGTTACCGAGGACGACGCGCGCCCTGTGCATCGATCGCCGTACAGAGTCTCCGCTAAGGAAAGGGAGGTGATCCATCAGCAAGTTCAAGAGATGCTGAACGACGACATAATCCAACCTTCAAGCAGTCCCTGGGCCTCTCCAGTCGTACTGGTTAAGAAGAAGGACGGAACACTTAGGTTCTGCGTGGACTACCGGCAACTGAACGCGATGACGAAGAAAGACGTCTATCCACTCCCCCGCATCGACGACACGTTAGACCGGCTGCGCCACTCCCGATACTTTTCATCGATGGACCTGAAGAGCGGCTACTGGCAGATCGAAGTCGACGAACGGGACCGAGAGAAGACAGCTTTCGTCACGCCGGATGGGCTGTACGAGTTCAAGGTGATGCCCTTCGGACTGTGAACGGCGCCAGCAACTTTCCAGCGTGTCATGGACACCGTACTGGCAGGACTGAAGTGGCAGAGCTGTCTCGTCTACCTCGACGACGTCGTAGTGTTTTCCAGCGACTTGACGAGCACCTGCGACGACTACAAGCTGTTCTCCAAGCCATATGGACCGCCGGACTCACCCTGAAGCCGTCAAAGTGTCGGTTCGCCTATGACGAGCTGAAGTTCCTAGGTCACGTGGTCAGTAACGAAGGCGTTCGCCCCGACCCAGAGAAGACTCGCGCCGTCGCAGCATTTCCAGCGCCGACGGACAAGAAGGCAGTGCGAAGGTTCCTTGGGCTATGTGCCTACTATCGGCGCTTCGTTCGAGACTTCGCAAGGATTTCCGCACCGCTCACAAGCCTCACGAAGGACGCCGAGAAGTTCGAATGGGCCGAGGAGCAGCAGCAGGCATTTGACGAGCTGAAGCGACGACTGCAGGCGCCGCCTGTTCTTGGAGATTTCGACCAGGATGCGGAAACCGAGATTCACACTGACGCAAGTAACGCAGGACTTGGCGCGGTACTGGTTCAAGTACAAGAGGGCACCGAGCGAGTCATCGCCTACGCAAGTCGGACATTGTCCAAGGCGGAGCGAAATTACTCCACGACTGAAAAAGAATGCCTTGCGGTCGTCTGGGCGATCACGAAGTTTCGTCCGTACTTATACGGAAGCCCGTTCCGCGTAGTCACTGACCACCATTCGCTCTGCTGGCTTGCGAACATCAAGGACCCGTCAGGACGCCTTGCGCGATGGAGTCTCCGACTACAAGAGTTCAACATGACCGTAGTCTACAAGTCGGGCCGCAAGCACAGCGACGCCGACTGCCTGTCCAGAGCTCCCGTCGAAACACCCTCCGACAGCAGCGACGACGATGACGACGAGTGTTTCCTGGGCGCAGTGAACAGCGACGACATGGCCCGACGTCAACGAGACGATCCTGAGCTGCGTGCACTAATAGAGCACCTGGAAGGGCGTGGGAGTGCCATATCACGCGTTTTTTCACGAGCCTTGCCGACCTTCGCCATTAGACAAGGAGTTCTCTACAAAGAGAACTTCGGCAACAACAACTCCACGTGGCTGCTGGTAATCCCGACCGACCTTCGAGAGGAGATCTTCCAAGCCTGCCACGACGACCCGACGTCCGGACACCTTGGTTACAGCCGGACACTGGCCCGTATTCGTGAAAAGTATTACTGGCCCAAGCTCCCCAGAACCGTCCACCTATACACACGATCATGCCATGAATGCCAGCGACGAAAGAAACCTCCAACGAGGCCGGCCGGACTCTTGCAGTCAATTCCTCCGCCAACGGCACCTTTCCAGCAGATCGGAATGGATCTACTTGGCCCTTTTCCGCCGTCGACGTCAGGAAATCGCTGGATCATCGTCGCCACAGATTATCTCACGCGGTACGCCGAAACGAAAGCCCTTCCTTCCGGAACTGCTGTGGAAGTTGCCAAGTTTTTCATTGAATCCATTGTCCTCCGGCACGGCGCTCCCGAAGTCCTGATCTCAGACCGTGGATCCTCGTTCATGGCCCAGCTGACACAAGAGGTCCTTCGTCTCAGCCCCACCAGCCATCGTCGCACCACGGCGTACCACCCTCAGACCAACGGGCTGACGGAAAGACTCAACAAGACCATCGCCGACATGATTTCCATGTACGTCGACGTGGAGCACAAGACATGGGACGAGGTGTTGCCGTATGTTAGCTTTGCCTACAACACGGCCGTACAAGAAACCACCGGAGTGACACCCTTTCAACTGGTGCATGGGCGCAAGGTAACGACAATGCTGGACGCTATGTTACCCCACGAACCGGCTGTCGACGCAAGCGACGACGCCCAGGTGGTTGCCCAAAGGGCAGAAGAAGTCCGTCAGCTCGCCAGACTCCGGATTCAAGCCCAACAACGTATCGACACTGGCCGCTACAACCTTCGTCGTCGGGACGTCCACTTCCAGCCCGGAGACAGGGTGTGGGTGTGGACACCGATTCGCCGCCGCGGTCTCAGCGAGAAACTCCTGAAACGTTACTTTGGACCTTACAAAGTGCTTCGTCGACTCGGGGACCTGAACTACGAGGTGATGCCCGACGGAACAAGAACATCATCACGCCGCCCACCACGACCGGAAGTCGTCCACGTCGTGCGACTGAAGCCGTACTACGCGCTAGATAGGACTGTGGACCTTATATGTGCAAAGGACTCTTTAGTTTACCGTTATTTTTATTTGTTTTGTTCTTGGGTTGCATCGGGTCGATGCACTTTTAAAGGGGGGAGAAATGCCGCGCGCGCAGCTGGCAGCGCGCGCGTGGCCTAACGATTATCGCGCTTGCCTCCCACGCGAAAAGCTAGGGTTCGAATTCTGGGAGTGACGTGTCTTTTGTTTATTCCTGCAATTTAGTGTTCTGGAGAATTCGAGAATCATGTTGCTTGTTCCAGGCCCGAATGTTCATCATCATCATCATCATAATGCCTTTAGTTGTGCCAATTAACAACCAACAAAGGTCTACAATGTGGCACAGTGGAAAAAAAATTGCACAACTGTAAAACATGCTCAACTGATAAAACTAGCATGCAACAAAACACGACAGTACATTTTTAGCGACGGAAAATAATCTCATCTAATTGTCTACTGAGATTTACGTAGCTATCAAAAATATCAAACTTTTCATGCCCAAGATTGTTTACACTTGTCTGCATTCTTGTTGTTGGTGATGCCATGTGTTGATTGTGGGGATAAAAAGTGAGAGCTGTCCTATTTGAGCGAGTCGGTACGTTAAAGTTCACTGTGAACAAAAGTGTTGAGTCAATGTCCCCGTGAACTATTTTATATAAGAAGGCAACATCGCGCGATAATCTTCTGAGGGATAGACACTGTAGGCCAAATTTGTCGAGCAGGAGTTCATAGTTGTAAAAATGCCTTCGGCCAAGGTATTTGTCATAGATTATGCGCACAAAACGTCTCTGAACTGACTCTATTTTAGCTGCATCACGTAGTGTCAGTGAATTCCACACCACAGAGCCAAAGTCTAGTCTCGATCTGATAATAGAACAAAATAAACGAAGGAAACAAGCATAGTTCGCAAACTTTCTAGTTAACCGAGTAATCATTCCAAGTAATCTAAATGCAGAACAGGCAATATGGGCGACATGGCAGCCAAAGGATAGAGTAGTGTCAAAGTACACTCCTAGATCACGAAGCGATGATACTCTTAAAATGCACTTATCATCAATTGAGTATGAATAGTGTATAATTTGACGTTTTTTACTGAAAGGGAAGCTACGGAGCTTCTTGGAAAAAATGAGTTAGAAGTGAATTCTAGTGTATTTTTACCCCGTGAACCCGAATACCCAAACCATTTGCTGCGTAAGTATTGTTAAACGCGAGAAAAACGCGAAAGACTGTCGCTGTCCGTGACGTCATTGACGGCTCTTTTGGCTGCCCAAGGCTAGGGAGGCGGGGCTTCAGCCCTATTTTGAAATTGCTCTTGTGGCTCTCCGGCGCGTCGCATTGAAATATAATTTTGATATCTGTTATTCTAAAGGCCAAATGAACGCAATTCAAGCGTTTTTTCTCAAATGTAGAAGTGCCCCATCTTCCCTTGAAAGACATGACCTTCGTTTTTTCTGGATTACTGGATTTTCTGGATTTCTGGATTTTCAGGTTCTACGCGTCGAAGTTTCTACGCCGATTATTCCAGAAGACCACTCATGTACATAAGGGGCTCCGCGTGGCGAGCCACATTCAGTTTCGCCCCAGCGTTCGACTCTGCTGCTTCGCCGACTTCGACGCCCGCGACGCTCTGTTATTATCTTTTGTACCCCTTTTATTTTTGGCACAAGTTCGCCACATTAAACGTTTATTTCTTTCTGTTTATTTCTTGTTTATTGGTCACCACCCGTGACAATATCTCTTTGCCGACTGTTCAACCTCTTTTTTTGTTTAGTGTTCTCAGTGTATTTCCTTATTTCCATGCACGCCGCTTGTGGCTGCTGAAGTTATGGGGGCTTAGGACTAGTCAAGCTGTATCAATATTAGCTTTTTTCTAAAGCCCCCACCAACACTGTACGTTTCGTTGGAAAATAAACCTATTATTATTACCATTCTGATTATAATTTAAAAAAAGGCAGCACTAACTGTCCCACGACAAATCTTGAAAACAAGTGTTTCTTCAATGAACGTCGGTACTCTGAAATAGGCAAACTCCTAAATACGAAAACATAGGCTAAGTAATACAGAACGTTAAAAAGAAACGTCACGTCATGTTGTTAGTGACCTTTTGGTAGAACAGAATGGGATTTGATAGAGACGATGGTTTCAGGAAGGCTGCTCTGGGCGATAATCGTACTACGAGAAAATGAGCATATTTCACACTAATAAAATCACAACCCTCTAAGAAGCACAAACAGTACGGGCCAAGATAGAAACTGGAACAGTGACTATTGTTGTGATCCAGAAGTGCATTGGCCCATTGTACTGAACGAACCTTGACAATAGTACAAGATAAGCGGAAAACTTAAATCTTTTTCTCAAAAATTCAAGATAAAAATAAATAAATGAATTGGCCTTTTCTCAAGACCACTAACCTTGTGCTTTAACAAAGTTCATGTGTAAAAAAAAAATAAAAAAAAAAACGTTTCTTTTTCTATAATGCTCCACGCGAGCTAATAAACCCGCATTTTCCAATCCAACCTTATTGATCTCTCTCTCTCCCTCTCTCTCTCTCTCTCTCTCTCCCCCCCCCCCCCCCTCTCCCGGTTTAGAAACCCCTTCGATCTAATGACTCCGCAACCTTTTCGAGTCGTTACAGGGATTCCCCCCTTATGCATATTTCGCCAGAGGCGTTTTAACGACAGTGTTCGAACAAGGCTTTGGAACGCCAGAGTCGTTGTGCCAAACTTATCATTCTAGTTCTCCTCTGCAATCCTACACCCGGATGCACCATTTTATGTTCCGTCAAAGCGAGGTGCTAGCAGCATTGTTTCGCCGTAAACAAACAGTCATTGTCCGTGTATAACAACGCACAATGAGTTTGTCGTAGAGATTTTTTGTTTTCTTCATTTGGCTAATAGTGAGCCCGCTATACAAATGAGCTCCTACACGCAAAGCGCATTGCTTTGAGACGCTGCGAGCGATACGCATGCGCTAAATTCAGTCTGTCAATGAGCGAAGCAACCGCCGCCAGGGCTGTCAGTGACGTCAGTAACCAGACGAGTTGGCGCACACAGTACCGAAAGTTTTCTAGGCCACCAAAAATAAACACATTTTCGAAATACCCCTTTTGTCTTTCCGACACGATATTAATTATCTCTTAATTCAATTTATTTAATAAAAAAAGAAACAGGCAAATGAAAGTTGTGCCAAAGCCAACATTTGCACTTTGGGTTACTATATTTCAGATGTGTCTATTAAAGCGTCGTAACAAATTTGAGGCAAGTCAGTGACCGTCAACATTTTGCCGGAGCTCCCCTTGGTACGGATAGATGCTAACGGCTGTACCGCTTATAACAGGCGGTAGCTCGCGCCACCTATAGCCCAGACCTTAATTCTTCCCCTGCACAGAATATAGCCGATCGGGACGATTCTCTAGGCTAACCCCTCTGTCTTCCCGCTCTGTTCTTCCTTCCCGAATGTCTACGCGCTGGAAACACAACTCACTAAGTCTCATCTTGTAGTCGCATGTCACAGTGTTTGTACAACGTGCAACAGACACGCGGTGTTCGCAACAGAACATGATGGGCAGAATTACCTGCCGACACACCTCAACGCATGTTCGAAACACTCTCGATTCATATACATGTGTCTTCGAACATGTTGGCAGACAGTTTTCTGTATGTCGTATTAGCATTGTGACCACGACATTATGCTTTCTAAAAGCGCACTAAACCTAAAATTTCTTTTTTCTACCTGGTTTGGAGAGACATGTCTCAAAATGAATGCTCGTCAAAAAACTAATCAAGCTCGGCGCGTATTTTCGGTACCTGGGGGAGGTAGCTGCTTAATTCTATGCCTTGCCATTCATGAAGTAGTTGAACGCGTTTAGGGATATGAAGTTTTTAAACTCAGGCCAGTCGAATAGGTAGTCCCGAAAATGAGCCGACGGTACCCTCGGGAGATTTTGTCATTTCCTCGAGGAAAAAGTGCTCTTTCTTTTAACCCAAGGGACCAGGAAATGACGTCGATCCCGTATAAGTAAATTTCGGGAGGTACCGCAGTGCCTCGGCGTTGCTGCTTACTGAGGAGTCCCTAAAGACAAGCAAAAACAATAGCCAACGGGAAGTGAAATACTCCCCCCGGAAGTTCGGTCACTCATTGTTCCTCTTACTATTTTTTTTCAGGTTGCGATTTTCGGGCGATTTTTTTTCTTTTTTTCGCAAATGCGTTTCAACCTGGAGATCGCTTTGCCGCGGGAGCGCGATACGAATATCATTTCTCATTGGTTGAACCAATGCAAGGGAAGACACCAACGGTTGTAGTTAATTTCGAGTGCAGCTCGCAGGCACTAATGAGAGCGGGTGCTCTCCCTCCCGACGCCGCGATTAACCAGCTCGCGCGCGCACGCAAAGCATCGGCGAGCGTTCGATTAACCCCCAAATCCATTTTTAACCCGGAGCCTAACAGTCTATATGGCTTCCGTGTTTCCCTTTCTGAGATGCGCTGGGAAGACTCGTTAGCGTGCGTGATTTTCCGGAATGCACGCGTCATTTGAGGGCCCACCATCACGGGCGCGAGAACTGGCAACCTCCCCTTTCCCCTCCTACACCTTCGCCTGCCTGTTGTTGTTTGCACGGCCGTAACGTTCGCAATTTCCTGGACCCGCACTCAAAACTCCCACGAACTTAGGTGCGCGACCTTCTTCGGAGTTTGACCCGTTTTTGTTCGTTCATTTGAGGCTTGTGTTCAGGGATAGCAAGCCGGATCGACTTGCTATTAGCGGCGAGATGTTACGGTGGCGCCCTCACTTGGTATCCTCTCGTGACGTCATGACCTTGCGAACATCAAGTTCGGTGGTGTTTGTAATGAGCATGTTGGAAGCTTGAAATCATAGCGTTTTGAAACCAACTGTGCCAACACCGTCAAAATTGAAGTTCATACATTCCTCTTATTTCCGTCGATGAGAAGTCCTTTGCTGACGTCATGGTCAGCGTTCGGCCAATCGTGGTAGGCCGACGACAGCGACGCTTTCGATCGCGCACGTCGCCAATAGTCGATGCCAAGGTGACAACGACAGGAAGACCGAGCTTGAGTTGTCCCGCCACCAGCGCCAGCTTCGTACCTTCCACACAGAGTTGAAAGTAACGCGTTACAAGTAACGCGTTTGGTTTTTGAAGTAACGCATCTAACTTTCTCACTAGAATGCGGCATGACTATAGAGTAAATTGATTTCCTTACTATTTAATTTACGGTACGTTCTAAAAATTGTATCGCCTGCCAAGCGTGACACAAAGCGATTTTTACATGGTTGTTCTAAGCGTCGGAACTTTTTAGCGTAGCGGTGGATCGATAAAAGACAACGACAGAGTCAGTCATTCCAATGATATCCTGGTTAGCAGAAAAGGATAGAGCCTACTTCAGTTTCAAGACGTAGCTGTACGGAAGAACACAATAATCATTATCTAATAAGGAACTGTCACAGCCTCCTCGCAGACCTCCGTGGGACGAAGCGGAACGCCAAGGTTGGATCTGCGAGCTGCTTTTTTTAGCTTGGCTCGTCATGATCAATCAGAATCATCCAATTGGCGTAAATATTGTTAATCAACGTGACGACGTTTCGTAACGTTTCTTTATTAAAGAGAAATAAATATTGCCGATACATTTATGATTTTACTTTAACATTTTACCTGTATAATAGTACGTCAGTCGTAGTTGTTGCCATCATTTTCGTGTGGCACTAATTTTTTTCCGCGTGGCACCGAAACACTTGAAGTGACATTCGGTGAGCTGAAGTGCACTCGGTTGAAGTGCACCAAATTAGCCTGTCTGGCGGGAGTATTACCTGAGATTGCTTTATGAAAGAAATGACTCTTCACGCCAAGGAGCACGCGCGGAGTTGCAATCGCTAGCTGAATCGCCAAATCCTAAAGAAGAGTTCGTTTTAAAGGCCTTAGAATTTGACGTAAAACAAAAATGCAAAAATAAACACAAAAAAAGCTAATGCGTGAATTTTTTGTGATTACTTTGCTTAGTGTCACGCCAACCCCATGCCGGGATGTCCACCGCGGTCGAGAGTGTCATCCCAATGGAATCGTTTATTTGCTTCGAGTAACCTTTTCCTCGAGGTTACCTTCAGCACACATAAAAACACACCCTATTGGCGACCCTACAGAAATCGACGGCACCTGGCGGCTAAAACAGAAACCTATGGCGGCAGGTTCGCTCGCCAGCCTTCTCGAGCGAATAGGATATTCACAGCGCCTGTCGGTCTCAAAGACTAAGCCGTGAAGTTCACGGCTTAGTCTGTAAAAACACGTTGTGAAAATCGCCGATACACAGAATCTTCGAAAGCTGAAGGGTAATGGCATCAATTGAGAGATTATGTACTGGAGACTCGAACAACCCTCCAAAATCATCGCCTTAAAAAAAAAGAAAAAAAAAATCTATGTTGCGGAAGGAGAGGGGATAGAGAAAGAGAGAGATTCGGCCGAGTGTCCCTTTCAGCTCGGAGGACGCGGAGCGACGAAGCCTCAAGCTCCAAAACCTAGGGATCCTGGGCCCAACCCCCAGCCCTGCCCGTTTCGATCTGGGGAAGCATATCGTATACGGGCGTGCGGTTGCGTATCGCCACTACGTGATGCGCGTTCACGACCTCGAGGCTAGCCGTGGTATACTGCACTGGCTAAATTTCACGTCTACAGCCAAGACGCCCTAAACATACACTCATCACAATCAGTTTCTGGCGCGCGGTATACTCGCGCTAAAATAACGACAAGAACAACATCATTTGGGCGTGACTCAGCGATGGTGAAACGCCAGTGTCCACGACCCCACAGACGCTTATATTAAGCGAATCGCGTGTAACTGTACCTGCAATCCCGGCTGCGCCTTAATCGGACCGTTTGCAATGAAGGGCTTTCGTCATCGCCGAGGGAAAAACGCTGAACACCGATGAGCCCATAAAGTCGTGCCTGGCTGAGATTTGGAAATTGTGGCTGAGCAGTAATTACAGTTCGCTTCGCCGTAGCTTGGCAAACGGCCGCGGGGGAACAAAGCCACGTCTGGGACAGACAGAAGCTGGAAATGAGTTCCTCCTTCCCCTCTTCTCCAACTGCTTGGGCTGCGCCGTCTAAGCTCCCGCGCCCACGTACTTTCGGTAAGGGTTGTCAGGTGCTTCGCTTCCGTCACTCTGATTGGTTCGAGGGGGCCGCAACGTTCGCTCTTTGCCATGTTACGGTGAAACGGAGTACAGTTGGGAGTCGGTCTAGTGTGACCATCAGCGCGGTCTTGATAAGACCGTCCAAAATGGCGGACGAGGCGAAGCCGAACCGAATCACGTTCGCGGCCCGCTTTAGACGCTTTCTTTGAAGTTTCACAGGGAAGAGGTTTTTAAATCACTATCACTATAATTTTTTTTCGCATACAAATATTTGTTATAGTCACATCGAAAATATATTTGCGTCAATTTTCAAACCTAGAATTAAAGATGCGGTCTATAGACCCCTTTTTTAAAGCGTAGGACGGATGGATGGATGAATGGATGCTAATGCTGTACCCTTTATAACGACCGGTAGCTTTCGTCACCTAGCCTAGGAACCAAGTGTATGATTCATCCCCTCGCCCGTCTAAGCCGAATCGCTCCCTCTCTGTATTTCTCCATCACCAGACTGCGTGAGATATCGCCAGGATGACCTTTTGGGGGATCGGGCGAAAAAACTAAAAACCTCACTTCCGCCTCCTCTCGCCGGCGAGGAAGTAGCCAAGTTTCCCCTGCTCAAGTCTAGTCGGCGTCACCCCAACACCGGGACCGCTGGCCGGAGCCACGCGGGGAGGGAGTCCCAATTTCTCTCTGCCCCGCCTGTCCCCAACTTTGCTACTTCGTTCTACTTCATTAAGTTTTCCCCGGATAATTTCCACCAATCTTCTAACCTCCCTTTTGTGGCTGTAATCCTTTCCTCCTCCATTCTACCATTTTCGCCGCCAAAGCCCAGCGCTCACGCCAGATTCGTTACACCCCAAGGAGGGCGAGGTGAAGCCCCGTGTACTGCAAAACCAAATGTTCTATTGTGTCTCACTCTCACTATGGTACATAATCTGTCTCTCTCTCTTAATTTAGCCCTATGCGTCTTTGTCCTTAAAGGCCTGTTCCCACATGCAGCGGAGCGCTACAAGCATAGCGCTAACCTCGCGCTTAGCGCGTGCTGACGGCAGCGTTCACCAGCTTTGTATCGCACCGTCAAAACTGTTGCTCATGGGAGGCGATAAGTAGCTGACGGCACGTGAGGAGCGCTACATCAGCGCTTCGCTGCATGTGAGAACCGGCCTTTACACTCCCGTTCTGGCCTCGAACAGCAAAGAAATTCCACGTGGATTATCAAACACCTTTTCCTTTGATGTCCTGTCTTCGTGACGCGTACATTGTTAAAGTTGATTTCTATTACATTCTTCCCTTCCACATTTTACTTTCTGCCTCTTTCACTCCCTCTTTACCTGAAGTGCTCTGCTAGCCCCATCACTAGTGTGCAGGGATTTATGTCAGCTTTCAAGTTCGGTTTGTCCACTCTGCGTTTAAACTTTTCACGCACAAATACTTGAACACTTACCGTCTCCACCGGGCATCATGGATTACAGTTAACCTTTCTTAAAATTTCAATTTACTGACCGCCCATCTGCTCTCAAAGGACGATCCGCCCATGTCCGCCTGCACTCCCTCATTTGTGGTGATCGATCCAATGCGCTCCCAGTGCTAACCTGGCCACGCGCCACTATCGAATTCCCAATCCTGATTGTATCTATGATCATATGCGCGGTACCTAATTGCAAAAAGCCAGTCCTGGCACCATTTCTCCTTTCCATAACCCGTGACCACTTTGCATCTATCATAATTTTATAATGCCTTAAGTTTCATAATACCTGAATTTCTTTTCCATTTTCTAAATATCTTTTCTCGTAATGTTACTCTAGGTATTTCCTCCCCTCATTGAGTCACACCCCGAGGTTTTTGTATTTTTATATATAGTCTATTTTCCACATAGTCGAGGAAGGAGGCGCTGTTGGAAATTTACGTTCCCCGCGAAGTTCCGGTCAAATGAGATGACAACCAATCCCCGCCATAGCACCGCTCAGTCTTGTAATGTTCAAGAAACGTCTTGTGACTTCTCCAGGTGGTTAGCTTAATGATCAGTTAGCGAGAGATTTGTTTTACTTTTTTTTTTATTACTCCTGGAAGATGACCGATCCCTTCTTACATGTTCAACCCTTTGACGGTTTTGCTTTTTTTTTTTTTTGGCTTTTTCACAAAACTAAGGCGAAAAGTTGTTACCTTTCCTCCATTCGGCTTTATTTTAGCGCGTTCGCTTCCGCCAAAGTCCGGTCGCTTCAGATTCTAGACCGGGCTTATTTTACAGTTACAGAGATCCTACATCGAATTGTAAGCTCTCATCCTCCGAATTCAAATCTGAGAAGCGTTGAAAGTCCGAATCGGAAGAATCGGCGCTCCAATCATGCGAAGTGACCATATCGCGCGCGTGTCTCGTGCGCGGAGCGTCTAATTTTTGAACTATACGTAGTCCACGAAAGGTGAAACACCAGACAAATAGCGACACCTCCAGCGGTGTGAGCGGTTTTGCGTTTAGAGGGGGGACTCTTTCAAATGAGTAATCGCCACCGTACATGTATACGGTAACGATCGTCAAAGGGTTAAAGGGATACTGAACCAAGGAATTTGGTGTCCATAATAAGTGGCGCACGTTCTTTCCACGAGCCAGCAGCCGCCGGTGTGCGCGAGCACAGGCAACAAAAATGACGTCACAGACCTCCATTCGTGGTTGAGATGACAGTGAAATGTATGGGCTTCGGACCAAAGGAGAATAAAGACAAGTTTTTCATCTACACAGTGGTGCCTGGTGTAAAAAGTAAGCGATGAATTGGTCTAACAAGCACGTAGCTTTCACTTGTAGAAATGAAAAGCCTGTCTCTATTCTCCTTTAGTCCGAAGCCCATGCATTTCATTGTCCTCTCAACCGCGAATGGAGGTCTGTGACGTCATTTTTGTTGCGTGTGCTCGCGCACACCGGCGGCTGCTGGCTGGTGGAAAGAACGTGCGCCACTTATTACGGGCACTAAATTCTTTGGTTCAGTATCCCTTTAATAGCACGACATAAGAACCTCGCTAAATCCCCGACTTGGTGATTACCCTAGAACTTTACCGTTTCAGGAATTTCGACATCAACAGGCTCGGAAAGCTGCCGAAACGGAGCAAACCGCGGATATCTCTCGGGACCCAAGTGAAGGTTCGTCTTTGTAAACGGTAAAAAGGGTCTAGTCGTTCGCTATGTGAACACGTTGCTAATGAGCCAATATCATTGACTCTGTAGCACAATAAGATTCGGTAACAATGTAAAAGACGCAGCGCGGTAAGTGGGCCAGCAACCAGGCACGAATTCAATGCCCGCTAAAATGGCTGCGTTGCGCGAGAATACTAATCGCTCGCTCGAGTTCGCTGTTTGTAAACAAAATAGCAACGGCGAGTCACGTTCCCGCCCGAGTAACGCTCGTGTCCGTTTCGCAGTCGGACAGACATTAATTCCGCGTTAATGCCACTGCGACAGATGGCGTTTAATATGAAGGAGACGCGAACGGCTGCCGCTTCCAGCGCCATTTATTTATTTATTTCCTCGTTTTTTTTTGTTTTTTTCTAAGCGTCGTGATGACAAGCACGCACTTCACGCTTGGACACTTCCCTGACAGCGAAACCCCTGCTGGACCGGGGAGGAAAGGAAGCAGCACAGGGATGCCAAACCCAGGGAAGGGGATATGTCAAGGGTCAAGCTTGTTGTGTGGGTGGGTTTATGGAGCGGGAAGTCCCCGTGTATATGCGTGACGAAGCAGGACGTAGGTCAGAGCCCATAGGTCACATCCCTCGCTTGTCCGGTCGAAATATTTAGAAAGCCTCCTTCGTGTTCCCTGCGCTGTAATGAACACGGAAGGCAACGTATCCGTGACCCTAAGCGTCGCTGCGGTCGGTCCTCCAGGATTGGCCAAACGCTCACTGCGACGTCTTTGAGTATGGTGCATTCTACTCTCATTCGTGGAAATACGAGCAATGCCAGACGGAATACTTCAACCACCGCGATTTTTTTTTTTTCGTGCACACGTTATCGAAATTGTTGCTGGCAATTGATAGTCCTTGTGAGGAGTACCGACGTGCCTTATCATTTGATAACCTCATTAAAGGAAGGCCAATGAATCGCGGTTCCGTTTACCCTGAGAAACCTTCGAGAGTGCCAACGTGACGTCACATGACCTGAATTTACACGTTAATTTTAGCGGAAAAATTTACGACGTGATCGCATGACCGTTTTTCTTTAATGTTTTTTTTTGTCAACTTGTGCGTAAAAAAAAAAAAAAAAAAAAAAAAAACTTACGCAAGTTTTGTAGGTTATGAACGTGACTAAGTTGTAAGTATAGAATTTTAATTAAAAAAATAAAAAAAGAGAGGACCATCCTGTCATCGATCGGTCTTCCACGTGAGTCCTCCTGAAAGGAGAGGCTTCGCCGCGGGCCGCGCGATTTCCTTCCGAATGAAACTAATGATTCTCGGTCGCGCTGTCCTCCATTTGCCGCATGGGTGCCTCGTCGAAGCTCGCTCCAAATTTCGAGCCATTTTTCAGGCGGAAAATAGCAACAGCCTCAACTCGAGGAGCAATCGATTAACCTGAATGGTTCGAGTACTCTATAGCGCACGAAACAAAAAACACGCACAAAAACACTTTGTATTAATTTTTTTTTTTTTTTTTTTTTTTTTTTTTTACACCGGCGTTTGATATAGACGCACGATCTGTTTTCGAGTGCGGTGCCTATGGTTGAGTGTTTTGAGATCCCCTGGGCCTCTAGAACGACGCGCCGGTTCGGTACTGTCAACGGTGTAGACGCGTTTGCAGCGCGCCTGTGTGTGGGCGCCGCCATAACTGACCTTCAGTTTTTGTTTCCCTTTATTTTGATCACTTCGCTGCATCATTAGCACAGCAGGACAGATTTTGCGGAACGCAAGTTCGTCTGCTTCTTTTGCACGGGTCATGACGTCAGAACAACGCCGAGTTCTGATTGGCTCCGATTGGAAGGATAGTGGGTAGACCTCAATGCTATAGCTGCCTTGGGTTCTACCCCCTATCCTTCCAATCGGAGCCAATCAGAGCTCGGCGTTGTTCTGACGTCACCACAACCCCCTGCGCAAAAAGCAGACGAACTTGCGCTCGACTGTGTCCTTCTCCCCAGCATCGGCCTTTGTGGAGGCTCGCCAAAGCCCGCTTCGGTGGCTTGGTATCTCGGTAAGACAAGGGAGGTCAGCAATGGCGGCTGTAATCTGGTGCGCGTGCAAAGCGTCTATATTACGAGGCAAAGCTACACTCTAAGAAATCCATTGCGACTATACTTTCCCGCAAGCTCGGCGAAGGAAAGGCCGATCAGATGTTTTTTTTTTTCCTTATGTCTTTGTACGTCTTTGTTGTGACGCTGAGCATGGAGAAACATCATTTTTTGGTTCGGAACACATACCTTTTCCTTATTTTTCATTATATCCAGGTATATAAACACATCTTAAGCCTTTTTTAAAGGGATTATCCTGTCAAAGTTTGAGTTCGACAAACTTTCAGAATTTTTATATACCCCCCCCCCCCCCCCCTTGCATGAGTAATTGAATTTTAAACTGCTCCAATCGCATCCTAGAGTAAACGGTGCTTTCGTTGGCAACATTGAAGCTCTGACGTCACACAACGCCAAGCGAGCATTTCCGTCTCGTCGTTTGCCTGCGAGTGAATGCCGCAGTGTGCTTCACTTTTGTTGTTGCGCTCGACTTGCTTCTTGGATGGGTGAGAGTTGTGTTGCGCGGTTGGGTGCCACAACCACCGGGCAGCACCTGCGAACCGCCAGACGTGCAACGATGAGCAAAATGAATCGTCGCCGTGCTCGTTCCCGTCAAGATCCAGATGCCGATTGTGCAGCAATCATTTCACAAAAGAGAGCTACGAGCTGAGCTCTGAGCTGACAGAAGGCTCGCAACCTGAGGCGCCATGCTGTGCCAACGATATTCAACTACGTTCTCCCACTCCTCGCCCAAATCGAATCAGTCGGTTTGATTATGCAGCGAAACCGAAACCAACAGCCAGAGGCCATCTTGAAACGATCGTCAAAGGCTATACTTCCCACGCGTGCAGCCCGAGTTTGTTTTACCCGCGTGTGGAAATGGAGCGTGGCTACGAGTGACTAATTCATCCGAGTCAAGTGACCATCTGGAAATGTTACATGCATCTTGAACGATTCGCCGTTTGCCTTCGATCCGTGGGCATAGCCTCCGAGGGAACGACCCGCAGCCGCATCACCGATCCACCGGGTCCGCCGATGTAATAATAATAATAATGCCTTTATTTTTTCATCACTCGATGAAAGGGAGGCTTGAGAAAAAAAGCCGTGAAGACAGCTTGACGGAACCCCGGCCCCCTACATTGGCAGAACAAAACCAGCTAAAAAAAAAAAAAAAAAAAAAACAACAAGCAAGCAAGCAAACAAACAAACAAACAAACAAAAGTAGCTGGTACAAAAATAGTTGTTGTACATAGTTAATATACTTACTATGTACATTAGTAAGTACATAGCACTTACTACTTACTATGTACATAGTTATGTACATAGTCATTTCGAAGCTCATTCATGATAAGCGAGTCCAGCTGAATGTCGCGACTAATGAAGTTGTTAAGTAAATCTGGTAAGGTATACAGTTTAACACTTACAGACCATATTTAGTTGTATGAGGGACCATCCTGCAATATTAGCCGTGCCATGTTGGATAGGCTACAACGTTTCTAGTTAACATCGCGAGGGTCGGCAGGAATTGAGAAGTTCGTTTTTCGTATCTTTTAAAACCAGCGGTGAACCTGTAACTGTACAAGTTATGTATAGTTATAATGGCGTATGTTTTAAACAAACCAGCAGCATCAGAGTTGTGTAGGGCGTTGCAGATAATCCTAACCATTTTCTTTTAAAGCAAGATGATCTTTTCTAAGTTTCCGGCTGTGGTCGTGCCCCAGATATGGTGGAAATAGCTGAGGTAGGAATAGAAAAGAGAGTTGTAGATAATCAGTTTGGCAGAAGTTGGTAAGATAGAGAGGCTGCGGTTTGGCTAAGCCGGACATCACAAAATAATTTAGAGGTTACATACTGGACATGGTAATCCCAGGACAGGTTCTCAGAAAAGGTAACTCGGAGTGTTTTAAAGCTATCAACGGTTTCAATGGGCGTCGTGTTTAAGGTGAGGACAGCAGTGCATGATACGGCCTTAATTTTTCGGACGAAAAGGAATGGCTTTCGTTTGATTCGTATTTATGCTTAATAAGTTTACCTGTGCCCAAGTCTTTGGTTTCGATAAGGTTCTATTTACGTGCGTTATAAGTAAATTTGGCTCGTCAGCAGATAAAAAAATATGCTGGTATCTTCCGCATAAATGACTAGTTGAGCACTTTGATTTATGGAAATGTTCACTATGTCGTTCGAATATATATTAAACGGAAATGTAGCTAGTATACTTCCTTGTGGCACACCAGGCGCGATATGTCTAGTTGTAGAGGAACAGCCGTTTAGGTACCTACTACTGTCGATGTTTAAGGTAAGATTTCAGAAGCATTACCACACCGCCGCGAAAACCATAGTCTTCAAATTTCTGTAAGAGTATTTTACGATGCCATCAAAAGCTTTTTTTTCTCCTTTTTGTCCTACGTCTCGGGTTTCGCAATATTGAAAGTTCACCAGCTCGCTTGCATCTTCTCTGTAATTTCTAACCAAGTACTAGTTTTTTACTTTCGAATATACCGATCTCACTAAGCGTTCGGCGCATGCGTGACGCCGCCATAACTTTAGTTCACAAAAGGCAGACGGACGTGCGTGCGGGGGCTTGTGCCGTCTCGAGCTCTGCACACGCAGAACTCCAGTGAGGTTGTCGCACGGGCAAAATGACTAAAGTTCCCTCCATGCACTGCGGCAGCGGAGGCGTAGTCAAACTGACTGGTGAGATCGGTCTATTGCTCTAGGATATATTACTTTTGTGCTCTAGGAGGGCCGCTTCTGTGGAAAGCATCTCTCTGAACCCAAATTCAGCTGAATTGAGTAAACCATACTTGTCAGAAAAATGGCTAAACCGGAGATTTTTTTTGCCGAACTTCAAAGGCTTCACCGGAGAGTTTTCGCCGAACTTCGCTGGCAGAAAGTCTTACGTCTCAACTGCTCATGTGAAAGGCGAAATGGCCTCGACAAACTGGTGACATTCGGGTTCCGCGTACAGCCATTGCGTCCCTCGACGCTTGCGACGGAGACGTGTATTCGAATGTGCGGACGTTACTGCAGATTCTTTTTCTCAGTGCCAGTCAGCGTCGCCTCGGGGGAGTGCACGTTTTCAACGCTCCGTCGCTCGATGACGTGGTCGCGGTCCAAGACGACTGCGGGAACGTCTATCGGGTTTAGCTGTTTTGAAAATCCAACGGGATATTCATGTGGACGCGTCCAGCGTGACAGACCGGTTCGCAAGGGCAAGGAGGCGTAGGACCGACTACATTCTATGAAGGGTGCGTGCCGGCTTTAGAAAAGTCACGCTTTGTCACAATACCCAAGAAGTAGAAGCTATCAGAGCTTATCGTGATACACCCTCTGCTTTAGATTTTCACCTTTTTTAAATATTTTTAACTGGTAAAGATTGAAACAGATGACCTTTTGACATTGCAAATGCCGCATTTGCACGATCATTTAAATCATCGTTTTGTTCACTGTTCAGATAAACTTGACGTTCCTCCTGATGAACCATCGATGTCACAGAATCTTGTCTTTGTATTTGGCTGCACGTACTCTGCTACATTTTCACTTTATTGGTTTTGTTTTGTTTGAAGTCTATAACTTGTAAGAATTTCTGGTGTCTGTGTATACACTGTGTGGCTTCGTGCTATTCATTTACTGCTCTGATTTGCTTTTCTAGCGTATATACATAAGTGTAAATAGAGTCATCTATTGTTGCACGTGGTCTTTTCAACTATTGATACTTTGTTTGTCAGACGTTTACTTTTGTATTATTTTAATTCATTCGCTGATATGGTGTTTTCTCATAGCGTGTATAGTTTGCGAAGTGTGAATGAGTTTTTTTAATGCACTTGATCACTTTAATTATTGCTAATTTCTTTAGTTTGTCTCCTTAAACAATTTTTTATTGCACCTTTGTTTCTTGTATAAAACCCCGTCTTGTGACACCTCGCATTAAAAAAAGTAGCATTTGTAAAAAAAAAAAAATATATTTATTTGTTTATTTATTTCAGTTTACCCCGCAGCGCCAGAGGCATTATAGCGGGGGGGGGGGGGGGGGGGGGGGGGGGGTTAGTACATTTGCCTATAAGATGACTTGGTACTTTTGTACACAATGTACAAATAAGCAGAAACACAAGCTCACTGGCGAATATACACTTGCACAAAATCAACCAAACACGAGACAAAAACAAAAGAATGTTTGAGTGTCACAAAAAGAGGCACGAGCCCCTCCACTCACATTAACCACAATAGAAAAAGAAGCACGGAAATCAATAACCTTAAAAAAAAAAAAAGAAAAATCGCAAAACAGTGCAATACAGGGGTACCCACAGAACCCGGCACATTTTCCACAAGAGAAGGTAAACGTAGGGGAGATTTTACATTCTCTTCAGTCGTGACAGCCTGCCCAACCATCGCGCGGCAGTTTGTCGTAAAAAGGAGACTCAGACACGATGGAAACAGTTTCGTCAGAAAGTTCGTTCCACTCTTTTATGGTATTAGGAAAAAATAAATATTTAAAAATGTTGGTTCTGGCTGTGTATCCTCTTATTTTCTTAGAGTGGTCCAATCTTCGAGAGATGAAGTGAGGTGGTTGTATGAACTTCGGTTTACTAATACCCGCACGATCATGATATATTGCGCGAAGAAACTTCAAGCGCATTCGTCTTCTTCTTGAGTATAATGGTTTCCATTCTAACTGGTTTTTAAGAGCGGTAACACTTTCTCTGTAGTTATAATTTCCTGTAACAAATCGAGCTGCTCTGTTCGGAACTTGCTCCAGTTTGTTTGCGAGACACCGCTCTTTTGGGCCCCACAAACACTGGCGTACTCTAGTATTGGTCTTACTTTAGAATTATACGGGGTTGCTTTTACATTCCGGGGACATTTGTTAAAGTTCCGTCTTAGAAAATTTATCATGCGGTTTGCTTTAGCCGTTATGAAGTCTATGTGTGAGCTTCAAGAAAGACTGGGAGAGAAGTGGACGCCGAGATACTTTACTGCTTCAACTTTTTCTAGCGGAACATCGGTAATCATGTATGAGAAATTAACTGGCTGACGTTTCCTAGTGAAAGTCATCAGGTTACATTTATTAATATTTAACTTCATTTTCCATTGAGCACACCATCTTGAAATGCGATCAATGTCCTCTTGCAACACCAGGCAATCTGCAATCGACTTGATGCCACTGTATAGGACACAGTCGCCCGCATATAGACGAATGTTGGATTTAATTTCTGTAGAAATATCATTTATAAATATTAAGAATAAGAGCGGTCCTAACACGGACCCCTGGGGGACGCCCGACGTTACATCTAAGTCAGTTGACGTTACTCCGTTAGTCAATACTGCTTGTTTTCTATTTGTTAAATAGTCGGTAAGCCAGTTAAGAACAACGTCTAAAACGTTCAATGATTTCACTTTTTGAAAGATTAATTTGTGAGGGACCATGTCAAATGCTTTCTGCAAAATCCAGAAAGATGCAGTCTACCTGTACACTTTTATCAAACGAATAAGCGATATCGTGATAGAATTCTACTGATTGAGTGTCACATGAAAAACCACATCTGAATCCGTGCTGATTGGGAATTAAAAAATTATTTCTGTCAAGATGTTTCGCAAGGCTACTGTAAACTATATGTTCTAATATTTTTGAGCATACACACAGTAAGGAAATAGATCTATAGTTTTCTACTTTGTTTCTTCTCCCGCCTTTGTGAGCCGGCACAACATGGACTGTTTTCCATTCCTTGGGCAGGCTGCCAGAGGACAAAGATTTGTCGAATAACACGTGCAAGAAAAATGACAAAATTCCAGAACACTCTTTAAGTACGCAGCAAGGCGATCCGTCCGGT
This sequence comes from Ixodes scapularis, assembly GCF_016920785.2. Lineage (NCBI taxonomy): Eukaryota > Metazoa > Arthropoda > Arachnida > Ixodida > Ixodidae > Ixodes > Ixodes scapularis. The sequence goes on from NW_024609836.1 coordinate 89,813,155, forward strand.
CCGGTAGCTTTGTTTTCATTCGAGCCATTCATCAGTTTCAAAATCCCCTCCTGGCTTAGTTCGATGTCAGGCGTGCTATCTTCTAAGATTGTGGAAACGGGGGAAAGGGCACCCACTATAGGTGACGAAAATACAGATTCAAAATAACTATTAAAGAGGGACGCCTCGTCATTATCCTTATCAACTAGCCGAGCCGAATCACTGATAGGAGGAATGACTGTCACGTCTTTCTTTGATCTATATATATATATGCGATGTTGCACAATTGCTTATGGCAGAAGTACTTAGCGCAAAGCTATACCGCGAGCGAAGGTTTAAGTTTTTCATTATTAAACGGCAAACAAAAGAACTAATAGAAATGAATTTAACGTATAATAAAATGTCAACCATTTCGTCGTTTACCCTGAGACTGGTTTTTTTTTTTTTTGAAGAGCAGAAGTAACAGAAAAAAGCAGACCTGTCTGTTTTTTCTGTTACTTCTGCTCTCCAAAAAGAAACCCAGTCTCAGGGTAAACGACGAAATGGTTGACTTCCACCAGCTAGCCTGTACTTTGACTCTTTTCTTCTTAATAAAATGTCTTTTTTCTAAAAAAATAAACAAAAAAAATCACCTTTTTTTCCGTTTTCTTTTTAAAACTATACCGCCCCTAGTGGTGCTGCCTCGTATAAGTACACACTTTTCAAAAGGCCCCCTCACGAACCCGAGTATAGCTGAAACTTTCGTAGTAATGGCGATATAAGGAACGTCCTCCACATCGGCTGTGGAAGTATACGTGGGCATAGAGCGCGTGTGGGTGACTTGAGACATGAACGCTAGCCAGCCTTGGTCGGCGAAGTTAGGGAGGCACTTCTTACCGAAATCACAAGTTTCCTGTGCCTTCCATGCACTGTAGTCGCTGTGCGGTTAATCATGTTCTCGCTTCTTGCTTCGTGATCGTTTCTTCGCCGTTCTTATCAGCGGATGCCATGAGACCATTGACTGGAGTGCGAGGAATGGATGAACGGGATTTGCCACGCTCTGCGCTTTTTTCAGCAGTAAGTGACTATGATTGGTGCTCAAGGTCTTTTTAATGCATTGTAGTACGTGCACACAAATGCAAGGCCGCGAAAGGTCTCCACACTCGTAATGCAGGGAGTTCGACGAGGAAAGATAAGCGTGTTTTTCGGGCCCAGGGGAATAAACTATGCATTGCAGAAAGCACAAACTTTGAGAGAATGTGACGCTGGCGGCTTGGATAGGAACGCTAAAGTTTTGAGAACATGACGTTATCTAGATCAAAAGTTAATTGAGGAAAAACGAAATTTTTCTTAGAACCGACGTGCAAGTATATATGCCTAATGTCTTCAAAACAAGAACTGACATTGTAAAATCTATTTCAAAGCTAAAAAAAAAAGGATATCTTGTAAGGCAGAAAGAAAACAATATGTATTTCTTGCTGACAAGTGATTTTCGCTAATATAAATCCCACAAGCGTCCACAATATCAATTCGTGTTTTGACGATATTATTCTTAGGTGGACGTCGGCTCAGAAAAATTTCCTTTTTCTTAATTCTCTTTTAATCCAGGTAACGACGTATTCTCAAACTTTCGGGTTCCATCCCAACCGCCAGCGTCACATTTCCACAGAGTTTAAGCTTTCCGCAATGCGTAGTTTGTTCACCTGGGCCAAAAAACACGGTTTTCTTTTTCTCGGGAACTCCCTATACATATTCTTTACAGGAGTTTGCGAATACCGGTTCACATCCGAAATGCACAACGTCATAGATAACCTCTACCGTGGAAGGGAAAGCCACAACATCCGGTATTTTTTACAGTGTTCGGGATGACACAGCGCTTTTTAATTCTAACCGCATTATTTGCCCACGCCTACAAGATGTTTCTTCTTCTTCCTCCTAGTCATCGAAACCGCCTCGATGAAAAAGTGAAACGCCAAATTCCGTTTGTTTATATTGGCGCGAAGAGGAAGGTGGAAGCCTTCCTCTTCGCGCCAACTTCAAAAGTGGCCACAAGGTGTCGCGTGTGTTACTGCCGGTCGACGCTCGCTTCATACGACCAACGTCCTAGAAGAGCGTATAGACCTTTTCCACAAGGGCGCCGCCATCTTGAATTGTCGTCACTTCCAGTATGGGCGAAAACATTGTTTTGCCGTCGCCACGCCAATAGAAGACCTTTAGGATATAAGCCTAACCGTCACACATTCTCGTTTTGGCTCCCCTCTATTATTTTGCTAGTTACAGGTTGAAACGTTTTATTATTTTTTCGTCGCCCATACTGGAAGTGACGACAATCCAAGATGGCGGCGCACTTGCAGAAAAGGTCTATAGTTCGCGCACCTATCAACGACCGAACGCGCAGAATTAAACTTATCACCCCTCAGAGATAGTGACAACCCGTAGAAGTTGTTAAAAAAACGTCCACACGACCAGCAGGCGTTGCAACCGCGCAAATTCCAACTCTGAGAAACGCAGCATAGCGCAGAACGCGCGCCTTTCATTGGCCGGCAACCAGGAACTCGATATCTGCTATGAATCAGTATCTGTGCGCGCTGCGCTACGCCGCGCTTGTTGAAGTAACGCACGTACCTTTGGAACGGCTGCAAATTACCGCGGACGCAGACGATTGTTCGGGTAAACATCGTCGCCGACCGCGCCAGCCGTTTTCATCGCGGGCACGCGTGGGCAACAATGCGACCTGTATACCTACGACGCAGAACCGCAGCTTAAAAATTGTTCCGAACGCCACCGATACGGGGCGCTTCCTGTTGACACGCTCGCATTCCAGGGTCACCCCAATGCAAAACAAAGAAAAGAAAAAAAAGTTGAAGTACGGGTTTTGAATTTTTTTTTCTTTTTTTTCCGGTAGAAACCAAAACTTTTTCCTCAGAGAGAGTTAAAATGGCCCCAATTTGCTCGCTGCGTCAAAGCGTAAAAACGGAGATAGCGGAGCTCCCGCTTCGTTTCGACTGCCGACAGACCGCGCAGCGCGCTACGACCCATCCCAGAAACCAATCCAGCGCTCCGAGAGCATCACGTGACCGTACGGCCCACGCGTCGCCCCTTCCCCGAAAGGTCACATGACGCACGCACTGCGTTCGATTGGCTTCGATGGGTCGCATACCGTCGGCCGCGGTTCCTCCTCGCAAGGTCAAAACGCCGAGCAGAACTTGCAGGAGCGCGGGTGGCCAAGGGAAGCGAAGCGTGCAGGGCGTACAACCACGATTCCGCCAGCGCGCGTTTCTCGGAAAATTTTCCCACCGCGATTTCGAAAACGCATTTTTTTTTTTTTTTTTGCTCTAGCTCCGAAAAGCGGGGGGCCAAATTTTTACGACGCACCGTCGCCATTAAAGACGACACGGTTCTGCGGTCGCGATAGCAGATCAGCGCGCGGAGTCGCAATGGCGTGTTCGGTATGACTATTTGCGGACGCGCCAGGTCTCGCTGCGTGTCGAAACCGAGCCTTGCGCAGGAGAATTGAAACTCCTCGTTGCGTCGTCAAATCAAAACAAAAACCAAGACACTTTTTTTTTTTCTTTTTCTGGAATCGTTGCGCGACATTAAGTGCAAACGCTTCTTCGTGTTTTGAGTCACGTAGATGTCACCTCGTGGATTGCATGCAAACCACTAATAAAAGCCGTCGCAATGAAAAGAAAGAAGTTTGGAGCGCTACGGTTTGCGTTTGTCCGCCCAATGGGCATGTAAACAGCACATAAAAAAAAGTATTTTATTTGTCTGCAGAGGTTGGAGACAGCCAATCACGGCAATCAATAGAAAGATCCCAGCCAATGACGAAGCTCAACTTAATTTGAGCATGCTCATTCGCCGGGATCTTTCCATCATTCGCCGTGATTGGCCCTCTCCGTGTTGCGCAGGATAGTAAACTCACAGACGTTTTGTTGGAGTGGGGGGCCATAGAAATACAAGAATCCTTAAAGATATATCACTCCCGATGTCCCGACCAGCCAGCCACCGAAAGAATGAGCCTTCACTCAGTTTACAAAAGCAAAGGATACGACACCACAAAGAGAGGAGCTAAGAACTGCTACGCCCCCCCCCCCCCAACCCCCCCCCCCCCCCCCCACCCCGGAAGTGTGTGTGTGGGGGGGGGGGGGGGGGGCTACACGTGACGAAACAAACAGTGGGAGGAAATCTGGAGCGCAACAAGCACGTACCACGCGTGCTAACAAGCGTGGCACCGCGTACTTTCCACGCGGCGGCGTCTGCTTTCTGAACAGCTCTGGTTGAATACATTTCGTTTCGGTGCATTAATAATATAGATAGGAAACGCCACAAAGGCAACAAGGTGGAGCGGTTAGTATACCCGACCGGATATTGGGAGGCCCGGAGATCAAAACCCGACTCCGCCAAAGATTCTGTCTCTCGGCGGCTTCGTGAAGTTTGATTCGTTCGATCAAGTATAGGGAGTTGGCGGCCATATCTGTGTGCGCGACTGCTGAGCACGTGCTGACGGCGAGCTTCGGCAGTCCTTTTGCCACGTGCATTCCGCACCATCGAGATTGCCGGTCTTAACAGCCTAGTAATATGAGCTCGTTCTGAGCATGCGCTCGAAACATCGCCTTCAAATATGGCGTCCAGTGAATACCCCCTATACGCTTCGATCATTGAGGCGGTGATTTCGGCACTACTAAAGATGGCGACACCAACAAAAAGTGTGTGCTGTTATTGATTCCGGGCGAATCGCTATACCCAGAATCTGATCGAAGGAGGTTAAAGGGGTCATGAAACGATTTTCGTACTTCTTCCTCCTTAGCTTTAATCCTCAACTCAAATGCGAATTGTGAAATCACGTGGTCGTGAAGTTCCTTCGGCACCGGTGTGATGACTCCTAGCTTCCACCGTGCTTTTTATGCACACCATAGAACTTGTCATTCCCCAGTGACAACAAGTTCCGTCAGGGCACTCATTGGCCACGAACAGGAATCCAAATATTCGTCGACGGATTGATTGTTGACGAGCGCACACGTCCGAGTGACGCAGTTCTCGTGTCCAATGCATGAGCTGGGCTGTGCTGACATCAGTTTGGCGCCGGTGACGCGCTTTTGGAACCATGGATGTATCATAGTGAAAAGGCGGAGAGCTTTCGAAGGCAAGGAGGTACAAAATAGTCCGCTATATTTTCAAATGTTCGTACCAAAAAGCTGGCTTTTGACTGTCTAGCCTCTTTCTTTTGGCCAACTAAACGATATGCGGTTAATAAAGTCCCAATTTAAAATCATTCATCCCAACGCAAAATTCGTTTCATGGCCCCTTTAAGTTAGGTTCTACCTCGGCTTCTTCGAACTTTTCAAAAAACCCTACTTCGCAGAAAGAAAACAAATTGATCCAAAGAATTGTGTTATCTGGGGTACCTTTCGTAACCTTTTCGATGTCAGCAACATACCCTACATCGAGGCATCGTATGTTTTTTGTTAGTTCTTGTTTTTCTAATAACAGTTTCACGAATTGGGAAAAATAAAAAAAAGTAGCAGAAAAGGAACAGAAGAAAAAGCAAATACATGACTCGATGCATCAATAAAGCCATGCATTTGTTGCGGAAACGGGTCGAGAACCGGACGGTATAGGGGCTGTCGGCACTAATGGACGCCGGAGAAAACGGCCCCGTTTTGAAGCGATATCGCCCACTTATCCAATTAAGGCGGCTCGTTGGAGATGAAGCGGACAGAGAAGGGTCATTACGTCCTCGTCGGCGGGGCCAATTAAAAATTTCGCGGGAACGGCACGAATAGCCCGTATCACCTCACAAAGAAGAAAAAAAAATGAATGGATTCAGCGAGGCACCGGGAACCTGTTTCAAATATTCATATCTCGTTTCCATTTGACGATGACTCCGATGAAACAAATGTCACGGTTTTCGTAATTAAGAAACATCAAAGGTCACGGGTAGCCCGACAGGCTGGGTCATGTAGGCCAACGTGCGGCTTTCATGTCACGCCGCCGCACCGCGGCGGCGCTGCTGTCGGCAGGGCGAGGGATGCTCACGCGAATCTGGTTTCCGCGCACGCGCATTACCCCGATCTGGTGTGGGCGGACTTGCTCCGAAACGGCGTGTTGGGGAACACGACTGCACGTACCGTGTGCAAAGGAATGTCCTACACGAATTCAACTCTCCTACGTGACGCCGCGGTGGTGGCGCTTCGGGCGCACTTCCGGTCTGGGGTGGTGGGCAGAAGTCGCGGTGCGAGACATGCATTCCTGCGTTCTTTCGGGAGAAACCAGGCAAAAACCTGCCTTCTCGTCGAAATGCTGCGACGGGGGTTGTACCAAGAGAGTCTGGAAAGGTTTGAAGATCAGTTTTTATGTGTTTCTGCCCCCTCCGTTCGTCCGAGAACGTGGATAGTAGCCGTGAAAAGGGCAAACCAGACGCTGTCGAACTACGATTGCATGGGCGTACCAACCGGGGGGGCAAGGGGGGCACTTGCCCCCCCCAGTTCTCAGAGTGGGGGGGCAAGGCATGCGTTTTGCCCCCCCTGAAACGGCCGCCACTGGGCAGAGCAGACACAGGCCGGCGGCGCCCAAGGAATACCAAGGGCACTGCCCCCCGACCCGCGCGGGCATATTTTTAACGCGCAGGCGATACAAACCCTAGCAACGGTGCTCACGCACGCCGGATTGGCTGGTTTGTGGAGCCTTGCCCCACGAACAAGGCTACACGGTAACCTAACGGAATCCATCCGCGAGACATGGGCCGGACGGGCCGTCCAGACCAGGACGTAGGCCCTTACACAAAATAAAGTTTTGCTAGCTTGCTTGGAGATAGGCGCTGCCGCCGTCAACATAGGCAGCGGATACAATGCGAGTTTCCGAAGAGGTAGCGTAACTTAGTGGTGAGATGTCTGCCTCATACGTGTCAGACCCGGGTTCTATTTATGGTGTGGGCCGGCTTACTTCTTTTTATTTTTTTTCTCGAACATTTTGTTTTGTCGAGGCATTTGGCGAGATTTACATTTCTTTTTTACCATTAACACTAAAAAAACAAATGTTGTTGACGAAACATCGCTAAACTAAATCGTATCGACTCTATTTACGGAAGTGCATGGTGGGCAGCGGAGCTTGGGTTGCCGACCGGACGCCGCAAAGCGGCGTGTACGGGGGGTGGGGGGGGCTAGGTGGGTTAATAGATTTGTAATTAGCAGCCGCACACCGTCACCGCGAAGCGGCGTGAACGCAGGCGCGGGGGTGGGTTAACGCGCTTCGAGTGATACACGAGCAGCCCATCCGGCGTGAGCGTCGTTGTTAGGGGTTCTATCGCCTGCACCGTAAAAGGAGCAGTGTGTGCACCTCCTGTAGTGGGCAAGAATTCCTACATTGGAGAGAAGCGGGGACAAGCCCTTTCTTCAAATGCGCCAAGTCTGCTTGAGCTTCGGAATACAAAGAAACGCCACTATTCGGAGCTAATCCCACAGTTACTCGACCTCTCTTGCGTCGTGTCTGTTCGCTCCCCGCGCCTCGTAGCAGTGTTGTTGCAGTGGGGGGGCTCGTTAAAATTTTGGGTTTTTTTGGACTATCTAAATCACTTTCTTCCTTCCCATCCCCCCCCTTTTCTACTCCGCATGCTTCCCCCTCTGCAAATATCAGCTGACCTTCCGACATCTTTTCTGTGTTGTAAGGCAAAACAACCACTAAAATTAGAAAGTAATTTGTAATTTGAGTGGAAGTCACTCGGAAAAGTAGTTAAAGTAAACTACGAATTACTAGAATATAAATGTAATTAAAAGTTACTAAACTACCTAGAAAAGTAGTTAAACTACAGTAACTTGAGTAAAGTAGTTGAACTACGTACAAGTCTGGCCCGGCAGGCGCTCTGCGTAAGGGTTTTCACCTATCTGCCTAGCCCCGCACACCATCACATGGGCCAAGAAAGATGTAGTTTTACTGCAGAGGAGAAATCAGCAGGGTCCAAGATGGTGACAATGGAGGATGGGGGACTGTTCCAGTGGCTGATGGCTTGAGAAAGGAATGACCAATTGAAAGCGTTAGTAGAGTCAGAAATGTGCTTGATGGTGCAGACGTTGTTGAGGCGAGAAGATGTTCGGTCGGGGGGTAATAACAAAGTGGTTTTGAGGTCGGGAATGTGGTAGTAGATTTTGTGAATAAAGCACAGCTGAGAGACTTTTCTGCGAAGCTGCAAAGAGGACATGGTTAGTTCAGTTTTTAGCGCTGAGACACTGAAAAAAAAAGTCATAAGTGGATGAAATGAAGCGAGCAGCTCTGTTCTGAACTGCCTCTACAGGGTATTGATGAGGTACAGTCGATGGGTATTCCAGATGGTTGAAGCATATTCTATTTTTGGTCTGACGTACGTGTCCAAGGTTAGCTTACGAACAAAGGGTGGAGCCTTTTTTAAGTTACGTCTGCTTAGTCCAAGAGTTCCAGATGAATCGGCAGTAATGACTTCAATGTGGTTATTTTAGGGAAGGTCAGATGTTAGTCTTACACCAAGGTATTTATACACAGTAGCGGTCTCAATCAGATCGGAGTACAAGAAGTAATTAAATGACAGTGTTTGTTTTTTTCTTGGGGAAGTGGACTAGTTTGCGTTTATACTTGTTTAATGACATAATCCACTCTTTGCACCAATTGTTAATTTTCTCTAGATCTTCCTGAGGCTGGTTATTATTTTGCACACAAGTTACTTTGTTATGGATGACGCAGTCGTCGGCGAAAAAGCGGTTTTTTGAAGAAATCCCAATGGGGATGTCATTAATAAATATTAAAAAGAGTAAGGGCCCAAGTACGAACCCCAGGGGAACACCAGGAGATACATTTATTAAGGATGATTCATGATCATCATGGACGTGACCTGTACACGGGAAAAAAGAAAGTCACGAATCTATGCAAACGGTTATTTGGTCGGGGCAAAAAGATGATAGCTTAGAAAGAAGGCGTTGATAAAAAACACGGCCGAACGCTTTAGAAAAAAAAACAAAACTGCGTCAGTTTTTTCATTTCAAGGTTCAAGGTTCAAGGTTAGTGTGCAAGTCATGGATGAAGTCGCAGAGTTGTGTTTCGCAGGAAAGTACAGTCTCCGGCGATATGAAAGACCCACTGGGAGCGCGTGGCCGAGGCGGTGGCTGGTGGGGACGCTGCGAGCGCTCCGGGCAGTTCCATTTTGCTTCGAGGGGAGGACGCTCATTCGGCACTCGGCACAAACTGATAAGCGCGTTTCGCTTTATCTGAGCCCGAGTGAGCGTCCTCCCCTCGAAGCAGAATGGAATTGCCCGGATAGAGTGCCTTCATACACACGCGCGCTTTTGCTTGAGTGATGACATCTCAGCCATTTTTCCGCCCGATCGTTTTTTTATGCTTTTTGAAGTGCGCCCAATCCGGTGTCACTCAGCTCGAGCGCGTAGCTTTGGCTAATGCATAGACGCCATTTTACCGCTCAACTCATGCACCGAGTGCGCGAGAGCGTCACACGCTGGCACATTCAGGGCAACAATAGATGTCTTCACCCTGAGACAGACAGACATGTAGGCACCCTAGCCCGGAGGGCTCGCAGCGCCCCCGCCAGCCACCGCCTCGGCCACGCGCTCCCAGTGGGTCTTTCATATTGCCGGAGAGTGTACATTTTTGAAAACCGTGCTGCTGTTTAAAGAAAAGAAATGGGATGATAGGTGCCTCATGATATTGGAGTAGAGGATATGCTCAAGTAGTTTGCAAGAAATTGAAGTCAATGAATTAGGGCGATAATTAGATGCGGAAGAGCGGCTGCCCTGTTTAAAGACTGGGAATTACCCTTCCCACCTTTTGGTCAGATGGAAGGCACCTTTGAGATAAGGACTGAATAAAGATAAGTTTTCAATACTCACTCGAAATAACACTGGTGTTTCTTTTAAATTTTAGAGTTGATGTTATCGGTTCCAGCGGACGAAGTAAGTTTTAGTTTATCAATCAATGTTATAATACCGGCGGAGTTAACGTTAATAGGACGCATGCGCTCGTAAAGCTCTTCAGGGAGAGTGGGGACGGAGTCCAAGCACTCGTCAGTAAACACTGATAAAAAATATTCGTTAAACACAGAACTATCATGGTCGACGTTGCACATCCGACCATTCCTAACTCTCCCCATCTTCCTAAACGTCCGTGTGTGTCCGAACACCAGAAACCGGAATTTTAAAGGTTAAAAACGGCACGTTGCGAATATGGAACGCGCACTTTCATGCAAAGCTGACGTCAAGTGACTCAAATCGAGAAACATGCATATTTCACAATATTGTTATCTCTTCTGGTGAAGGCTCAGCAACCGTTGCATCCGTTTTCGCGCACGAAACGGCGACTACCAGAGAAAGTAAGAACGCAGTGATTGCCTTTATTTTAACAATGTAAACACACTTGCAGGCGTGCGCTGATGAAGCCTCAAAATCAAAGCTCTCGTAGTGTGATTCGTGACTGTGCCGGCTACTACCCAACCTCGTTGTCACGCCACTTTCTGGAAGCATACACCAAAATTACAAGTAAACACACAAAAGCGACATCGATACAATTATCTTCTAGAATATCACCTTATTTAGTCATAACTCTTTCAATAGGCACTACAAGTTGTATTTATTTTAAGAAGAAGAAGCAAACTTTTTTCGTAAGAAAAAACAAAATATCAATGTTAAGTCTGGTAACGTTGTAATGTTGCCGAATCATTGCCAGATCTTTAGAAAAGTTGGACAAAAGTTGCGCCGAATTTTCAATTGGGGGGGGGGGGGGGGGAGAGGGTCTGGTTTGCCCCCCCACTCAAAAACAAGTTGGTACGCCACTGTACGATTGCTTGTGCGGGCAACACTTTGTGCTCGCCAGATGTAGTTGTTGTGTTCCGAAATGAACGAGAGAAAACCGCCAAGTCGTCCCGACCACCCGCGAGTTCAGTGCGTCTTAAAATTCACACGGCCGCCTGATCGTTCGAACTTTCGTCTGCTTTTTCGAACTTGTCTGTTTTTTGCCGTCTGCTCGTTCAAACAAAGCGGCACGTAGACCATACTTTGACCCGGTGATTGCAATAAGAAGTAATTGCAGGCCTCAAAAGACTTAAGTGGGCTCGGTGTAAACAGTAGATAGAAGATGTTGATCATTGGTACCAGTGGCCATCACCGACTTGTTACGCTTGGTATGTTCCCGCTTCCGATTGTCAGTATCGACGTCGATCATCGCCGCTACCTTCTACACTTTTGCAGCACGAGCGACGTTGCGGCCAAAAATAGCTAGAAGAATCTCATTATGGTTTTGGCGTCCATTCTGCGGTGTTCATGCGAATGAATCGCCGCACGTCAAATTATTTACGCAATGTTTAGCGGCGTAACGAGCCTTGATAATTTCGCTCAGGCGATTAGAGTGGTAAGATGCTATGAGGACGTAGAATCGACAATTCCTACGCGAAAAAGAGTATGCAGCCTCACACAGACGCCGACAGCGTGACATTCCAATGGTCTGTTGACGCGGGACGCGGCGCTTCTTGCCCGCACTCCATTGCGCATCCGTTCGAACTGTCGTCTGCTCTTTCAAACTTGTCTGCTTTTTGTCGTCAGCTCGTTCAAACGACAGCGGCCCCTAAACCAAACGTTGACCCGGTAATTGCTATGAGAAGTAGGTGAAGGCCTCAAAACACTTTTGAAGGTTGGTTGAGGTAAGTAGGCTAGGTGTAAACAGTAGATACAAGATGTTGATTGTTGTTACCAGTGGCCATCACCGACGTAATGCCCGATTCTGCTTGCGATCTTCAGTATCGACGTCCACCATCTCAGCTACGGTCCACGCTTTTGCAGCCCGAGCGACGTCGCGACTGAAAATAGCGAGCAGAATCTCATCGTGGGAGTCAGGCTTTAGCGCCCATTCTGCGGCGTCCACGTCAAAGGAATCGCCGCACGTCACATTATGCACCCAAAGTTTTGCAGTGTAACGAGCCCCATTAATTTTGCTGAAGCCGCTCAAGCAGTCAGACATTGTTAGGAGGGCGTAGAATCAACAATTCCAACGCGAAAAGGGGCACGGGGACTCACACCGACGCCGACAATAACGCAATTCAATGGTTTGTTTATGGGCGACGGCGAGCCTCTTGCCCACTGCCCACCGCGCATGCGCGGCGCCGGTGGCGTCCGCTAGGGGCGCTCCGGTTAGTTTGTAAACATGAGTTGGTGTATACGCTTGGGGTATGCTTCGTATCGTCTCGTATACGCTTCGTCTCGCCTTCGAAAGATAACCAGAAAGAAAAGAAAAAATTATTTTCACTAAATAACAAACTTAACAAATTTCGAATGTTCAGTGATCCAGAACTCGAATCAGTTTTGGTTTCAGCACGGTATATATATATATATATATATATATATATATATATATAATTTGTTTTTAACCGATAGGTTTGCGGGCGACATTTTGCAGAGATTTTGAGCTCGTTGGCTGTGTCCTCACAGTGGAAGACCCCTTTTTCTCTCCCCACTTGACGCGAGAAGAGGGAAGTCCCCCCCTGGCACGAGCAGAGGAAAGTCGGGTTTTCCCGTCGACCCCGCAGAGCGGAAAGAGAGGAGAGCCCCGGCCTTCCTCCGCCAGGAACGACGACACGAAGGGAGAGTGTTCCCCGTCGCCTGCTTCAAACACATCTCCAAATTTACTCGCGATACATGAAATCCCACTTTGGCAGTATCCAGTTGCTGCGTGTAATGTTGGATGGTTTTAGAAACTTCCACCGCGCTTACCCACTTCCCTCACGGATCACTGGTGGCAGTCGTCAGTGGAATCCACGGCGCCAACCACGACGGCTGTGAGAATTAACCGCATGCCGCACTCCCGTCCTCGGATGTACGTGACGGCATTATTTCACCCGCATTGCGCGACTGGGCGACATCTACCGCTTTCGTTACTTCGCACACTGTGGGGGAAAGTACGGCATTTTACGTTTCCACGAAGGAGCCTTTGATATTAATCTGTGTCGTCCTTAAAAACTCCGCTCAATTCCGAAAAATTTAAGCTTCCATGTGATTCACATTCACAAAGCACAACTAAACAACTCTACGTCTTCGGATTCGCGAAATGTGGAATATTATTTGTGTAATCCTAATTTAAACATCAGCAGATACCGAAACTTCGGTTGCGTCAGCCAACGTCGGTCTCGGGTCGTCAGAGTTATGGTCACGTCACGTCGAACCACGTGGTCTTGAGACGTTCGGGAGGGAGCGAGAAACAGGACGCGCGACGCGGGCAAATATATATATATTTTTTTTAATTATTATTATTGGAAGCGGGCAGGTCGCTTTGCATGGCGTGGACGGTCATGGCCCGGAGGAGAGGGGGAAGGGGAGAAGACGAAAGAGGAGAAGGGGAGCGGAGAAACAGACCGATAAGCGCGCAAGGCAGCGTAAACTCGGCGACAACTTTTCTTGGCAATGCAGTGGAAGGTACAGGCCCGCGTCCCCTTTCCCATTTTGAGTGTACGCAGGCTCTCCTCCTCTCCCCGGAAATGGGAGAGGAGGAGAGCCCGCGCACACTCAAAATGGGAGAGGGGACGCGGGCCTGTACCTTCCACTGCATTGCCAAGAAAAGTTGTCGCCGAGTGTAGCGCATCCGTGTTACGGTGATCACGTGGACGCCCGGTCAGCCAACACCGGGAAGAGAAACTCATGACGTCATCGTTCAATTTCGCTCTGAGAAGTAAAAACAAACAAAACGTGAGAATGACGTAGTCATGCCTCTGACGTAGTGGTTCAACGTTGGCCGCTCCAACTCCGTCGCATTGACTGCGCTGACGATTGCGCCTCACGTCGCACGCTAGAGTTGGCAGATTTCGGCGACTTGGCTCGCTTGAAGGTTTGCTGGCCAGTTTATTAAATATGTAAACGGAATTAGATCGTAATATTTGACATGGGGTCTTCCTATATGATACTGAAGAGGACTACATAGTTTTCTAAATATCAAAAATGAAGCGGAGTTGCCCTTTAAGCAGCTCCTTATACAACTAATCTTAAATTCTTGGGATTCCACTTTTTTGTTGTGTGTGTGTGGCATTTACCCGTTCACTCAGCATATTTTTTTTTCTTTGCAGGAAGCCGTTTGGCTGTTTTCTGTATCTAACGGCGCTTCTGCCATAATCGCGTACCGACGTTTAAATGTATACGCTTCCGAGTTCCTACTCTCGCAAGCGGGCACCGAGCCCGGTTGTCGAGAGTGCGAACGCTAAATGTGTCTCCCAGTGCTATGTTCCGAAACGGCGGCGCCCACGCAAGAGTTCCGAAAATGGCGGCGCCCACACAAGAGTTCCGAAAATGGCGGCGCCCACAAGAGTTTCAAAATGGCGGCACCCACAAGAAGCTCGGGGACTGGAGTGGCGATACTCAGCGTACCTTATACCTAGTGACTCAAGAAGGTTGGGGGAAAGTAAGAACGGCGGGGGGGAACGAAGCAGACGGAACGCTAAAGAGAGGAGAGGGGGAAACATCCTCCTCTCCTTAGCGTTTCGTCTGCTTCCTCCTCCCCGGCCTTCCTTTCCCTCGCCCTGCCTTCTTCAGTAGCAACGGACTAATGACGACTCCAGCGAATTGGACGCCGCGTAGCGGCAGTGCGGAGAAGTTCAAGAGAGGAGGTCTTTTCGACTCTGTCGTCTGCTATGGCTGCTTGGTTCTCGTAAGCGGCATAGAAACAGACCTCTTTCATGCTTCCGCCGTGTACTTTTATGCATGCGCTGGGTTCCCCCTCCCATGAATACAAAAATCGCTTTCCTTTTATATGTAACACCGATATTACGCTCCAATGCGAGAGATTTATGGTGGTGCGCGTGTTGCACGACGAAAACGACCTCCTTTCGTCCGCCATTTTGCCTGTGCAGCGCGCCCCCTATAGTTCACTGGAGTCGGGGTATTCCTAACTCGTGCGCACCTGGATGCTTGTCCCATGGCTGTAACTCAGAACTGAACAGACCTCCGCCGCGGAGACGGGCAGAGGATTTCGGGCGTTGGAAAAGAAAGTGCCTATTTTTACGGCCTCATCCGCTTCCCCGTAGTTGTTTCTGCATGTGCCGTGTTTTCAAGCCAAAGAATGGACGGAGAGTCACCGGACACATGTATATATATATACGGCTGGAATACGCAAAAATAAGCCACAAGCGTACCTCCCATTCGAATCTCCGCTTTCTGCTACGTGTATACCCTTTTGTGGGACTGACTCCCTAGTTTATTGATCTTTTTGTGCGTGAGTGCGCCGTATCTTTTTTTTTTTTTTTGTGATTATTCTTTTCGTTTTGGGAATAAATGGACCGAACTAGAAACGTTTTTACCGTACCTTCTGTTTCCGGTCTTGTTTTTTTAAACTTAAAACACCTTTTGGCTTGGGTTTAGCAGAGCTCTTTGACCTCTCTTGTTGAAGTTAGCCGGAAAAGCCAAAAACTCGAGCAAAACCTTTTTTTTTTTTTAATTATAATTCTTTTTTTAAATCCTACCTGCTTTAAGAATCCGTTGCGCGGTCACGTCTAAATGGATCTCACACCAGTTTATTTCTCGTGTGGCGACATTCTCGTGCTTTTCATTGTTATCTGTTGATGCGCTTCACACGGCCCTTGTCGTAAGATTAAATTAACCTACCCACGACCCCAGCATTTTTTCTTCTTACCATGATGACGAATAGAATACGTGGATATTTAGGCAATGGTGGCTTTGATTAAAATATTTAGCCCTAATGATTGCCGCGATTTCATCGAAGAACCGTTTAACTAGGGCGTCCACGAATACATGATCATTTGCCAAAGGCCACAAGTGCCAATTCCGCTTCATTGCTATTTTCTATGCCCGTCACCGAAAATAAATAACCAAAACGTGTTACTAGTTCGGAAGAAAAAAATTAGCGGGTTACTGAGATTCGTTACCGTCCTGCATGCGTAACTAAACACCGTTACCGTTTCTTCCAAAAAGTAACGAATGTTTAGTTAGTGTTTGATTGAATTTGAGCATTATTATCTGGCATCGATAAGCCGCGGATACGAACTATGACAACACCGAATTGTTACAAAGTGATTTCATAATAATAAAAAAAAAAGTTTGTAGACTACCGAGCGGTCCCGATGGCGCGTTGGCCCTTTGAAGAAACCGAAAGCGCGACTAAACTTAATCAATGGTAACGAGTAACGGAATTAAACAGACAATACCATAAACCTAACGAAATTACTCTACTTGTTCGTCATTTAGAAACCAACCAGTACGATAGTACGTTACTGAAAAACCAAACGCGTTACCAGTAACGTCGTTACTTGTAACGCGTTTCTTTCAACACGTTTTTTTACTAGTCTTCACCAAAGGTGATGCACACAGCACAATTAAAATCTTAGGCTATATAATTTTTTTATAGATGAAACATATTTTAATGTTATTACGTAACCTTATAATAATTCCGGATAGCAATCATGAAATGCTAAAATAATAAAAAATTTCACCGCAGAAAAAATCTTTTTTGTTTTTTTAACACAAAACTGCCCAAGAAATAATAAAGTTAACTGACACATTTTCTTGTTTGGTTATTGGACGTTTCCAAACTCACTAAATCCAATTATTTAACCAATTAAAAGTTGATTTATAGTCCAACATTATTCGAATGCTGGCATTTACCCTTCTTTCCAGTATTTCCGTTCAATTTAGCCCCCTTTTCCCCAAATTCGAGCGCGCTTCCCAAACCTGCCAAGTGTGATTCACTCCCCAGCTTAGCTGAGCTATAGGGACATTTATCCCTCAATATATTACGAGCCCACCGTCCTGGGCAAAGTACGCACATATCCCCGCACGCTTTAAAAATGGGCTAAAAATCAATAAAACAAAAACATAATAATGCGCTAATATTAAAAATCTCAACAAAAACCAGAAAAAAAAAAACTTTAAGGCCGCGTTGACATTGCAAAATTGCATTATACAAAATGCAGTCCAGGGACACTGTCTGGGGCTTGTTTTCGCTCGTATAAACATACTGACACATTAATCAGTTAAAAAAAAAAAAGAACTGTCTGCAGAAAGTCATGTTGGAAGCATCCATAGACACTCGAGGCGTGCCCGGAGATAATTCATGATGTAGGAGCCGCGTTAATTCGACTTCTAAGTCCTTCTATATGGTATCGAATGTATCGAGAACGCCCCGACAAACGCAGGACCTGATGGCCGGTTGACAACTGCTTGACCCTTCCATCCATTGATGGCAACGCCGACGTCCTACCGATGCGACGTCGACGATTACGCCGTATCGGTGCGACGTCAACGTTTGCGTCACGTTCACGATAACTCGAACGTTCAGTCGAGCCATCGCAGTGTGCGGGGAAGTGGAAGGACACACACGCACACACACACGCACGCACGCACACACACACGCACGCACGCACACACACTTATATATATATATATACAAAATTATGTCCACCGACAGGGTACGTATGCTCAAAAACACGTAAATTGGGAGCTAAACTCGAGCTCGGTACTCATCCGATAACCCCGAACACTCAGTTTCTCTTCACGCTGGATCGCAGTGGACGCTGCTACGAGACACGTCATCATCATCATCATCGCGAATGTAATCACGTGACTACGCGGCCCACGAGTCGCTGTACGCCCCTCCCAATGGTCACGTGACTCTCGCGTGTCGCTCGACCGGTTGGTGTGGCTCGCGTAGAGCCCGACGCGGTTCATCGCCAGGCGAAACGGAGTATCGACGGAGAAAACTACGACGTGATCCGATGTCCCCGGGGTGAGGGGGAAAAATTTCGGTGCTTGGCGGAGCATTTCTCGAAACGAGAGCGGCCACCGAGTATACGGAATCAATTTTTGATGCAATGAAGCTCATTGGAGGTCGAGGCTCTGTTCCGCCTCCCTTCACCCCGGAGAAGGGGAGGCGAGGGACGCTTCCGGGCGGCAGGATCGTAAATTGTCCGTACGGACGTGATCGAAACGACTCGTCCAATTTAGATTTCGAGACGCTCTCGAGGAGCGCGCACGCATGCCTCAACAACAGGCGAGGACAGACTACGCAAATAAAGAGACAGAAAACAAAAGCAAGATGCATTGTTACGGTAATTTATACATAACACTATAATCCGAGATTGTGCACGTAATCAAAGGACAACACAGACACACACACACACACGCACACACATAAACACGTGCGCGCGTGCGCGAAAAATCCAGACGTCTGATTTTCACCAGCAACTTTGCACCCCGATTTTGTGTTCGTAGTACTTTAGTTTTACTTCGATTGGATCGACTTAAAGCCCCTGTCAGGCTGCTTCATGCATATATGGATCTTTCGAACATGCCTGCATACATCTTTTTTTTTCAATGATCAATGTTCAAGGCCGTCAAGCAAAAAATACAAGAAAAAGAGACACGTCTTGAAGAGTGTTTGCAGACTCTCTTTTTTGTATGATGTATTTGCAGTGGTGGCGGCGGCTTTATACTCAGCCTTGAGCGCGAGCTCGCTGGCTTCCGCAGCGCTTTGATTGCGCGTGCCTGCACATTCGCACTCCTGCCAGCGAGGGCAGAAAGCTCGCACCGAAGTCTAGACTCTCAGCTTAGAGGGAAACTGGAGCGGATTTGTATTTGAGGAAAAACACTTAAATCGTCTTCATTTGGCCTCCAAGATTACGAATATAAAGATTATTTTTTTAATTCTGTGCACGGATTCTGCTGAAATTAATTTTCGAAGTACCGCCGAAGCCCCTTCCTCCTGGGGCGCCACGTCATTATACAAGTTTTCGGAATCTCCGCTCTCGCGAATGTTCAGCGAGCCATGCAAGTGCACTGTCGCTATTTTCAAAAAAGATTAGAAAGAGACGTCACGACTAAAGCCCCTTGATAAAAGCGTTTTTTACAAGTACCGCCAACCATTGTTGTGGAAGCGCTCGAGACACGTGCCATGAGCGGGTGCTCCGCCGCCATTCGCTTCCAAGGCCCGCTCATTTCAGAGACACGTGCCATGAGCGGGTGCTCCGCCGCCATTCGCTTCCAAGGCCCGCTCATTTCAGTGATGCGCCGCCATCTGCTTCCAAGGGCCGCTCGAGACATGGGCCTCGTGCACTCGCGCATTTGACGCTACTTGCAAGACGAGCGCAAACACATTGAGGGGCTTTAGTCACGACTGGTGTTAGTGCGGGGGAATACAGAGAGGATCGAAAAACGATGACGACGACGAGACTGCACCTGTTTATTCTATCCCCATCTCCTGAGGCTTTTCGTAAACAACCGGTAAACTGATTTTTTCCACATTATATTCTGCGATCACATACAAGCAGAGAGGCACCGGACCTCTTCTCGCAAACGGCCTCCTTCTTGGAGGCCAACACATCCACGAAGATGATCACCGAGTCACCGAACCTTCTCCCCGACTTAGACCAAGACCAGCCGAGTTCAGCAACGGTCGTCAAGGACGGTTATACATTTCCGTCTATGGACGTCACCGATGAAGCCGCCACCTGCTCCTCCTCGACGATCGTTATTCGCCTGCGATGATGAAGACATGCAATCGAACGACGATGAATACGAGGCCACTCACGGAAAGAAAAGACGCAAGAGGTGCCTGGATTCAGCATCACCTTTCAAGGATGAAGCCTACCTGCAAGTCGGTCATACCGTACTGTTCATTCCAACTGAGAACCACCGAGCGCAGTCACTAAGCAAAATTAAGCTCACCGACTTTCTCAACAACGCTGCACCAGGCATGTTGAGAGAGATCCGAATTAACGAGGCTCGCAACATTATCGCAGTTGAAACAAAATGACCCCTCTTGAAAGCCGAATTCCTCAAGTTAACGAAACGCTGTGCCCTGCCAGTGACAGCCTTTCTGCCCAGAGACCGCTCAAACTTTTTTGGCGTCCTCCGAGATATTGACCTTGATTGTAGAGAGGACGACGTAAAGACACATCTACAGTCCTCTGTCGGCATTACAGAAGTAAAGCGACTCGGGAAGAAATCTCCCGTCATACAGGTTGCTTTTACAGTAAAGGTGCCACCCCAACGTGCCAAAGTGGGTCTTGTCAGAACTGAGGTACTTCCCTACCGAGTACGACCCCTACAATGTTACAAATGCCACAAGTTTGGCCACATTGCAGCTGCATGCACGGCGGCCTCTCAGCTGTGCCATCGATATGTGCAGTGCCACGAAGGTGAATGCACAACCAACCCGCGATGCGTGAATTGTGAAGAAGAGCATGATCCCAACGCAGCCGAATGACCGGTGAAAGTAAGAGAGACAGAGGTCACGAGATACCAGCTGAAGTACAATACGACTTTTCGTGAGGCAAAATGTGCTGTACACACTAAACACCAAATAAGCAAGAAAACTGCCCAAAATGACACACCACAACCTGATGTCCCCATCAAGTGTGTTCCACAACCGACTGTTCAAGAGTTCCTTCCCCTTGAAAAACAAGAGAGCAGAAACGAAAACCCCGATGCCGTAGCATCCACCTCAAGAGTCACCACCGGAGGAACTGGAAAAGCATCCTTCTGGGATAAACAAAACATCAGACATAATTTCACACAAGTCTTCTGATTTGCATACGTTGGCAACCTAACCGAAAAACGGAAGGAGAAACTACCTCTGTCTTCAACGTCATAACCCCCTCGTGTTCACTACTCTTCGTAGATTATTGTCAACGATAACACCGGAGTCAACGCCTCATCAGGTGATCAAGGCTATTCTTTCATTAGAGTCCATTATCTTAATGATACTCTGAAGCTCTTTCAGGCGTACCTCATTCGACGCACCAAATACAGCCAATGTTGTGCCTTCATTGCTAAACAACACCCGGGAAAAATGCCGGAACTATACTGCAGTGTATATAGCTTTGGTTTTCATCTTTACGAATTTTATATCAATCTGACCCAGGGACTTCGCTGATTCTCGCTTTCTGACGCCTACTACTCCTGCACTTCATTTCCTAAACTGCAAAGACCTCAGTTCTCTCTGGTCATAGAAGACGCAGCTTCTCAAGATGGGATTCCTCTCCTGCATCAGTACCAGCCGGGAGCAGAAATACTCCAGCAATTAATCCAACTGCAAGCGGTCCTAAGCCAGCTAGCAGCAGCCCACCAAGAACTGAAAATGGGGAGCAACATTAATCCAACATCCAAACACCCCACCACGTGCTCTCTGCTACAATGGGACGCTAACGGAATACAATCGCCGCTGCCAGGGCTTCGTGACCATCTGCAAGACAATGCATATGATGCTCTGGCCCTCCAGGAACCGAACACAAAAGACATTCGCATTTCAGGGTAGGTGACTTATATGAGCAAGGCAACGCGAGCTGGATAATTCCCAGGAGCCATGTTGCTGGTACGAGCAAGTCTTGGACAGACTGAAGTGGACCTCAATGACTTGTGCAGTGACACTGAAGAGTACGTGGGGGTCACAGTAGAGCTGAAGGGAAGGCCGGTTACCTTCGTGCCCGCATGCGTGCGGCCGCAGGGTCACAGGGACCCAAAGACAATATTGGACATCTGCACGCAGATCAAGGGTGAGGCAGTAATCGCAGGCGACTTTAACTCCCACAACGACACATGGGGCGACAAGAAAACGGACGCAAGGGGTCGTGCATTTACAGTGCACTGTGGATGGCCTGGTACTCCGTAATATAACAAGCGGAGAACAAACATGCGTCCGCCCAGGAATGGAAGGCAGCGTCCTTGACCTCACATTTATTACCAGAGGACTACGCCTGACAGCCAGACCAGAAAACGACAGCTGGAGCAGTGACTACCTTCCCATCATCATCGGAAAGCCACCCAAAGCACCACTCAAGACCAGCCACCTCGTGGGCTGGAGGGAGTACAGAGGACAGCTGGACAAACTGGTAGACTCTGGCGCACCTTTGGCCCCCGAAAACATTGCGGAAGCGCTTAAAAAAGCCAGAAGAATGGTACAGATACCCATCACAAGGCCGAACCCGGACATGCACTGGCTCCGCCTGAGAGCTCAACGACGACGTGCACAACGCAGATCCTGGAGGACCAACAAGCCGTAGGACATACAGGAGTACAAGCGACTAGACGGAAAGTTCCGCCGCCACGGGAAAAAGCTGGCACAAAGGCAGTGGGACAACCGCTGCTCCAGACTTCACATGCCAGCCGGAGGAAAAAGAGCCTGGCGGATGGTGAAAACACTCGCCGAATGTCCGCTCCCAAGACAGCCATTACTTGGTCTGGCCCTAGCGAGAGGAGCGGTAGTGCAGCAGGTGACAGGACTACTCGCAGATCTTTTCACAAAGGTTCCGACCCGCCCACTGGTGGGTCCAGCCCCCCGTACTGGTCAACCCGCAGAGACCCTTCGGCGCCCAGCATGAAGGCTATAAATGCCCCCTTCACGCTACACGAACTAAGCCACGCCATCGACGCATGCCCGCGCAAGCGCTCGTCCCCAGGCCCCGACGGAGGGACGAACCAGGCGATCAGGAACTTGGACGCGTCGTGCCACGACAGCCTCCTCGACTACATGAACAAGGTTTGTAGCAGTGCTGAGATCCCAAGGGCCTGGAGAGAGGCCACTACCGTGCCCCTGCTCAAGTCTGGAAGGCCGGCCGATGATTTGAGCTCTTACCGGCCCCTCTCACTAACCTCCTGCTTGAGCAAGCTACTGGAGCGAATGGTGTTGCGACGTCTAAACTGCCACCTGGAGGCAGTAGACGCGCTTCCAGACTGCTTCTTCGGCTTTAGGAGACACAGGAGCACTGCGCACTCCATTGCAGACCTCGCCACCACGATGGAGGAAGCTAAAGAGAGGGGCTGGTCGACGGCAACAGTCTTCGCAGACGTGAGAAAAGCCTTCGATGCGCTCCCCCACGACACCATCTTCACGGCTCTCCAGAACCTCGGAATCACCGGGCAACCCCGGTCATACATACGTGCATTTCTGACTGAGAAAACGCTGCGTGTACGCGTTGGCAGCACTTACAGCACCCCACACGGGATAACAGCCGGAGTGCCTCAGGGAAGCGCGCTGAGCCCGCTGCTTTTCTCCATCGCGATCGCGTCTCTCCCTTCGGCCGCCGGAGTTGGAGCTTGACCACAGTTCCTCGTGAACATGACGGTATACGTAGACGACGTGGCACTTTGAGCCACCAGCCCACCAAATCGCAGACAGGAAATGGTGAGAGAGTTGCAACGGGCACTGACCAACACGGTGCACAGACTACACGAACTGGGCCTCGGCATCTCGGCTGAGAAGACCACGGCTCTGTTCCAGGCTCCAATACTGCGAACATTTCGTCCAGTACTACACATCGAGGAAGCACCGATAAAATCTGAAAAGACAGCAACTTATCTGGGTTTGATGCTCGACGCGCGCGTGTCCTGGAGGCCGGCTGTAGATGCAGTGCTCCAGAAGACGCGCACAAGAAAAAACACTCTGCGGGAACTTGGAGGCACAACGTGGGGCGCCTCGCAGGCCACAATGCTGGCAAGTACAAGGGCCTGGTCATGTCCTGCCCGACCTACGCGCTGCCATTGGTGACGCGCCAGCACACAACAAGAAAACCTAGATGGGGCGCAGAGGGTGGCACTGAGAATTTGCCTTGGCACGCCCCGAAGCGCCTCATCACACAAGACACTCGTCGAGGCCGGCGTAGCCACGATTTGTGCCACAATACAGAAGCGGGCTCTTGGGCACCTTATCCGAATGGAGAATGGGCGGTCGACGGGCAGCCTAATTATGAAGATTGCGCAGAGAACAGTCAGGACTTGGACGCACGCTCTGTCAACTTGTCGACATCGCGGGAACCACTGCGGCCCTGGCCGACCTCCCACCACTGCAAGAACGTCCACAGCCCATGGACGTCGATCTACACATTCCCGGGTTGAGATCAAGGAGGACGGAAACAACAGTGACTCTCCGGACCCTTGCGCTCTCCCGCATCGAGGATCAGTACCACGGCTGGACTCAAGTGTTCACGGACGGCTCAGTACGTCCCACAGACGGGTCATCAACGGCCGCGGCGGCCTTCGAGGCGGCTGGTGTTGGACTAAGCGCGCGCCTTACACACAATGAAACCAGCACCACCACAAAAGTAGCAGCGATTCTGCTCGCCCTCGAGACCGTTCAGAAAGCCAGCACCAGGGGCGGCAAGTGGGTAATCTTGTGCGACTCACAAGCCGCGCTCTCCAAGCTAGATAACTTGGAGAGGACACCACCACTGGCACGAAGAATCGCAGCAGAAGCGATGGCATTGGAGCAACTCGGACACCAGTTCAAGTTTCAATGGCTGCCAAGCCACTGTGGCATCATGCCGACCAGATGGCCAGGTTAGCCCAGGATGAGCCCTCTACGCCCACATTCAAGGTGCCCCCGACCGCGGACGCCAAGCTCCTTGTGGCGAGGGAGATCGCAAGTCAGCACCCAAACGCAAGGATGGCACAAGGCGACCACCCGGCCCGGCTCCCAGCACGCATGAACGGGGCAACGGCGGCTGTCTTCCACCGACTTCGGACGGGCAGCGCCCTTACCCCCGCATGGATAAACAGGATGAGAACCTCCAGAAGTCCAGACCGCAACACCTGTGGGACTCGCGCAGATGACGTCCACCTCCTCCTACAATTCACCCTCTACGACACAGAGAAGGGCACTCCAGGAAGAGTCCAGAAAACTCAACCTACCCTACAGCTCTCTGGATGACATCATCAGACCACGAGGCAAAAACTGCACCAATAAGAAGGCGCTCAAGGCACTGGAGAACTACCCGGACGAAACAGGATTAATCTCCCTCATCTGAAGAAAAAGGCAACAAAGAGAGAAATGGTGACAACAGCCTTTCCGACAGACTGACTCATCAATACTACTCCCTGTATCGAAATACATTTGGAATATTTCTTTGAATCTCGATACAATCAGGATGAAATGTATTTCGTTACATTTCTTGAGAAATCCCTCCCCCCCCCCCCCCCCCCCCCCCCACGAAAAAAAAAAATCCGGACGCTTTATTTTTTTTTCTGAGGGTACCAGGGTCAAAGTGGTACTGGGCATTGTTAGTATGCTGACCAAGGTTCCTTTCGATTCTCCAAACTATTTCTTTATGCTTCCTCTTCTTACTTCTGAGAAGTGCTGCGTAGTCGAGGACTCGAACCGGGTGGCGTGCCAGGAGTGGAGTCAGAGCACCCTCTGCCGCAGGTCCTTAGGTAGGGATTTCTGGAGTCATTGTTTGCTGGCATTGAATGCCCGCTGCTAACCGTCTCTCTTGCCTTAGCGAACACAGTTCACCGAGCGGGAAAAGCTGATTCACAGTCCGTTGCAGCACGAACCGGGCGGTGGTTGGCTTGAAATAGTAGGATGACTCACGCAGTGAAGTTCAACACATATTCGACTGCGTCTGCGGCTGCGCCAGTAATATTGCATGGCTCAAGGGTACGTCATCAGCCGACGTGAACGTGACCCGGTGCTCTGGCGATCCGAAACCCAGGAAGAAGGCCAGACGAGGCCTCGCGGTGCCGACCCAGACTCCGTACAGCTGCGACTCGTCTCAAGCGCGCTGTTTCTCGGAGAGCTCGTACCTGTGCCGGCAGTATAAGGTCGCAATCCACGAGGTCTCTGTTTGGATGATGCAAGGCGAGACTTGAGGACTGCAATTCATGCGTCGGTGGCGGAGGGTCAGCAGAAAGGACCTTCGCAACAGGGATGCTACCGTATCGTTTTTTTTTCAGCCGTAACAGACTATAAGACATCTGTTCCAGGATGCTTCAGGTGGTCCACTATTCTCAAAAATTTCGAATGACACTGCCGGCACGATCTTCAGCGAGGCAGACTACAACGAAAGTACGTATTGTCCTTTCATACAAGAACGTGGTAAATTTTAATGTATAAGGCCACACCTACAGATAAAGAATACAAGTTCATTCCACCGTGGCGTCATGTCATCAATGTGGACAGGGGCATCATTATTGGACAGGGGCGTTGTGACGTTTTGGTGGGATTTAGGGTGACATCGAATTCATTTAGAGGTCGAAGTCTTTTCGCATCCTTCGTCAGACAGACATGATGTCAGAGAAGGGATTACAATCAGTCCTAGATGGAACGTATTTTTTTTTTTTTTTTTTTTTGAGCCCATCGAAGACTTTTTGCCGTCCGAAACCACTAGCTTCAAGGCATAGTGCCAAGCCTACGGGAAAGTAATCTCGGGATCAAAAACTTCCACTTCCAACTTCAAGCTTCATCTCATTTGGCGTCTCAAACAAATTCGAAAAATGTACTGCAGTATCAGTATTTCTGTATTTGTACTGCTGCCCTTCCTAAAATGTATTCCTGTATTTGTATTTCCAAACATTTTTGCCCCTATTTGAAGTGTATTTCCGATACGTATCGCGATACATTTTTACAGATATAGTATAAGTATTTTAGCCACTATTTTAATGTATCCCAGTATTTGTATTTCCAAATACATTTTTGGGTACTTCTGCCCAAACCTGATCGAACTAAATCAGAAAACTACCCTCTTTCGCCTACATCGGACTTCCCCAATCACCATCTAAGCGACTGGAACCTATTCAAACCAACCTTGCCGATGGCTATGACCACCACAGACCCCCTGCCTGCAAATCAAACGTCGACGGTTAGAGAAAGACGAGAGAAACCTCACTCTTCTACTCCCCTTTTTCCCCCTTCATTTCCCAAGAACCCTTCCCCTCCGACCGTGACGTGGGCGTCTAAGTACGTCCCAACAACAGTCGGTTTCCCAACCCTCCCTCGGCGGCCGAAATATCCTCTTATGACGTCACGATTGGTCGGAGGTCTTTTGTGTTTTCTCGCGTTTAGGTACATCTCCGGGGAAACCGAACGCCATACTGAAATTCACGGGATGAAAATACGTCAAAATTCACCTCTAACTCGTTTTTTTTTTTAAATATGTTTCAGCTTTTTTTTTAAACAACCACTAAAAAAAAAAAAAAGTTTTTATAGCAATATTGACGGAGCAAGACGCGATCTGGTCGGTAGTCACCTTTTTTCCACTTTTTTCTCTCGCCATTTCGGGAGCGTGGAGGAGAGGTAGATCGGCTTGGCCATTACGTTGAGCTGGAGAGAGCGTAAGACCATCTCCTTGAAGTGCAAAGAGTGTATGGCCATTCCGTGGTGGCATGGAGTTTACGCCCAGAATTTAAAAGAAATCTCGCGCCGTCAATATTTCTCAATTTTTTTTTTCGCGACAAATTTATTTTTGAATAACTTGTCCCAACCAAACTGTTAAAAAAAAAAAAAATTCTTTTTTTTAGTGACTCTTTAAGAGCGAACGGAGTACTGGGCAGGATTTCGAATAATATATGGGGCGCTTTATTGAGCCCGCTGTCCCCACAGCCCGGTGTTTACTAACGCAGCATAACAAACAAATTGAACCTCGGCTAGCACGGTCTGGGCACGTCGAGCGCCTGGCTTTGACCAGTGCTTTGGTCGCACCGGGAGCCGCGGTCTTCGAATCGCCATCTTTCATTTCTCTGTTCAAAAACAAACGCGAGCAAATTCGGGCTGTTGTCCCCACAGCTGGAGCTGGTGCCACTGAGTAAGCTACGCTTCAGAATAACGACACTTGCTTATATTGTGACTTAAAATCATGGTTGCCAGTTATCTGAGGGTGTATCTGAAATAACAGGAAACGCTTTTCCGTCCTACACAAATGCTTAAACAGTTCGCTACAAAGCGAATCAATATTACATGAGCTTCCTAACACCGAATCTAACAGTGCTGAGGAAGTCGCACTTTTGAATCATGACGATCGGCACTTGCGTTCGCTCTGCACAAGCACCAAAATGGCGGCGCCCACAACAATGTCGGAGAACAGACGGCCGATACTCTACAAGCGCAGCTCATTCAGTGGCTCTAGCTGGAAGCGTAACGGTTGGATCTCCTCCCTAATGGAGGGACACGTCACGTTGAATATTAAAGGGACCATGAAATGATTTTAAAATCGAGTTTCATCCACCGCACGTCGTAAAAGGTGTGAAAAGAAACACAAAAACACAAAAATAGGGAGCCCAAAAAAATTATTTGCTATAGAACTTTTAAAAGAAAACTGGACTCTTTTGCGCCTTCCTTCCTTCGCCTGTTCACTACGATGCATACGCAGAATCGGTGCACGTCAGCCGAATCCACATCGCCTATTGGGTAAGAGCCTACCTCACCAGCACCGCGATCGTAAACAATAAATAGCCGGCGAATGTTTCCTAAAAGTTTTGTTAAATAATATTCAGATCCACATTTTGTAGCATAATTAGAGATGTGTGGCGAAAATTGCCAAATTTGATAATGCTGAGAGCCAAGCGCCATCTATCGTGTGGTAAACGAAGCAACTACTGCGCGTGCGCAGTACGGCAGGGCCGCCAGTTACTTGGGTGACGGCGACCGACGAACATTTATTTTCTTTGTTTTCCTTCCTCTCAAAACTCTGACTGACTGAACGTTTATTTTTCTACGTGTTCTTCCCGCGCGTGCCGACTTCAAGCAGCAAGAAAACAGTACTGAAAACAGACCACGACGAACAAGAACGCTGGATTCACCGACTCCGACGAAGCGTATAGGCCTAGCAGGCATTCCGACTCGGCGCTGCGTTGCTTCGTCGCAAGACCGTCTGCCTACGACCGGCTGGCGTGCTAAATGGAATATGCCCGTGCGACCCTTGTGGACCCTTCCCGTATTATAGTTTGATCACTGACCTCAATTCTAGATTAAGAGGTGAGGAGGTCAATCTCTTCCCCTTGTTTTCCGAGGCAGTGTTGACGAACACTCGTCGAAAAGGGACTCTCGTCGATTCTATCTTCTTGTTTTGTGTGATATAGAGCTGAAATAAACGCCGTATGGATTGCCTTCGTAACACGGTATGTACACTTTGTTATTGGTATTCCATTTTTATTCTGACAGACTGCACGTCACTGTCGACCCCGGTCCAACCTTTCTTTGCCGAGTGTCGCGTCAGTATCGAGTTGCAATCGTAAAAGAACGGTCCCGAAGCGCTTACCAACAGCGCGAATACAAGACTTCCATCAAGCGCGCGCGTCCGCTCCGAGTGTAAACAGGTATTTACGTGGCTCTTGCTGACACTCGTAGTTCAAACGTATCTTTTTTAACGTCGGCTCGCTCCTGCATCTCCGAGGCCGCGAAAAACGCCATCTACGTCGCTTTGCAAACGACTGACACGGGCCGGCCCTTCTGCCAACAATGACGGGGTGGTGACAAGACTCGCTGCACTTCCCAACAGGCATACCGGCGTATGGGACTAGTCCCATGCTGTCGCTGTAGCGCAACATATCTCATTGAATTTCGCTCAGCTGCGATGCGGCGATGAGAGGCGCCGATTCAGGAAATACGTCGGTGACATCAGCGCAGTAAAACCTACCGGCGCACCCCAACTCGTTGCCGCTAACACTCCCATTCTCCTACTGCCGAGAGAACTTCCGGTTCCGGAAACGGTCTACGTCACGGCTTCTTTTGCGGTCAGTTGGAGAGAATGAAAAAGTCGATATTTCAATAATTTTTTGTGTAAAAGTTAATAAACCGAGACGAAAACGGATGCCTGTTCGGCATTCAGTGAACATTGACGGTTTAATGTAAAAGTTATCTGGAAAAAGTAAAAAAGTCATTTCATGGTCCCTTTAACTTCGTTTTCTTTCAGCCGGAGTGACACTGATAACGCATCCCACACACTCTGCAGACAGTGAGCGCATTATACTTGCTTGTACGACGGACACGTTGGTCGTACAAAAACTCTCCGCACACATGTTCGAAGCGTTTACACGTGTATGCAGCAAGCGTACATCGAAGGCACGCTTCAGGCGCGTCCGCAGACGATCATTCCGTCATACTGTCTGCAGCGTCCAGCGTGACTTTTGTACGGCGTATAACCATTGCGACTGCAACTTTAACTGCTACGGACAAAAAAAAAAAAAAAAGGAAGGACGTTTGGCGAGGTTTAATGTTTACGCTGCGAGAATATTTTGAGTTCGGAGCGACTTTTGGGAGCTGACTGGAAGGTGGCTCCTCTATCGGACGCAAAGTCAGAGCGACGTCAGAATGCATGGTGCCACTTTGTCAGTCTCTCCCCATTACGCTCGTTCACGCGCACCGCCATTTGTTCCGCTCCATCAACGGCCGTCGAAATTGCGTCTCCTTATATTGCGTTTTTTTTTTTGTAATATAAACTGCATTTTGGCAGAAAGATTAGCTGTGTAAACAAGTTCAAAAGAGTACTATATATATATATATATAACCGCCTATTAACGTCATCGGTGTGTTTAGGGGTTCATGTATTGCGCTGTCAAAGAAAAATATTTCAATATACCGTACATTTGTGTACCGTGTTATTTGCAACGTTACGAACCGCCTCGCCAAAACTGCCCGTTCTAAGCTGTCGTCACGAACGGCTGCGGCTAACACAGACGCGCTTAATACGCTTCGAGCATTTCTTTATTTACTTCTGTAATTACCTTAAATGAAGTAAACGCATTTTGTCTTTTGAAAATGCATGGAGCGAATGGTCGTGTTCCTTGTAACGGCCTTAAAATGCAAACCCATTCCCGATATGTCTATTATTGCTCGACATACCGTTGCGCGACCAGTTTTCTTTTACTTAGGGCAAAGAATAGACTTTTCGTAGGCCGTGCGCTAGAGCTTTACCCAGCTACCGGGAGCGTTTGCCATCACGTTGATCACAAATTAAGCTGGCGACCACAAAAGAAGAAATCCGCAGCGTATGCGATGTACAAAAGTCCCTAATGAAATTAGGCATCCCGGTCCCTTCGTGCAACGCTAGTGCGAGGTGGAACATAAGAATTTTTATTTAAACGCGCTCACTTTTTTCGTTAGAACTGCTCCACGCACGATCACGCTGACCAGGACCATGCGGTAATAGCAGCACCGAGGCCGACAGTCCCTGCCACCGTTTTCGCGCCGCCGCCGCCGTCCCCACTCCTTTGGTTCTTCGTTCGTCCGCGAGAGGGCGAGTGGTGGGCTGTAGTTGCGCTTTCGTTGATGGTAACTGCAGTTAATGGTGACTTAACCGCGGTTAAGGGTTCCCCTATAACTAGGTATAACTAGGGTATTACTATCCTTTCGGGGCGGCAACTTTATCAAACTAAGATTCCCAGTCGAAAAGAAAAAAACAGAAAAAAAAAAAAACAAGCCAAAAATTTCCGGAGAGGCGAGAATTCGTCTCGGTCCCAAGTGTCGACCCAGAACCGCCCGGAGGTGTTTCAGCCCGCGAGTGTGGGCGCCGCTAAGGGCCCTTATCTCGGAGAACACGGGAGGGGCGGGCCCGGCACCCCTCCGCTGCGACGTTCCTCGTCTCCACCGTCCAACTCCTCGGAAAGAGATTCGCGAAGCTGATTGGAAGAGATCGAACGGGGCGACCTCTTCGAGTTTGGTTAACGAGAAGCGAGCGTCTGTGCGGTGGAAGAGGCCTCTGCCTTGACGTGCGCTTGTGAAACGAGGAAAGGGGGGGGGGGGGGGGGGGGCAAATAGACCGGATGAAAAGTCCGAATAAGCGCCGAAAAAGTGCTGGTCGAAGGGATTATTAAAAATGAACCGTGAACAGTGTTCAACGACAAACATAGGAGAACTGCTCATTCACAAGGTATAGGTTCATACGCTTGTGTCTGACTATAACCGACTACGCTACAACCGGCTTCTAAGCCTTTTTGTGACTGTATACGACCGGCTGCGCAGTAGGTCGTAAGCAGTCACAAGAGGCTTAAAAAGGAGGCGGTTCTTAAAGGCAGGCTGACATACTGTCGTCTTGCCACGACCGAGTATGCTACAACCAGTTGCAGAGCCTCTTGTGACTGTTCACGACCGGCTGCGCGCACGTCGTAGGCAGTCACAAGAGACTTAAAATCCGGTTTTCAAAGGCTGGTTCACACACTTGCGACTGCTTATACGACCGCGGAGAGGCTAGAAGCCGGTTTTATACCTCTTGTGACTACTTAAGAGTCACGGCCGCCGATCTCGCCGTGATGAGGCCACAATTCAAGTGCACGGGCTTTGTTTATTTTAGGTAGCGTTTGTTCATCAGCAAGGCCACCTGAATGGCCACGGTTCTGACGTCATTGCAAGCCACGTAAAAGAGTGCGCGCGTCTGAAAACCCGCGCAGTCAAATAAGGCCTTCGGGGCGGGGCGCGACCCCGTTATACTTCGTCTCACCGTAACTTGGCAAAGAGTGAACGCCACGACCCCTTCGAGCCAATCAGAGCGACGGAGGCGAAGCACGTGACATCCCTTACCAAAGATACGGGGGCCAAAACGTAACCCCAGCGATTTGAGAAGAGGGGAAAGAGGAACTCCCCTCTCACCCGGACCCTCTTTTGTGTGTCCCAAACGTCACTTTTGTCCCCCTCGGGGAAACAAAGGGACGTCCTCGGAGCCTGTCCATCAAAATTCGTACAAAGTTGCTTTCCTCCCTCTCCCGCTCGCAGCATTTGACAGCGGTGTGCGAAGCCAGAACCTTACGATCCTGGGTTCGAGCCCCACCCCTGCCCGTTTCGATCTGGATGAGCATCGCACCGGCGTGCGGTCGTGTACCACTACTGCGTGGTGCACGTTAAAGACCCCAGGCTAGCGGCTGTACTGTACTGGCCAAATTGCTCATCTACAGCTGGGAGACTCGTCGCCCGTTGAGGCAGACCAAGTTCTAGGCTGTATAAACATGCACACAAACCAATTTTTTAGTGAGACTATAGAGTACATATAGTCACGTGGCCTCCTCGAACGCGTTGATTTGGCCGTGTGTGATAACAACACACTCTCACCATACCTGATTTCGGCTCTCATTTCCACAGCCGGGCAGTGCAACGCACTTCGCAGTCGCGTCGCAGTGTGGCAACACCGCCAGCGCCCGTCGCCGAGTGCCCGAGGGACAAAGGAGGCAGTGGCAGCTCTTATCAACGTGTTTGCACTCGCCGGCGTTTAGGAAAAAAAAGGGGGGGGGGGGGGAGAGAGAGAGAGAGAGAGAGAGAGTTCCATGGCGTTGTTCGCGTTGCATTGCAAACCTGGACGATATCCGCTGGGCAAAGCGTGGGGGAAAGTCCCATGGGAATCGGAAAGGCGAGCTGGTTTACCTCGCACATCGTGACATCGTTTAGAACCAGAGACGAACAGACGACAAGGAGGGGTACAAACCCGCACGTTTTTGAGATGTCTGTGTTTGTCGCCCATACTTGTCCGTTCGCCTCCGGCTAAAAAAAAAATTGAGCAGTCAACAGTCTAATTTGTTGTGTTACGGTTTGGACAGCAAGAGCTAGGAGTGCTTCAACACGCGCACTACAATTGTTACACCCAAATAGTGTTCCAGAGGTTTCTCCCATAAAACTTCTCTCAACACTCTTCTTTTGAGTAAAAAAAAAAAAAAATTAATAGTAAAATAGGGTGATTTGGCATAAAAAATATTTGTAAAGAGCGTAGAAAAGGCCGTTATGTGTTTACGGTATCGTTAGGGGAGGTTGTTTAAGCGACCACGTCATTAAACAACCCGCGCAATTTACCGAGCGGCGCAGCGGGAATCGAACCCCGGACCGTGTGATCTGCATCTTGATGGCTTTGCTCGGCGCCAGGAGGCGAACGGTAGAGGAAGCGGGCGAACTGGATGTGACCCAAGGGAGCCTGCGGTACCAGGTGACTGTCGGCGCGCGCAGTTGGCTTTCGCAGGCCGAAACGTGGCTCCCCACGTGATCTCAAGACGTCACAAATCCTGCATAAACTTAAACTTGTCTCGATCTTTTTGATAGGCCCGAGGAATGCCTTAGTGTGACCACGGGTGTGCAACGCAGCAGACGCCACCCAAAAGCACTCTGGAACCGACTCTAAAAAAACCATAGCACTACGTGCCCAACACATGCCGTGCTCTCCTAGTTTATCAGAATGATCGAGACGAGTTTATATTTTTCTTGGGTGAGTTCCGGTATACGTGCGCTACATATATCCTTCGCACCATCAATCTCGTCCACTTCAGAGCACGGTAAGACTCAGCAACAAGAACAAAATGGCGGATCGATGCTGCGCGAAAACGGCCCACATAAGCCGCATATAACGCGAACGATTATATATATATATATATATATATACACGCAGCAGTCTTTCTTAGCCAAGCCTCGCCGAGCTGGGCTCTAAGCACCATGGCTCTAAGTAATGCCGGGCGAAGGCGTCTTCCGTGGAGAATCAATCCCACCAATCTCACGGTCACAAAAAAGAAAAAAAAAAAAAAAAAGAGACAACACTGGGTGTTTTACTCTATGATGAACCAAAGAGAACGCTAGTAGCAATCGATGGCAACCGATGTTGGGTGAGCTTCCCGCCACCTCCGCAATGGGCGTAGAGACGCGTGGGCAGACATGTACACCGTTACATGAAATAGAATAACTATAGATATCGTTACTCGTTAATCAGTCAGAAAGTAGCTAAGTGCGTTCCTCGTCACTGCGTTTCATATGGAACGCGTTACCTCAGCTCGAATGCAACGCGTAATTTTCTTGCTATTCTGAATGTGTCGTGTTTTTTTTTGTTTTTTATGGAGCAGTAGTTGTTTTTGATGTTCGGCGTCGTTAAAAAGTCTTCGATTTTTAACACGCTCATTCGGGAATAATTACATGGATATGCCGGCATACCTCGTACACATTTTTTTCCTTTTTTTCTGGTCTATTTGGTCTTTTCTGGTCGTCCAAACTACAGGCGCGAGCTGCGGTGAAAAGTATAGGTTGGGTGCTTGTTTTGCAGACGTTCACCTCCCGAGGTAACTCTATAAATGCCGATACTCCTTAATTCATCAAAAAGTAACCGCAATAATTTACTCGCTCCTTCTCTTAAGCCGGAGTAGCACTGCTCATACGTCACACAAAAGATAGTCTGCAAACACGATGTCACCGCAATATCCGTGGTTCGAATGCCGCGTGCAAAGTTTCCTCCTCGAACAGATTGCCGTGCGACGTTCGAAGCAGGAATTTCGAGGCGACTTGCGTTCGAATCTCTATTGCAGACTGTCTTTTGTATAATGTATCAGCAGTGTGACCCTGTCCTTAAAAAAGGAAATATAGTCGGTGAAAGGTGAATAATTCGAGGGTAACCCCTCCCGCCCCTCTCCGATTTCGCAGAGCGATTTCTGGAGAGGAGGTTGCCTCCTCCCCAGCGTTCGCCCTGGTAAAGCGGAATGGGGTGGGAGGAGCTTTCCTGAATTCTTAATCACCTCTCACCAACAATCAATACTTCGTTACAAAAAAAAAAAAAAAGTGATTAGGTAAGAGTAAGGCGTTAGGTACAACTCTGCACGCGGGGTGTGTGGTCACGTGATAACGTTCACAGCGCCGGATTGGTTCCGATGGTTCGTAGAGTCGGCAGCGGTTCATCGCAAGGAACTGAGCGATAGATATTGGTAGTGAACGTACTAGCGTTCGTCGTATATGTACTAGCGGCGAAGTCAGTTTCAACCGCCCTTCCCAAGAGTGGAATCCCTTGCTTTAGGTTCCGAAGTGAAGAACGCGTTTTTGATCTGCATGCAGGTTGATGAAAACGAAAGCTGAAAAATACGGTCATCGCTCGCTTCAAAACTCGGCCCAGGAGGACAAAAAAAAGAAGTGGTTTAGAAGGGCTTAGAGCCGAAATGTCTGCGGCAACGAGATTGCTATTGCTCTGATGGAGCCTATCGTGACGAAAATAGTCCCTGGAAAAGGGGAACAAGGGGGACAAAGGACAAATGGAAATCTCCAAACGCATCTATATAGGTGACTGGCGCGCGACCAAAACAATCCGCCTGGTCCTGGTATCGAACGAGGGACCTCTCCACTTCACCATAACGTCATAACCAAGTGGCACATTTTGATTTCCACCTCCTCTGGAAGTAAAATGCAAAAAGGCGCCGAAGCCATGTTCAGGCTAACGGTGTCGCGACCTGTGCCTGCGGTACAGGGTGGACATCATACTTGAGATCGCTATTTTAAGTGCACGCTGAGATCTAGCTCTTAGAATCTGCTGAAAACAACCATCTTGATGGTGTGGAATGCACGGAATCTTTAGCTGTCAACGTGCACTCGGCAGCAATAGCACCAAGTAGTGGATACCACATATTGAGTTCGGTATATATGACTGCCAGGTAGACGTTCGTGCCTTTAGTAGTCGTTTTAGGGCCATCTTTCTTTGAGTGAAAGCAGCGTGATGCGCCGAAGTTTCTCCTCTTTCCTACGCTTATTATTTAGGGAAGCACATACGTACTAACAATAGAATACAATAAAGTAGAATATAGTATATTCACGTGAAACAGTAAATGCCAATTATGCTGGCCTACGAAAGCAGAAACTGCTTGTGTGCAGGGCCGAACAAGCCGAAGAAATGCATATGCATAAAAAAGAAGAAAAAAATATAATCGAAAACATGCACACGCAATCAACCATACTTGATCGAACGAAACAAATTGTACGAAGCCGCCGAAGTATAAAACATTTGGAGACCAAGGTATACGATTATGAAAGTACCCGTGCATAGAAAATGATAAACATTCATCGTTGCCCTCAATCGTCAGTGAAAACAACAACCAGGCTATAATAAAGTGAAGCTGACCGAGTTTCTCGTTCAAGATCTTGCATCACCCCCCTACTCAAAGAACGGTCCAGGTACAGTGACCTGCATCAGTTTAGCTGCAACAGCAAAGAGGTCATCTTCGAGGCGGTAGCATACACATTTTCTGTGCGTGGACCAGAGTGTTAACGCGATACTGAAGCGAAATTCGGAGTTTAGAAAACAAGGCTGGGCCGAAAGGCGGGACGCTGCAAAACCCCAAAACATCATTCATGGAGCGAATCTCTAACGGATGGTCGTATTTTCGGAAAAGTGCACGACTGATACGAGGCCGACGAGACAAGTGACGTCACCGATTGTAATCACCCTCTCCTCTTCGCTTCGTCCCCTCGAGCTATACTTTGTTTCAGCTTCCGTCCGAGCGCAGCCAAAGCTACGTGTGGCCGGAGCCAATCACACGCCGGCAGTAGGTCACGCGATCTCGCCTGCACTTTTGTATCACTCCGCTGCGCCGCTGGTCGGAGGCGCCGCCCGCGCTCGCCGAGTATTTCGTCTGCTACGGCTGTATCAACGATATCGTCTGCTACAGGTTTAAAAAGTGCTCCTTCACGTTCTGAAACTTAGTCACAGGTGATGTCAATACGTAGGCTGGCCACTGGCGTCCGTGTCCGAGCTTTCCACCTGTCTAGCATTTCGGCATAGTTTCGATATGTAACTACACAATGCAAGGTGCCCGATGACCCGGCCGTTGATGTTTCCTTGTATTGTCTGCATATACCAGTACTCGAGGAGCAGTCCTTCCCACCAGCTTCTCGGCGTTGAATGTGATCGGCAGGTGAAGGTTTTGCCGCGTATCAGTGAATTGTAGTGGCCGGGACGCCTTGCTTGTTCACAACGCATTCGCGGTACGACGCGGCCGGAGTCTCCTGCCGAACTTGAAAGTAGACATTCATCCCGACCTCTCGCGCCTGACGCCCAAACGTGCCTTTGCGAAAGGGCGTTTTGAAGCGACTCGGTGAGGAAAGCAGCGAAGCACATGATGAGGCGATTACGGGAACGAAATCACACAGAAAAACCGAGCGCTGCAGTCGTGTTGCCAGCGGATATACATGTTTTCACCAAACCACGTGCATTTACATCTATTAATAGAAAAATAAACTTGAGAGATTTGATTCCTTTAGTTGCAAATCATTCTCAGCAGTACACATCTGGAACATTGTGCAGTTTTTACGCACAAAACAGTTATTTAAAAAAAAATGACTTTTGTGAACTACTTTGTGATGCGTAGGAATGCTCTTCTCGAAGTTGCGAACCGTCCCTCAGCCTTTGGCTGCGCTCGGACGGAAGCTGAAACGAAGTATAGTGACCCGAAACGAGGAGGAGAGAAGCGAGGCTGCCTGACTTTATTCTCAACTGTTCCAGGCGGATGGTGACGTCATAGGCATCGCTTGATCGCGCCCTTCTTTTCCCAAATTACGGCCATCCGTTTGAGATATCGATGTACGAGTGATGTTTTAGATATCATAGCGTCCCGTTCAACACTTCTGCGGCATTATGTTGCCAAATCCAAATTTCGATTCAGCACTCTTTAAAAAAAAGCAAACCGCATTGAAGGCGGATCACACTACCAATCCTATGACGTCATGAAACACGGTGCTTGGGGCAATTCAACGTCTGAGACCTCGGTCCGGCGGAGTTACGAGCCAAGTCAACGTGAAAAATTTAAACGAACACCTCCGGAGGCCAAGAAATTAAGCACCGGCAGCGTTATAGATGACAGTCTAGTGATTGCGCAGGCGAGCTGGTGGATGTTAACCACTTTGTTCTTAGCCCGAGACTGAGGCAGGAAAAGAGGAGCGATGTTTTTAGAGACGTGTTTTCGACTGTTCATTTTTTGAGTCAGAGAAGTGTCCTCGATCCTCGACTATTCATTTTTCTTCTACTTTGAAACTTTCCCCTTTTCCTGCCTCAGTCTTGGGCTAAGAACAAAATGATTAGCGTTATAGAGTTTCTCCACTCTCGGCTGAATCCGCAAGTGGGATAAAAGCTATATATATATATATATATATATATAAGCATGTATACCCGCACCGTTTGGATCTGTACATCATCGTGGAGTAAGCCGTGTAGAAATATATACATATACGTATACAGGCCACCAGCATTTCTCGGACGCTGGACTAACCCAATTATGTCGTGCCGCGTGCTTTCGGAGGCCGGTTATTCGCGCCCCAGACCCCCGCAAACAAACACCCCCCCCCCCCCCCCCCCCGAAAAAAAAGCCACAGACGCACACACACTAACACACACAACGCAAAAAGCAGTTCCACCAGTGCAAATGCACGCAGGACTTCCCGTCGCCCAATTATCTGCGGGGCCACGACCCGCAGAGCTCGCCTGGGCTGCGGGGAGCGAACGCAGGGTTGCGAAGCCGCCGGGGCCGTTTGTTTCCGCTTCGCTGGTGTCGGCTGGAGCGTGCTTCACAAACACACTTCACCCGTTCGTGGTCCCCCCCCCCCCCCCCCCCCCCCGGCAAAGCTCCTCTTTCTGCAGAGACGGCGCCGTTTCGCGAGGAAAAGTTGCTTCTTGAAGGTAATTAAGTTGCAGTCGGAAATATTACTCGCGCTGAAACGTAATCGACTTACAGGTACGCCGAATCTGCCATTTTTGTGTTGTCCTTGAGAAAAATTCATCCGAAAAGAAACCGAGGGAGAGGAAGGAAACAGAGCGTGCCGTGACGTCAAGGCGCCGAGCTGTTTGGTGTTCGAACGATGAACGCTGTTTGACCTTCGAACGCCAGACGGCCGGGAGTGGCTCTAGCCACTGCACTGAGACGGCGGTCTTGACTGACGCTAGAGGAGACCTGGATGACAGGTGGCCACGGTTCACTCGACCCAATTCCGAGGGAAAGCTGCGGAGGCTGCGGCGGCGCGTCCAGCCGTTATACCTACGCAAAACTGGTCTTACAGAGCGTCCACTTTGTTAACGTGCAAAAGAGTGCTTTGTGGGAGGAATGTCTGCTGCAATCTCATCTCGTCACCGAATATAGTAAAATCTTTGATTCGTTCGTTGCCCTCTGTCCCTTTCTTCCTGCCCGCGCTGATTCTCACCGAACTGCAATAACGCAAAGCTAATGCAGTTTCGGACGCCATTCTCACAAAACTGGAATAATAGCCCGCATTGATTCTCACTATAAAGTGCAATAGCCCAAAATTACAGATTATTGAGACTATTCAAAAACCACGAAACGGAGGGCGATTAAAAAAAAAAATACTTATGTATACGTATATAGATGACTTCCTATAGTGCTCGCACCGTAACCCTCAATGGTAGACGATAACCCTTATTCAAAGAGTTGAAAATGTTTACATGAGATTTACATGGGCTAACTTTCACTCACCAAACTATAAAATCTAATAATGTGCAATTTCGTTTTAACGTTTAAGTCCGAATTTTTTTAGAGAAACACGTGTGCCGGAAATATTAACCACCCCGAGAACGGTGTTTTTCTCTGTAATTCGGCGCGTTCCAAGTTGGCGTAAAAAGTGGTTGCAAAGTCACGCAAGCATATGCCACGAGTAGCAGCTGTTGCAACCAGGTCGACCGCCTCAAATGAGCGAGTTTTAGTAATACGCAAACGAGCAAACGCATGCACTGCGCGTTAGCGTTAGCGTTGCGCGTTTCACACTGCGCGTGCGCGGAGCACGGAACTGCGGTCTTGGAGTGGCACATGGCGACGACGCGCAAGCGCAACATGGAGCAACGCAACGTTAACGCAAACGCATAGCGCTTGCCCCTGCTCCTATAGAAGCAACACCTAAAATTAGCCAACTACGCGAAGCGTTTCCCGAAGGAAGTTACCCAAATGTATAAGTCAAATATTAAAAAAAAAAAAAAAAAAAAAAAAACACGAAATAAAAAAGAGTAGTTCTTCATACTATGTTCACAAGCTTTCACACAACCTTAAGAAAGTGACACAGCGTTTTGAAGTGCCAGTTGTGTTTTCCGCCATCATCAAAGCTTTCCGGCCTGTGCCCAGAAGTTCAATAACAAAAAGGATGAAACTGATGTGTGCAAAAAGAAACTCCCTAAGCAGTACGTAGAATGTGCCACTTCAGTCGTCTATAAAACCTCGATCAACTGCGAAAAAAACAAAGAAACAATTACGTGTACGTGATCCAAACGGGAAGAAGACGCATAAACGATAGGGCACGCGAGCAAGCGATATCTGTGAAAAAAATTGCCTCTCGGGCAACTCGACTATTCATTGTGAAAGATACCCGTGGGCTCCGGTTCTAGAAAAAATAAATTCCCGGGACGTTAAGAAGCACATTATCGCGAGAAGTGTGTGAATAATACAACACTAGATTGGCCGAGGAAGGGCACATGCATATCTGCAGCGGTTCACCTATCCGATAAGGAATTTGAATTTCTACGCGAGCGACCTGATAGGGCTTATAAATAGCATCCTTTGTTTCATTTAACATTCGGTTGAAAGTAGCACTTCCTGTTGTGTCCCTGTTTTACGGTGTATACACCAACTCAACTCTCCTACGTCACGCCGCGGTGGTGGCGCGCCGGACGCACTTCCGGTCTGGGGCGGTGGGCAGAAGTCGCCGTGCCAGACATGCATTCCTGTGTTCCTTTGGAAGAAACGAGACAAAAAACCTGCCTTCTCGTCAAAATGCTGCGATGGGGGCTTTACCAAGAGAGTCTGGGAAGGTTTGAAGATCAGTTTTCATGTGTTTTTGCACCCTCCGTTCGTCCGAGAACGTGGATAGCAGCCGTGAAAAGGGCAAACCTGACGCTGTCGAACTAAGATTGCGTGTGCGGGCCACAATTTGTAGTCGCCAGATGTATTTGCTTTGTTCCAACATGACCGAGAGAAAACCCCCAAGTTGTCCGGAGCCTCCGAACCACCCACGGATTCAGTGCGTCTTCAAATTCACACGGCCGCCTGATCGTTCGAACTTTCGTCTGCTCTTTCAAAGTTGTCTGCTTTTTGTCGTCTGCTCGTTCCAACAAAAGCGGCCCGTAGACCAAACTTTGACCCGGTGATTGCAATAAGAAGTAATTGCAGGCCTCAAAAGACTTAAGTAGGCTCGGTGTAAACAGTAAATACAAGATGTTAATTTTTGGTATCGGTGGCCATCACCTACTTGTTACGCTTTGTCTGTTCCCGCTTCCGATTTTCAGTATCGACGTCGATCATCGCCGCTACCTTTTACACTTTTGCAGCACGAGCGACGTCGTGACCGAAAATAGCTACAAGAATCTCATCATGGTTTTGGCGTCCATTCTGCAGCGTTCATGCGAATGAATCGCCGCACGTCAAATTATTTACGGAAAGTTTAGCGGCGTAACGAGCCTTGATAATTTCGCTCAGGCGATTGAAGTGGTAAGACATTGCGATGAGGACGTAGAATCGACAACTCCAACGCGAAAAAGAGTATGCAGACTCACACAGACGCCGACAACGTGACATTCGAATGGTTCGTTGACGCGGGACGCGGTGCTTCTTGCCCGTACTCCATTGCGCGTGCGTTCGAACTGTCGTCTGCTCTTTCAAACTTGGCTGCTTTTTGTCGTCAGTTCGTTCAAACGACAGCGGTAAACCAAACGTTGACCCGGTAATTGCGATAAGAACTAAGTGCAGGCCTCAAAACACTTTTGAAGGCCGGTTGGGGTAAGTCGGCTAAGTGTAAAGAGATACAAGAAGTTGTTGATCATTGTTACCGGTGGCCATCACCGACTTGTAATTCCCGTTCTACTTGAGGTTTTCAGTATCGATGCCCACCATCTCAGCTACGGTCCACGCTTTTTCAGTCCGAGCGACGTCGCGACTGAAAATAGCGAGCAGGATCTCGACGTGGGAGTCAGGCTTTAGCGCCCATTCTGCGGCGTCCACGTGAAATGAATCGCCGCACGTCACATTATTCACGCAAAGTTTTGCCTCGATAGTTTTGCTGATACCGCTCAAGTAGTCAGACATTGTTAGGAGGACGTAGAATCAACAATTCCAACGCGAAAAAGAGCACGGGGACTCCCACCGACGCCGACAACAACGCAATTCAATGGTTTGTTTATGGGCGACGGCGGGCTTCTTGCCCACCATCCACGGCGCATGCGCGGCGCCGGTGACGTCCGCTAGGGGCGCTCCGGTTTGTTTGTAAACATGAGTTGGTGTATTGTGTTTAAAGAAAGCCAACGACCCTGAAAGATGCCGGCGTATGCGTTGTGTTTTTATCCGCAGAACACACAAAAACCTAAGTACTATCATTCTTAAAAAAAAAAAAAAAAAACTTTGTGCTGAAGTTTGGTCTGTACCGCCCCCACGCCCCATGGTTGCAATGCTTGTTCTAAACCAACACACTTGCACTCACTTTAAAAAAAAAAAAAAAAAAAAAAAAATCTTGCTCGTTTATTTCGAAGGCTATTCTTATATACACGCAATGTTTCTCTCTCACAGTCCCATAACTTAGAAGAAGGAGGGAACACTTATCTGTGCTTCATTAATTTCAAAGGCGCTTTTAAGATGGGCGTAAATGTGAAGGTAATTACTCACTCTCTCCATCCATCACATTTCGGAGAAACGTATCTTATTATCTTAATGTTAAGAAAGCAAAATTTAAGAAAAAAGGAGAAGTCACTCTAAATTCGCTTCATTATGTAAAAACAAAACAAAAATACACGAAAAAACAATCGCGAATGACCAGCCCTCGATCCCGGTAACTTTCCGTTTTCGTGAAAGTCCCCATTTTGCACCAGTGGAGCGTGCGGCTGTTATCTCATTCTGCCTAGACCGAGTTAGACTAATGGCCTTTCCGACCTTTCGTTTCTTTGTTTGGTCTTTGTATAACGACCGCGTCATCGATTAAGAATAGCGGCCGATTGGCCCCGATTTGCAGATGAGCGCCAGAGGCTCCGCGCAAACAGATCACGACGGCGCGACGCCTGTGGACTCCATTTGTTCTCCACTTCCTCCGTTACCCCTACGTTACTCCCCTAAGTTTCTTCTTCCGGATGATTGCTCCTTTAGACCCCTCGTTACTCATTGCGTTGTTCCCTTTGTTACTCCCACAGTTATTATTCGATTTAGATAGATGTCAATGGCTATACCCCATGTAAAGGGCGGTAACTTGCGCCACCTAGCCTACGTCTAAAAAGACAAAGATATGACTCATCCCGCCCTTCTAAGCCAATTTTCTCCACCCTATCATCAGACAGTATGAGATACCACCGGGATGACCTTTAGCACAGTAAATTTAGCGCAGTAGTGCGCTAAAGTTACCACTCGTGGAGCAAGTACAAGGATGGGGCTATGAAAAGAGACGGAAAAATCACACGGGCGCCTTAACAGACACATGCAAAGGAAAAAAAAAATTTTTTTAAGCAGTTTAGATTGAAAAAGGATGTCATAAAACAAAATTACAACAACAACAAAAAAATTTTAGAGCTATATTTACGGCGCTGTACGAATTTGTAGTTGGCGCCCGCCGCCGCCGCGGAAAAGTGGCCCTTATTTATCACGTGACCGGCACTTATTTATCAGGTGGTGCTAGCGCTCTTTCGGAAGCTTCGTATCGCGTAAAAAAATAACTTATTCATCTTTGTTTGAAGTATAACAAGAAACTGAGATTAATAGGTAACTTTTAGAGCCCAAAGGAAACTCCTAAAGGCCTGTGCGCCGGTCAGACGACGGCGGCGGCGCCCCGAAGCAGACGAACTTGTGCGGCGGTGGCGACGGCGGCGTGGAGAAACGCGTTGAAGCGGCGTTCGCACAATGCTCAGCGTGCGGCGGCAGCTTGACTTTGCGGCGGCGGCGCGACGCAGCGCGGCGGCGCGGGGACCTACCACGTAACCAGCGGCGGCTCCCGAGGGTGCAAACTAGAAATTCGTATAGGGAGTATTCACTGGCGGCCATAGCTGTGTGCGCGACTGCTGAGCGCGTGCTGACGGCGTGCTTCCACAGTTCTTTCGCCACGAGCATTCCGCACCACCAAGATTGCCGGTCTTAGCAGCCCATAAACGTGCTCGTTCCGAGCATGCGCTCTAAAGATCGC
The DNA here is from genome assembly GCF_016920785.2 of Ixodes scapularis. Taxonomy (NCBI): domain Eukaryota; kingdom Metazoa; phylum Arthropoda; class Arachnida; order Ixodida; family Ixodidae; genus Ixodes; species Ixodes scapularis. Next base: position 89,857,693 of record NW_024609836.1, read on the forward strand.
CCTCAAATATGGCGTCCAGTGAATACTTCCTAAAGCGCCGTAAATATAGCTCTACATTTTTTTTCGTTGTAAATTCGTTTTATGACATCCTTTTTCCATCTAAGCTGTTTAAAAAATTTGCATGTGTCCTTTAATGCAACCGCTAGCCTTATATACCTGCTCCACGAGGGGTAACTTTGGCGCAATACCGCGCTTCCCATGCGCTCAAATTTTTCTTAAAATTACTGACTTTGTGATTTTCGATGACGCTCAGTAAGTTTCTGCATAAAAAGTTAAATAATAAATTTTACTTAATTCTCCTTTGTTCATCCTTAGCTGAGAATAGAAGCTCCGCCTTCAGCGTGAGGTTTCTGCCCTTGCTAATACAAGTGTGAACGCGCAGGCACGCGCTACCAAAGCACTGCGGAAGCCAGCGAGCTCGCACTGAAGGCGCGACCTCGCTGAAGGGTGCAACAAGTTTAGGGCTTTGCTTAAATAGTTGTGGAAGTTGATGCCTGACACTTCTGAAGTGAACTACAGAAAACAGATTTTGCCTGGATACCCTAGTTTTTATTTAACAAAAATGAAAAAGATCCAGGGTTTTGCCACTTCTTAATTCGTACATCGTCTTCCGGGTCACGTGCGCAGTGACGTCGATGGGGTAGGCGCGGGGTTACGGTAAAGTTCTCTCTTTAGAGCCATCAGTGAGAACGCATCCGCTCGCGACCGCGTGACCATGTGCTGGCGGGCGCCGCGTGAACAATATGGTGAAAGGAGGAAAGTCTCATCCGGGTCCGGCAATCCCCCCCTTAGCCGCCTCGGTGGCTCCGAGGCGAGAGCGCCGGCCTACGGATCCAAAGGTGGCGGTTTCGAATCCCGACCGAGGTGCCCGCAATATGACGGAGGCTATTGCGGAGAAGGCACCGTGTAACCGAGCATTCGGTTGCACGTCAAAAGATCCCCAGGTGGTCGAAATTAATCCTCAGTCCTCTGCTGGGGCGTGCCAGAGGCCGGATTCTCAAAGCGAACTTACGACGAAAAAAATGCGTACGACAAATTTGGGAGAAAATCCATATTCTCGAAACGAAATTATCGTAACTTTTGCGCAGGTTACGACAAAATCCTACGACAGCTCCGAAGCTGTCTTACGCACTTTCTACGATCAAATTAACATGACCGACAACGTCGCTCAGTTGCTCGGTCACGACGACCCAACGGACATTTATTTTTCTACCTGCTCTTCTTGCACGTCCCGACTTCAAGCAACAAGAAAAAAAATGAAGAAGTATACTTGAAACCGACCACGACGAACATGAACGCTGGATCCACAGACACCCGGAAAAGGCAACAAAGGCGACGATCCCACCGACCAAGCGAGCTCGGCAGGATATATAGGCCTAGCAGGCACTCCGACCCGTTCCGGCGCAGCATTGCTCAGACGGTCATTGGCCAAGACCGTCTGCCCACGACCGGCTGGCTTGCTGAATGGAATATGCCCGAGCGAACCTTGTGGACCCTCCCCGTATGAATAGTTTGATAGCTGAACTAAATTTCAGAGGTCAACCGATTCCCCTTATCATCTCGATCACATTGTTTTCCGAGGCAGCGGTGACGAACGCTGTCGTCGAAAAGGGACTCCTCGATTCTATCTCCTTGTTTTGTGTGATATAGAGCTCAAATAAACGCCGTATGGATTACCTTCGCAACACGGTATGTACACTTTGTTATTAGTATGCCATTTTTAACTGTCGAGCTGTATCAAGGCCCATACGCACATTCGCGTTTGAACGCGTTTGAGTGCGTTGCGTAGTCCTTGCGGCCAGGCGCGGTTGCTTGCGGAGCGACGCACGCCTCCCCGCAACGCTCGGTAGCGCGACGCAAGCGAGTAGAGACTTGTTCAACTTTCCGAAGCGTTGCGGCGCGTTCGGGTGCGTTCGACCAATCAGAAGCCGAAAGAGGAGAGGGGGTGACGTGTTCGCTCGCCCCACCCGGCCGACTCGGCGAGACGTATCCGGTTCGCCGGCCACAGTTAACGTGACCATATTCCTCGGACCCCAAAGCGGGACGGGGGGGAGGGGGGGGGGGGGGGGGGGGGGGGCGGCGGGCAGGGAGAGGTGGGGTGGGCGGCTTAAAGTTGCGACATATGGTTTGAGTCAACGAATCACACTTTTTATTCTTCCAGTTTGTTTTCTTCTTAGCCGGTATACAAATCTAATACTTTTGGCTAGAATGGATCTTTCTTAGTAATCCTTCATTTTTGCTGATGTGTCCGTGGTATTGTTCACAGGTCATGTGCACGTTCACCTTGAGCATCAGCATTGCCTTGAGTGTTGCCACTTGAAGCTGCGTCTTCTCTGCAGTCCATACCTTGTTCATCAACGAAAACACCCTTTCCACTGGTGCATTCGTACCTGGCAAGCACATGCAATACTCGATGAGTGCCCTCATGTTGCCGCAAGGCACATCATTTCTTTCGAAATGCTGGAGCACTTCCACCCACCGTTCTCCAACCGGTTTCTTCTGGCTCTTCCATTCGTCCAGCTTCTTGGCCGTGACATAACGCGAAACGTTGCATGCCTCATCAAATAAAGCGTTCTCCTCAAGACGGACGTGGCTGAACTCTAAAGTGATGACTTGCGCACTTTTTTGAACATCGTCCCAAAGTGGTGCTGTGTCGAGAGAGGCCCAGGAGAGACCGCTGATTTCATCAAACTGGTTGCACCATCGCTCAAGGTATGACATGCATGTCTGATAGAAATTCCTCACAACTTCTGTTACCGAACCTCTTCGAACTTCTCCTTGTTCCTCAAGCGTAGTAATCATGAAGCGCACGCTTGACGGCAGAAATCCCTGCTGAAGTCTGTCCTGGACTTTCGTCTGCAGCTGGTTTAGGGCTTTGTGGACTTCGATGGCAGTCTTCGAGTCTCCTTCGATCTGCAGCACAGTCGCTTGAAACATGGCAGCTTGGCTGTGCAGGAAGTAGAGCCAGAGCTCTCCGCACGCATCTTCAAAAAATGTCTTGATCAAAGAGGGGCACTTGTCTGCCGACAAAAAGAACGACTTCAAAGCAGGAAAAAGTTTCAGCACCCTTTCAACAGCTGGCATCAATGCCAACCACCTAGTCTTACTGTAGCCCAGGAGCCGCTGGTACTCCACTGATGCGAAGTCGCAAAACTCCTTGAACGACTCTACCCTGACTGTATAGATGTAAAAGTATGAATATATCTTAACGATCACAGCTTCAATGTCAATTGGGAGGCAGTCAGCTGCAGTCTGGATGGTGTTGTGGACTATGTGCGCTGCACAGCCAATCCCAATGAGCTTGTGAGTCGAAGCCTGTTGCATTCTTGCGAAGACGTTGTTCTTTCCGTTCCGTGCGGCACCACCAAAGTTGCAGTTGGTGTTGTCGGCGCTAAAAGCAACCAGCTTCGATGTGATGTCGTTGGCTTCCAGTGTGCTCATGGTGTACTGGCTCACCATGATCGAAGTCTCACCTGGCAATGTTTCGATCTCAAGCAGCTTCGTTTGCACTCCAGCAGCAGAGCTGAAGTAGCGAACCATTATTGGAAACACTTTCAGATCCTTGTGGTTCGACGCATCACAGAACACAGAGATGAACTGAGCGTCCTGGAGGTCGGCCTTCAACTCTTCTGCTGCAGAAGGAGCGAGCACGTTCAAGGCGACCGCTTCGGCTTTCGTGCGCGCACAGGCAAACTTCTCGTCGAAAAGTTTCTGCAGGAGTTTTGAGGTGCAGTCCATAGACCGAAAGCTTTGGTTGTGGGCGATCGTGTGGAATGCGAACACACCCTCAGAAGCGGCGAGTTTTAACTCCTTGTCCCCAGCGTGTTCCGGCCTGAAGAACTTCGTCAGTGCACTGGAAGAGGCAGCAGCCGACAGGTTCCGCTTGTGCTTCTCGGTGCTGATATGCTTCACGATGTCAGAACGTCCACTGTGGGCGATAGAAAAGTCTCCTCCGCATTTATCGCAGCAAACATCGGACTCCGACCTTGTCTTCTTTATGAACGGGAACTCCTTCCCCAGCGCCTCGTTGAACTTGCACTTCCGCTTGGGCATTGTCGTCTATCGCGCGATAACGAGCATTAAAAACCAAGACAGTGTGCTGCCATCGAACCACCGTAATCAAACTCGTTGAGCGTGACGAACCGACGACTTCCGCGCGTGGCGTATGCAGCCGTGGGGACGGTGCGGGGTCGAACGGGATTGTGGGGAAAAAACGATCTGACAAACGTGCTACAAAACTCAAATGTTTTTTTTTTTTTTTTTTTCTAGTTCAGCGCTGCAGTTATCGGGCTTCCCCGTCTCTTCGACGCCTCCTCCTCTCCGCGTTTTCCTTTCTTTCCCGTGGTAAAAAAAAAAAAAAAAAAGAAAACGACGAAGATAAGGAACGTCCGGTATGCGCGTATGCGTCACCGGACGGAGATTGCTTTCGTGGGCGGCGAGCAGCTCTTCGGTGACCGAGCTCTTGGCGACAACTTTTCTTGGCAATGCAGTGGAAGGTACAGGCATGCGTTCCCTCTCGCATTTTGAGCACCGAATAAAGCTGTGCGGGGGCTTGCCTCCTCTCCCCGGAAATGTCAAGAGACGTTGTCGCCGAGTAGAGTGTACAACTGAGCTTTGTTTGGTTTTGACTGGTTCGCTAGCTAGCCAGATCGAAAAAAACTATGCGAGTCGCCGCCCGCGGGACCGCGGCGCGAGCCGCCGGGCTTTCGGCGGAGCCAGAGCGGGACAAAACGCCGTCCCGCAGCAGGCTGGCGGGACAGTGGGACCATGGCTGCAAAAGCGGGACCCGTCCCGCCTAAATCGGGACGTCTGGTCACTTTAGCCACAGTGCTTGCTTTTTCGTTTTGGGGAGCGGTGGGGACTGTATTTTCCAAGGCTGCGATGGTTCAAGCCTGACAAAACGTCGGGGAAGCCGGCGAGATTGTCCCAAGATCGAACACTTCGACGCTGTCGCTGTGCGCCGCCATGTTGCCTTGGATTTCGCTTACTATTGGTGAGCCACTAGCGACGATAGCGCGTTCTTATTGGCTCTTGACTGCGGCTGACTGCGTGTCAACGCAACTGTGCGTACAAGTTTGGCGCAAGCGGTCTTCGCAACGCAACGCGTCCGCTTGCCGCTACGGAACGCACCGCGCTCAAACGCGGATGTGCGTATGGGCCTTCAGTTTGTGGGAGCTACGCGATGCCGGTCCAACCTTTCTTTGCCGAGTGTCACGTCAGTATCGAGTTGCAATCGGAGAAGATCGGTCCCGCAGCGCTTACCGAAACGCAGTCTGAATCCAGCACTTCGATCAAACGCACGCGTCCGCTCCGAGTGTGAACAGGTATTTGCGCGACTCTTGCTGACACTCTCGTAGTTCAAACGTATCTTTTTTAACGTCGGCTCACTCCTGCATTTCCGAGGCCGCGAGAAACGCCGCGGCGGTTTGTTTCCTTCTACGTCGCTTTGCAAACGACTGGCACGGGGCTTTTACCAACGATGACAGTTGTGTTGACTTCGTAGCGATCGAGTTTGTAGCAGTCAACGAAGCGTTTAAATCGTGTTAGCGTCGATATACCACTGCACGGACAGGAACCTCAGACAAGCGGTGGTGGAAAGGTCGCCCGTGTTTATGAGAATCAGCTTGAACACTACACATTTACACACAGACAGGACAGGACATACACATAGCGGTCTATCAACGAGTGGTTAGCCTGTGTTTGTTATTAAAAATCCACGTGCTCCGAACTATGCCTAGCTCTCTAATTGGTTGTTCGTTTTGCCGAAGACGCCGTTGCCATAGCAACAGCACCGGAAGTCATCGTTTCTCCGGAAGAGGTCGTAACTTTCCTCCTCTCACTTAAGAACGCGTTTATGAATACCGTTCTCGCCTCATCTTACGATGATCGTAACTTTACGAACTTCGTAGCTAAGTTGTCGTAGGTAAGAGGTTTTTTATGAATCTGGCCTCAGATGCCCGTCGTAGGTTTTGCACGTAAAACCCCCAAATTTGACTTTTGATTTGATTTTCCGGCCATCCCTGTCCGGCCCTGTTCCCCTCCCCCTCCGGCTTCTGGCGGCTGGTCGCGGTAGCAGATAGAGCTGACGGTTTTGTGGACGTACGATAGATGACGCCACTGAAACTCCGTATAATAAAAGTTTTGTCGATGCCATACCAGGTTTTTGACGCATTCATATATATGTTGGAACGACAAGATTTATAGAAAAGCTACCTTCTATCGAGCAGGTATTCGCACAACTTGCTATTTTTCTACTAGATTCCCCATTGACGTCACGCCGCGAGTTTCTCATGGCCGCCGCTCGCGGCTGCAGGTCGGGGAATATTCCAAGTTTTGCTTCGTCATTACGCGGCGGAATCGCAACATTTCGATGAAAGGAGGCGTGTTTTCTGTCATTTGTGACAAGGTGAACAATTTCAAAAACAGAATATGCCAATACTTTCAACGTTAAGATCGTTGCACAGCTCCTTTAAGGGGTGAATGAAATGTAGCCGACTGATCGTTATAATTGGCCTTATACACTATGTCCTCCTGGCCGTAAAACTCACCTGCACAAACCGCATCAATGTAGCGTTCACAACACGTTCAAAAATAAAAAAAAAAAAAAATAAAAGAGATTGGGTCTCCTTAAGAAAAAAAACAACTACAGTCATGTCTCGTTAATATGGACCCCGTTAATCGGGACACCCCGCAATATGGACGAAATTTTCGGCGACCGTCTCCCGCCATGCAATTCTGTCCCGTTAATACAGAAACCCGCAGTCCGGACTATGGACGGCTATTTTGGGGACGAAACGGGAAAATACAGGCATTTTTGTCTCGTTAATATGGACACGTGTCCACGAAAAAAAAATATTAGTGACCCCAGTGTGTACTAGTCGGAATTCACCATTGCCTTTTTGTTCCCCGCCTGGTTACTTTGAAGGCGAGTCCACATACCCGACAGAAGAAAAGGTTAGTGAATCGTAGAGGTCACAGTTTGTACCCGGAATTCACTATTGTCCTCCGCCCTTGAGATAAGACCTGCGCGCCTGAAGGTGGTCGTTTTTTTTTTTTTTTTCTTTTTGTTTCTCGTTTTTCAAGCTTAAACGTATGCCATCTCCTTCCGGGTTGGCATACGTGATGAATCACATTCGTTGTGCATAAGAGGCAAGAGGCAAGGCTGGACGCTTCTCCTGTCATTTCGGAGGTGGAGACGATGTTTAAGCGTAAACGGACAGAGCTTTCTGCTCAGCTGAAAAAGGAGATATGCAAATTCAAAATTGAAACGCCTTCAGCGTCTGTTCAGTACGTGAAAGGGTGGAGTGGAAGAAACCTTGGCGTTGATCTCGGAAAATCGACAGTCCACGCAATTCTAAAAGAATCAAAGAAATGGATGAGCGTTCGGAAATTAAAAACAGTTCCCACAGCCAGCTCCAGTTCCTGCCGGCAGTGACCCCCAAAGTTTGAGAAGTTGGAGGAGGCCGTCAACATCTGGTACGCTCCAGAGGGGCCGCCGTCAGCGACGAGATGCTGCAAGAAAAGGCGAAGGAGTTCGGCACAACGATGGGTAAGTGAGTTCTGAGCGTATCTTTTTAAGCACTGAGTTAAAAATGTTTTCTCAAAATGTTACGCATTCCTCCCCAAAAATGTTGTTTCCTCTAATGATTTTTCTAGTTGCTCGTTCTTGTGCAATTACGCATCTACGTTAAAATAACTGTTCTCTCTTCAGTGGTTTTATTTTAATGTCTGCAATCTTCACGTCTTTATGCAGACATTCATGACCTGAACTACTCAAGGGGTTGGCTCAGCAGGTTTAAGAGAAGGCATGGAATTTCAAGCCACCGTATTCATGGAGAGAGTGGAAGCGTGGATACAGCCGCCGTTGCCAGTGCTCGGAAACAGCTTGCGGAATTTCTTGCTCAGTATTCTCCAGATGATATTTACAACTTACACGAGACTGGATTTTTTTACAAGTTGGGCCCATCTTCGACTCTGGCATCCGAACCTGTGGCTGGAAACAAGCGAAGCAAAGAGAAAATCACGGTGGGATTCTTGTGCAACGCGAGCGGCACCCACAAGTGGAAGCCCATGTCGTGGCAAAAGTGGAGCGACCACGATGTTTTGGAAAGACATTTGACCCGAACATGTATTGCTCTTACAATTGCAACAAGAAAGCATGGATGACAGGAAAGATATTTGAAATCGTCTTGGCAAAATTCGACCACTTCTTGAAGGCTGAGAAGAGGAGGGCTGTTTTGTTGGTTGATAACGCATCGTGCCATTCTGTTCGTGCGGACTATGAAAACCTTACCTTGAAGTTCTTTCCACCCAACATGACTGCCAAAATACAGCCCTTGGACGCAGGAATTATTCGCGCGGTTAAGGCACACTACAGAGGTGAACTTGTGCGGCACTACATCGCTTGCGCGGAAGACAACGAACCGCAAACTGTTGACTTGAGGTGGTGCCTTCAAAAGCTGAAGAGGGCGTGGGACGCGGTGAGGCCTCAAACCATTGTGAACTGCTGGCGTCACGCAGGTATTCTTCTTAACAGCTCTGCTATGGAGGTGGAGGATCCGATGGATGAACTTCCGCTTGCGGCCCTTCGTGAAGCTCTTCGACAACTCGATCGGGGAGAAAAACCCAGATGAAGAGGCATCGGCATTCTTGGATATAGACGAAGAGACTAACAGCTGGGAGCCTATGAGCGACGAGCAGATCATGGAGCTTGTCGGTGAATCCGCTCAACAGGGCCATCAACAATTCGAAAACTTTGCGCCGACAGAAACAGCCGATGAAGAAGAGAGACCTACCGTTACTCGATGTGAAGCTCGCCGTGCCTTGGAGACAGCGATCGCCTACCTTGAGCAGGAGGGAGAACGTGCACTTCAAGTGGCCGAAGTGTTGCGCTTTTTGGACACTAAAGTGGGATCGAAAGCGTCAGTGCAAACTCATATCTCCTCGTTCTTTGGCGAAATAAACAATGCTTTTTTTAACAATTATTACCTAATGTTTGTGTTTTTGACCTTGATTCGTTATTATGGACGATTCACATTATGGACGATTTTTCTGGGGAACGGAGGCGTCCATATTAACGAGACATGACTTTATATATATGTATATTGACGATGTCCGCTTCATCGTCTTTCGGCATGGTGGCCGAGGAGGACGAGGCCTGCGTGCGCTTGAACGGGATGCGCAACCAGAGGCGTGTTGGATGTTTTGAAGTGCGGACACAAAAACGGTCGTCGGCCCCTTGGCCTTCGTCTCAATATCAATATTTATAGTGAATATATCAAGATATATTCATTCGGTCACTATATATATATAGATATATATATAGATATATAGTGAACGGGGACAAGGTGATTATTGAATTTAATGCACTGGAGTTAGGTAAAGGGAAGGGGAAAGAGAGCTGGCGAGAAATTTGGCCAGGGGCGGGGATTGAACCCGCACCTTCGCCTGTCCGTGGCGACGCCTTAACCGAGTAGACCATCCCGGCCACTGGTTTCGGCGGACTCAATCTTTGACCAGCTCTCTGTTTACAGTTATTTTCGAATTCGCTTAGCTTGGTAGACGACAACCGTTGTTGATTTAAGGCCCGCGCTAGTTCTGAATTGCGGCAGTGACGTGGCACGTCATCTCAGCTTGCAAATGTCGGAAAGGGCCCTTCTTCCAAGATATCTAGGGAATCACTCCTCCCCATAGGGACAGGCTGCACCGTCTATATATATATATAGTGATCGAAGAAGGGGGAAAAGTGATTTTTGAATTTATTACATTAAAGTTATGGAGAGGGAAAGGGAAAGAGCTGGCGAAAAATTGGGCCCGGAGCGGGGAAAGAGCCCGCAACCCTCGCCTGTCCGTGGCGACGCCTTAACCGAGTAGACCATCCCGGCCACTGGTTTCGGCGGACTCAATCTTTGACCAGCTCTCTGTTTACAGTTATTTTCGAATTCGCTTAGCTTGGTAGACGACAACCGTTGTTGATTTAAGGCCCGCGCTAGTTCTGAATTGCGGCAGTGACGTGGCACGTCATCTCAGCTTGCAAATGTCGGAAAGGGCCCTTCTTCCAAGATATCTAGGGAATCACTCCTCCCCATAGGGACAGGCTGCACCGTCTATATATATATATAGTGATCGAAGAAGGGGGAAAAGTGATTTTTGAATTTATTACATTAAAGTTATGGAGAGGGAAAGGGAAAGAGCTGGCGAAAAATTGGGCCCGGAGCGGGGAAAGAGCCCGCAACCCTCGCCTGTCCGTGGCGACGCCTTAACCGAGTAGACCATCCCGGCCACTGGTTTCGGCGGACTCAATCTTTGACCAGCTCTCTGTTTACAGTTATTTTCGAATTCGCTTAGCTTGGTAGACGACAACCGTTGTTGATTTAAGGCCCGCGCTAGTTCTGAATTGCGGCAGTGACGTGGCACGTCATCTCAGCTTGCAAATGTCGGAAAGGGCCCTTCTTCCAAGATATCTAGGGAATCACTCCTCCCCATAGGGACAGGCTGCACCGTCTATATATATATATAGTGATCGAAGAGGGGGAAAAGTGATTTTTGAATTTATTACATTAAAGTTATGGAGAGGGAAAGGGAAAGAGCTGGCGAAAAATTGGGCCCGGAGCGGGGAAAGAGCCCGCAACCCTCGCCTGTCCGTGGCGACGCCTTAACCGATTAGACCATCCCGGCCACTGGTTTCGGCGGACTCAATCTTTGACCAGCTCTCTGCGTACTGTTTGTTTCGAATTCGCTTAGCTGGGTAGACGACAGCGATTGCTGATGTAAAGGGACCCTGCAAAGACTTTTTTACTGGTTCTTAATTTGCACCGAACCTGAGCGCATTGGACGTAATAACTTAATGAAACTTTTCTTTTCTCGAAATTCGCTTTCTTTTAAAAGTTATAGGCAAATTAAGATTACAAAAACTAGCAAAAAATAACCTCCTTCATGACGTCCTTGGTCGCTTGAGTGGCCGTGAACTAGAGGAGGGGTAGTGAGCTCAGCGAGCGCTCACGGCTGCCGCACTCCGTGTCGACGGCTCGAGAGGGCGCCACTAAAGCATGTGCTGGATAGACTGTATGAAGGGGGCCGCCAGGGCGGCTCGCATTTCATTTTCTGCGCGATTAAACAACAATTCGGCATGACACTTCATTGGCCACAAACGACAGCAAACACGGGGTAAAGATCAGTTCAGAACGAGAGTCACTTCGCGCTGCCATACCGCCAAAGGGCCAAACCGCAAACCAAAACTGCTGGCCGAAGGCCTTTGGAACGGTCGGATCCTCGACTGAAGCGCCGCCGCGTACATCCGGGACCTTTCTACGCTCGCCGCTCGTCGGAGCCTGATCCCACTACCCCTTTGTAGTATGCGCCGCCTTTTCCACCGCTTGGTGGCGCGTATGTCGACGGGTCATTTCTTGTTTCCGTACTTTATAAACTGCATCTGTTTCTTTTCCGATCTAAAATACGGAACGAAAACTACTTTTATAAATAAAATGAAACAGTTGGAGCTACTTGTATTTTGCATTTCGACTAAAAAGAAGCTTTTAGCGACTCTGACCACTAGTCAGCCCAGGACCAAAGACGTCACATTTCGCGCGCTTTCGGCACCACAGGTCACCCCCGTAGGTTGAGGAGGTTTCCACGTCGTCCGGTTAAAATATGACGCACCGATATTGAGTTACTCTGTCCGTGCCCGCTGGCTTGCCCGAACCCCAAGAGACGTGGAAACCGCAAAAAAGGTAGACGCTTAAATATGACTGCAAGGGCCCTTTAAGGCCCATGCTAGTTCCGAGTCGAGGCAGTGACGTTGCACTCCATGTCAGCTCGAAAATGTCGGAAAGGGCCCGTCTTTCAAGATATCTATGGAACCACTCGTCCCCATAGGGACAGGCTGCACCATATACGTGAGTATATACGGTGCAGCCTCTCTCTCTGTCTCCCTCTCTCTCTCTCTTTATATATATATATATATATATAAAATTGCCTCTGCAATCGCTTCGCCATGGTATCACGAACAAGAAAGCACCATCTTCCCGTTTCTATAAATATATGACGGCGGATACGGCGGCGACACCGTAGCAAATTACCCGCTATCAGACGGCGAACTTTTGAACGAGCACAAGTTGCCGCATCTATCTCTATCGATCGTTCGGCTTGTCACCAAGGTCGGGGATTCTTTTATTATTATAATTTTTTACGCTTAAACCGGGGGCGAAGGATTCTTAAATATATATATATATATATATATATATATATATATATATATATATATATATATATATATATATATATATATATATATATATATATATCTTTCCCTTTTTTGAAGGAAACCGGAAGCTTGTGTGGCGCGCCGACACTTCCGGTTTTGATAAAAAGCCGGCCGCCCACAACCCCTCTTCCCGTCGAGTGTGCGTGTTTTTCGTGGACGGCTTTTGGGCGTCGACGCCGACGCGAAAAAAGGACGCGCGCCGCTCGATTGCGGTTATTTACTGCGGGGTATCAATTTCAAACTTTTCATGCGAACACCTGTATCTCCTGTATCTCGCACCTTCCCTAGAAAGGCACACAAAGAAACAAGAAAAAAACTAGCGTTATAAGAGACATTTGTGCTTCTTACGAGGGCGAGATTATATACACCGACACGGCCCAGCGTCTTACGCCGAAATCATATTCGTGCGAGACGAAGGGCCTGCGCGTGCTCACTGCCGACAACAGCGCCACCGTAGTGGTATGACGTCAGAAAGTTGAGTGGGTGTGTATGCGACGCCGACTATACAGGTTAGGCTTTTGGAGATTTCTCACGAAAGATGCCTTTGCGGTGCGCGTCTCTTCTCATTTCCTGCACAACACATGCATTAAAAAAATAATTGAGGTGCTCGATGGTTTGCAATGGATCCTTTCCACGTAAAGAAGCATTCTATGCGCCAACTCATGTTTACAAACAAACCGGAGCGACCCTGGCGGACGCCACCGGCGCCGCGCATGCGCGATGGAGTGTGGGTAAGAAGCTCGCCGTCGCCCATAAAGAAAGCATTGAAATGCGATGTAGTCGGCATCGGTGTGAGTCCCCTTGCCCTTTTTCGCGTTCGGATTGTTGATTCTGCGTCTTCTATGTCCGACGACTTAAGTGGCCTCAGCGAAATTACCGAAGCTCGTTACACCGCAAAACTTTGCGTGAGTAATAGAAAGTTTTCGTAGACCGCGTTTCCCCCTCCGCTAAGCTCTCCGCAACGAAGCAGTCGCAGACGACGTTGCGAGCAGACAACGTTGCAAAGGAGCAGACGACGCTCAGATAGGGGGTCGCGATCAGCCAATCAGGGCTCGGCGTTCTGACGTGTCACCGCTACTTCCTTTCTCATGCGCAGAAGACGAAAATTAGCCCACTTGCGAGGCGTATAGCCTGATTCGCATGATGAGATTTCGCTCGCAATTTTCAGTCGCGACGTCGCTCGGGCTGCAGAAGCGTGAACCGTAGCTGAGATGGTCGACGTCGATACTGAAAATCGCTAGCAGAATCGGACCAAGTCAATCAGGCATAACAAGTCGGTGATGGCCACTGGTAACAATGATCAACATCTCCTTGTATTTACTGTTTACATCGAGCCTGCGTACCAACCTTCAAACGTAAGTCTTTCGAGGCGTGCACTTACGCAGTACCGGGCCAACATATGGTCCACGGGCCGGTGTCGTCTCAAAGAGCAGACGACAAGCAGAAGTGTTAGAAAGAGCAGACGACAGTTCGAACGATCAGGCGGCCGTTCGAACTAGACACACTGAACGTAGTCCGCAGGTGGTCCATACAACTTGACGGTTTTCGATCCGCCGTTTGGAACAAAACAAATAAATCTGAGGATCGCAAGTATCCGTGAGTTCAACCCAAAGTGCTTCCCGCCCAAGCAATCGTGGTCCGACGGCGTCTGGTTTTCCATTTTTATGGACCATATCCACGTTCTCGGACGAACCGAGCACATGAAAACTGATCTTCAAACCTTTCTCGACTCTTCTGGTACAGTCCCAGTCACAGAGTTTAGACGAGAAGGCAGGTTTTCGCCTGGTTCCTTTCAAAACAACGCAGGAATACACGTCTCACATGGGAACTTCCGCCCACAGCCCCAGACCGGAAGTGCGCCCGACGCGCCACTACCGCGCCGTGACGTAACAGAGTAACAGAGATGAGTTCGTGTATATATACGCGAAGTGTTCGTGTTATTTCGCATGTTTCCGGTTTCCTTCGAAGAAGCGGCGAGCCCTCGCTGCAGAACGGAAGGAGGAGGGTTGACGCATGCAAAAATCTCTTTGCAAAAGAAAAAAAAAAGAAAGAAAGATTGAGACATAAGAAAGGAGAAAATTAATTTTTTTTAAGCAATCAGACACTGAAAAGCAGCAAATTACGCAGTTTCGTAGGCGGTTTTGGCGCCCCGCAACGCCAAAACTGTCTACAGTCAAGGCCATTGGTGCGCAAGCGCAGTAGCGGCTTCTTCGTTGTGGAGGGCTTAGCGGAGGGCCAAACGCTGTCTACGAAAGCTCTCTGATCAAGCGGCGTCCGTCGTCATCGTGCGATCACGCGCAGTGAATGCCTCACGCCGAACCCGCGCTTTTAAAGCTCGAAAAGCTTTTTGTGACCTTTAGACGAATTCAGTTTCCCTCTATATTTAGCGGGAAATTTGATGTCACCTGACTTGACGTCACGGGACCAATGCAGACCAATTCAGTGTCCCACCTACGTATATATAAAAAAAAAAATAACTGACTTTTTTTTAACCTGTCCACCAATTCGGTTTCCCCGCTAAATCTGACGGGGAAATTGACGTTACGCGACCTGACGTGACCTATACAACAATTCAGTTTCCCAGCTAAATTTAGCGAAAAAATTCGTTTAGTGTATGACAGCCGACGCACAAAGGTGATGAACGCCATGACGACGCACTTTTAACGCTGTTTCATTGGCTCTATTTTATCGTAGCGTCGCCCGCGATCCAACTCGATGCAAAACGGAATATAGAGGACTTGCAGGTGATGCTGTACGGCTATAAAACCAGCAAATCTGGCTTGCCTTGCTTCGATTGCGAAAACAAAACTAATAATATACCAATGCAAATATATATAAAAAAAAAACTCCGAGTCATTCGATTCCATGTTTTTTTCGAAAACTCGAAGCAGGTCAGTCCACAAGGAGCAAAACCAGCAAGTTGTTAATTGTAATGTATCGAAGATCCCAAACATAAAAAAAAAGACAAAAAAAAAGTCAGTTTTGACAGGATGTCTAATATTTGTTTGGCGATGAGGACTAGTTGGTTAATGCTTACAGGGACACAGACAGGGTATTTATGCTCGCCAAGGTTTTTATTTGTACATGACATATGAGAGCCCAACTACCCAAAAAACAATTCCCGGCTCGAAATTCGTTTTCTTTTTACCCGAAAACCGCCGACCGAGAATTGGCCATTTTGAGTTGCACTCACTCTCTTCCCCGTGATCACGTGCCGTTTTCTACGGTTTAGACACAACCACCAAAGATAATCAAAGTTGTGGGTCATCGAATTATAAAACATTAAAAATGAAAAAAGAAATATGATATCCATTTTTTGTGGCTTATAAAAAAGCTCCAAATACGTTGATTGGAAGGAAAAGGTTGCACAGCCACGTGGCTCCTGCCAACTCTCTCCTCTTCTGTATTTCTTCTTCCTCCGCAGTCCAGTTTCGGTTTCGGTTTCGAGCAGTTGCGTTTCTTGACTCTATTAAAAATATATACGACGCTGAAGTAAAATATTATTTGGGTAGTCTTCTAACACCATAATAAATCGTCTGGCAAGAAAAAAAAAATTGGGGGTGTAGAGTCTTTTTAACAAAAACGACAAAACGCAAAAAAAAAAAAAATGCGGAAATTAAGTAGAAAGGTGTACACAAAACAAGCGCTGCGTCGAGTTTACTTCGTGTGTAAAGCGTTTTTTTTTTTTTTCTATTTAATTTTGGCGTTGTTTTTTGGCCGGAAATAACCTCGCGAGTGTTCGGTTGGCGGCACTTTGTCAGGTGAAGATGAAATAACGTTCTTAGGATTTATGTTACTTGTCCCTTTTGGCGAACACGACAGAAACTGTGATAGATAACCCCGAGACGCCTTGTTTTAGCCAGATCTCTTACATCTAAGCATCGGCGGAAAAAAAAAAAAAGAAAACAAAATACTTGTTCGTTTCTGAACGAGGACTACATTGCTCAAGAAGAATGAGTGTTTGGGTTGTCAAAATTATGTTTTCGTTACGCGGCGACCCGAATTCTTGGTCGTTTGTTCGGCCAATGGGAGGTATTATCTGTCTGAAGAGCCCTAGAAAAAATATGTTTAGGTTTCTGCCATCCTTACGTGTATAAAGAATTCGTCCACACGAGTTTCGTGATCACGTGACGTGAAGTCAGGTAACGTCCTCGAGTTAGGTAACATCGTGGCGAGACTATATGGTCACGTGGTCTAATCGTACACCCGATACCACGCGGCCACACAGACATACTGTACGTAGGGTCACGTGATCGGATGTACGCTCAGTCTGTGACATTAAAGGGACCATGAAATGATCTTTTTACGTTTGCCAGATAACTTTTACATTAAATGGTCAATGTTCACTGAATGCCGAACAGGCATCCGTTTTCGTCTCGGTTCATTCACTTCTATACAAAAAAAAATTAATGAAATATCGACTTTTTCTTCCTCTCCAACTGACCGCAAAACAAGTTGCAGCGTAAATTTGACGGTCGTGACGTACTCTGGCACAGGAACAGGAAGTTCTCCCGGCAGTAGGAGAATGGGAGCGTTAGCGGCGGCGAGTTGGGGTGCGCCGGTAGGTTTTACTGCGCTGATGGCGCTGATGTCACTGACGTGTTTTTTGAATCGGCGCTTCTCATCGCCGCGATAGCCATGGAGGCATCGCAGCTGAGCGAGATTCAATGAGATATCTCGCGCTACACCGACAGCATGGGACTAGTCCCGTACGCCGGTATGCCTGTTGGGAAGTGCGCCGAGTCTTCCGGTGAAGACTCCAGAAGTCAACCCAACTGTCATTGTTGGTAAAAGGCGGCCCGTGTCAGTCGTTTGCAAAGCGACGTAGATGGAAACAAATTGCCGCGGCGTTCTTCGCGGCCTCGACGATGCAGGAGCGAGCCGACGTTAAAAAAGATACGTTTGAACTACGAGTGTCAGCAAGAGCCACGTAAATACCTGTTCACACTCGGAGCGGACGCGCGCGCTTGATGGAAGTGCTGTATTCGCGCTGTTGGTAAACGCTTCGGGACCAATCTTTTACGATAGCAACTCGATACTGACGTGACACTCGGCAAAGGAAGGTTGGACCGGCATTGCACGTATACCTCCCACGAACTGTTATAGCTGGACAGTGACCCGCCGTGTCCTCACCTAAAGTGTATCTTACACCGTGACTCGGAGCCAGAACAAGCGGCCACGTGGCCCGCTGCCAAGCGCTGGGGTCGGCAAAGTAGAAAACGCATGCTGAGCTCCAGGCATTGTGAGAGGTCGGCTCTTCTCATCACCGTAGTAGTTGGATACGAGCCGCTACCCGAGTGTGCGCCGAGGCATTGATTAATTGTTACGAGCGGAAGTTGAGTGCTCACGCAGTTCTCGCGTCCAATGCACGAGCCGCGCTCGACTGTCGTTCGGCGGGTGGTTTCGATCCCCCAATTACGTCATCAAGGTTTCTTTGATAAGGCAGGACTCGCAATTTCACCGCGAGAAAAATAAACTTCTGAATCAGTGGCGGTCCGTGCGAGTGTACTTGGGCCAGACTTGGACCAGTGACGCCTCTGCGAAGTCATCAACATTACAAACCGATATCGTTTCATGACCGATTGTCCGGTGATACCGGAAAGCAGGGATGGGCAAAATACATGCAAATATGTATCGAAATACAAATACAAAATACTTCGTCAAAATGCATTTAATTACAAATCTAATTACATTTCCTAAAATGCATTTAAATACAAGATACAAATACAATCAAATGTATTTAATCTCCTCCAAATACTTTTCCAAATACATTCCTAAAAATTTGTGTCAGCGACTTCAGGGCACCTGCAACGGGTTTCTGGGTATCTCATTTTAATTTTGCATCGCACACTCGGGAGTTAGTGTGCGAGGCTCTAGTAACGTAATAGAAATATAATCACAAAAAAAAAATTGTAATGAGCTTGGACGTAATAGGTGAAAAAAGTACAGACCTTCAAGCAGCTTTTTTTGTCGATTACATTTACGTATAGACCAACAAAGAACCGAGACGACCAAGACGCGCAGCACTAGCCAGAGAATTTTTTATTGTTGGAACTTGTACCAGTTACGAAAATCTGGACAATTCGCGCATTTAGAATGTTCCAGGCAAAAATAAGGATGGAAATCAGGCTGGAAAGCATCACAAGTTGTCACAGGCACTTATTTAGCCAGTCTGCCTGTGAACGTCGATTTCGTCACTATTCTTGCCCTGGACCAGCACCGTAATTACACACAAAACGCTTGTGCTTGATTGAGAGACACTGCATTCCACCGAATGCAGTGTCTCTCAGAACGTAGTTTTCTTCCTGCTCTGGACACGTCTTGGGATGAGCAAAATGAGTCGTGACAATAAACTTGAGGGATGTATTTTTGCCCACAAAATTGTATTTAATTACAATTGTATTTGAAATACCCACGTTTTAGTATTTAAATACACACGTCAAATACATTACCCAATTTGCAATTAACTACAAATGCAAAATACACAAAGTATTTTAAATACGTTTTTCAAATACTTGTATTTGAAATACTGCCCATCCCTGCCGGAAAGTTACTACGTTTTTGCGCTGGTCACGTAGAAAGTGCTTAAGTATAGTCATATGTGATCATTATTCCATTAAAAGTCGCCTCGATATTCGTTAATTCAATTATGAACATCAATACGAAAGTTCACGCCAATTGCGCAAGTACGTATGGCCGGTTGTGTCGTGACGTCACATTAAACAAAGTAACGTCATAGTCGCGGGCGTTCACGTATTCCCGGTTTTGATCAACGCACGCGTACAAAGATCGTCGTCGAAAAATTGAGCTTCCCTCAACACCGTAAACCTTGTCTTTCTTAGGACGGAGTTAGTTTACTGAGACGTAGCAGTCAAAACCTGACGTGGCTCTCTTTGCCTGATGTTACGTCAGAGCTTCCACTGTTGCCAACGAAAACGCTCTGTCTGCTTTGCAGGTGTAATCTGAGCAGTTGGCGGGCTCTGTTCAAAATGGAATCGACCTTTCGCTAGATTCATCCAAGCACCAAGGAGCATGCTGCGAGTGTACTTACTTCACGTGCTGGCGTCTGCAGCACTGCAGTCCCTGTTCGGAAGCAAATGCCTAAAACCAGAGCCGTGTATTGAGAGAGTTTGGTCAATGGGAGGCGCGGGCAGAGCCAGGGCGTGCGGCAGACTCGGAAAGAGGGCTTGGCACGCTCTCTTGACCAACCAGAAGCCGAAAAGAATCCCCTGGCGGTGGTAGCGGCAAACAGTTCTGATCAAAAGTCTATGTTCGTATATGGTTTTAATAAACGCGTAAGAGTGAAGTTTAGTAACTCTTTGTGGTTGAAAATAGGGTGCACGTGTTGTTTTGATCATGATCATGCAGAAAGATGTAAGAAACGAATGCGCCGCGCAACTCTGTTTTGCACGGACGTTCGGACGGCAGATTCCCGGCCCTGGGCGCTTGGCGTACGGACCATGTCGATCGTTCCGCTAGTCGCACTCTTCCACCATCATTTTGGATTAACGTGATTGAAACATCACGTGTACCATATTTTCAGCCAGTGAGAGTTACTCCGATGCAGTTATCAGGTTTGTTTCTCGCGACCACCGCCAGGGTATTATTTCCGGCTTCTGGTTGGTCACATTCGAATTTCTGAAGACGCCCTGGAACACGCCCAGCCCGCTTTCGGCCAATGGCGCCTCCTCATTTGTCTCCTATACTTCCCAACGAATGGCCAAACTCTCTACATTTACGGCTCTGCCTAAAACAGAAAGCACGCGCATTCGTCAACGGATTTTGGGCATTTACTTCGAATCTTTCACACGAGAAAGGCGAGCGCGTGTGGCGCGTGTACATACATTCCCAGCATTCTCCTCGATGCTTGGGTAATCTAGCAATACGTCTATTACTCGTGCGGCGGAGGATTAAAACCACGATATAATTTGTTTTCAGAAAAAAAAAAAAATTAATCGGACAATTAAGACGCTCGCGTCTGCACGCTTTGCGGCATCGAGCTCCGGCGTGTTCGCCGCTCGGTCCGCGCATGACGTCGTCCACTTACGATGACGTCATGAGCGGGCCTTGTCTTCTAGGCGGTATGGGTCGTGCACACAATGAAGCCCCCTTCTTTCGCGCCGCGAGCGTGGAATGAACGCATCCTCGTTGTCGTTTGACGGACCTTACTCCGTCCGAGGCGATCCCCTCGCTGTTTCCGAGCCTTCGCGCGGTGGGGGCCAAGACCCGTTGTTGGTCCCGCTGCCGCTCTTCGTGCGTGCCGGCAAACGACCGCGGCCCACGCCACGCTCTTTTCAGAGCAGCGCGCCCCTGTTTCCCGCGCAACTTAAAGGAGTGATGTCGCGAATTTTTTGTCGAAACTCGAGTTTCGACTGGTTCGACGAAACCTTCGAAATTTTTGGCGAAATTCGACGAAGCTCGACTTATAGACAGTGCTATATGACCCTGCCGCAGTTCGCAGAACTTGACACCTGCGTGTTCTGCGAGGAAGTGTGAGCACCGGCTTTTTTTTTTTTTTTCACACGCACGCGATGTTTGGTGGAGTGGAGTCATTGATATTGATGACTGCGTCGTAGACCAGTGGTGCTCAACCCTTGGTGTTTCGGGGACCGCTTGTGGATTGGCGGAAGTGATGGATCCGCGGTGTGGGGAAAGGAAAAGATATGGGCTAATTATTATTTATGAAGGGATAAAGAAATATTAGGTAGCGAAGTGCTCGTGTAGAGTGGATTTATCTCATTGAAGCATATGAAGAAAAAAAGAAATATACCCAAAAGCGGGATGCCTATTCTCTATACGAAAACAAAATCAAGTTTATTGCCAGGTTTAATGATGAGCGAGGCTTCCTGGATTCTAGAGATGCCTTCGCAGGTGCCTCGGCCTCCCATTTGAGATCCCTTAACCTAGACGGTTGTCATAGGTTTAGCGGGCGTTGCATACAACCTATAGCGACCCGCGGCACAATATTCAGATTCGCGCTTTTCGTGTTCAAACAAACTTTCCGCTAGCAACAGTTTTATGATTTTTGAATATAAAACGAATATTTCCTCCGATTCCATATTAGTTGGCAAAGTCGGGCCGTCGGGTCCCGATGCCACCAACTGACCCGTGCCCGACTCAGTTCGGGATCCATCGGCACCGAACCCGGCCCGAACCCGACCCAAACTCGACCCGAACCCGAACAGTGCACTCATAAAATGCCCCAAGCCCGACCCGACTGTCGAGTCGGGCATAATGCACTTGCAGTGCGACCGCAATTTTAGAGTGCAAACCCAATAAATATTGCACTTTCCCCCCCCCCTAGGTGACGTTGGCTCGTTATCGATTTTCGCGCGTGCGCAAAAAAGTCGAACTTTAGTCGAAACCTGTGTCGGTCCTCGCGTTCAATGTTCGCCACATTCGAATCTAGTCGAACTCGAACTTGGGAAGGTTCGCGGCATTCCTACTTGATTGAGAGCAGTATCTCGTTCCGAGAGTCCAGGTGCCCCTCCTCCCGCAATGTACCGGCGGCGCGGCAGAGACACGGAAGCGACGTTTGCTCTGATCGCGGATAACTAGCCCAAGGGGGCCAAGGGGTTATCGATCAGGCAGCGTAAATAGCCTCGGTCGTGTGCCGTACCCCCCGAGGCATCGTCGGACCGCACACAGTTACCTCCGCCTCTACCTTTCGGCAAACTACAACCAAGCGAGGGGCCAAACAAATGTTAATAAGAAATAGAAAGAAGGAAAGAGAGAGCAAACGTCTTTATTGGTTCATGCTCATCCGCACTCGAGGTCATGAGTACGGATGAGGGAGGGGAATGGCCAAGTTAGAAGAGCTGTCTTATCTTCGAGTCCCGGCTGTATACCCCGGGAAAGATTCCAAGACAGCTCTTCGGTCTTGGTCCTGGTCGAGAAACATCGTTTGCTTTTGCCGAAGAAGCTACGTCCCACCGCAGTCCCTGGCGGCTTACAACCGTGGTCACACCGCCAATACACCCTACAAAAGACACTGTGTAGGCACTGTCTGTGGCGTGATTTCTTCCTCGTATACGACGGTCGTCTTGTCACACTGGTGGAAACAAAAGTCTCTACAGACATGTCTGAATCGGATGCGTACTACATACATATATGGAGCACACCTATATACCATTTCTGCAAGTGCGCCGCCATCTTGAATTGACGTCACTTCCAGTATGGGCGAAAACATTGTTTTGCCTTTGCCACGCCAATAGAAGGCATTTAGGATATAAGCGCAATCGTCACACTTTCCCGATTTGCCTCTCCTTTATTTTTTTTACTATTTGCCGGTTGAAACGTTGAATTATTTTTTCGTCGCCCATACCGGATACGCCTGTTAGGTGGCTGGGGACGAGAGTACACAGAAAAGGTCTATATACACGCTTCGAACCTGGTTGAGCAGATGATGCTGTCTCTGCGTTTGCAGCTTGTATGGTGTATGAGCGGTATCACTGGGGATTTTAAAACGCCCTCACTGGCTTACTGCCTTCGGGCTTCTTGCTTCAGTATTCGTGCTGCGGCGGTCTTGTAGGCGAATACCTTGATCTCACTTGGCTGCAGAACACCGACAATACGATAGAAACTGGCCACTTGGCGTTTTTTTAGCTACAAGCGACTAGTCTTGACAACTTAAGAAACTTAGGGCGTGGCATAGCCTCCTATATACTGCAAAGTCTGGCAGATCGCCACGAGAAGCGGCCGTAGAAAGGGAAACGGTGGAGCGGCGCACAACGGATGAGAGGAGAGCCACGTGACTGGCGCCCCGCTGCGGCGAGACGCCGAAACACACTTCTCCCGATCGAACAAGTGTGTTTTGTACCTAGGATCCCCGAGAAATGGCTCTCTGATGCTCTGTGGCTTTACGAGGTACTCGCGCTCCAAATCTGCGGCCGGGCACTCAATGGCTCCGTCGTCGAACTGCCGGGCTTTGTGAGTAAACAGGGGGCTATGCTTTTCACCCACTCATCATTCGAACCAAGGCTCAGCCTTCGGACGCCGACGTCCCCCGCCCCCCCTCCTCCCCTCCCCTCCCCTCCCTCCCCCCCCCCCCCCCCCACCCCCCCCGAGCTGTCGTCTCGCCTTCTTTCTCGGCATTTTAGAAGAAGTGAAGGCTGCGCGTGGGCATGCTTTGACCGGCGGTCGGCGCTCATGGTGCCCCGAAAATTGGGTTGTGTGTATGTTTATATAAAGCCTAGAACTTGGTCTGCCTCAACGGGCGACGAGTCTCCCAGCTGTAGATGAGCAATTTAGCCAGCGCGGTATAAACCGCTCGTCTGCAGGGGTGCCATAGCTGCCATTTATCAACTGCCAAGAACAAACATCTCGATTGGGAGGGATGCACGAGTGTGCACGTTAAATCGTCCACTCCGCACAATCAGGACCGTCGTTCTTCGAAGAAGATAAATGGGAGCTAGTTCTGCGCACGCGCTACGAATGTGAAATAATATAGCGTATTGTGTGAATATACCCCCATGTATTTTGAAAAAGAAAAAAAGCGGCCAAAAGCCTTTGCAGACTGACGTGAAGGTACTTATTTCTGCGTGGCTGCCAGTCTTTCGAAGCAACAAACAGCTTTGAGCAATAACGACACGCCTTCGTAAAAAAAGAAAAAAAAAAAGAAAACAGATTTAGATATTTGACACCAAGATATAAAGATAAAAAGGACAACAACTCCCAACGCCAATCTGTTGAGGCGTGAGAGCGGGGCGCCCGTATTACAAAGTGCGCGACGCTTTTTACGGTAATGTCTCCCCTTCTGAGTACGCACTTCAAAATAAGACGCCGAGACCGTTAGCCGCTCAATACGAAAGCCTCCGGTTAGTGTCAGCCCGCTCCCAGCTGCGTTTCTGTTTCTACCCCGCGTTTTTCTTTTCTTCTTTTTTCTTTCGCATATTTTACCATAGCTTTTTTTTTTTTCTTTTTAAGGCGCGAGTTTATGAAGGTTTCACTATCGGTACTATTCTTATCACGGACATTTTACGAACCGGAGAGACTTTTGTCTGCGCTTTGTTTTTGAGCATGGGATCGCCTAGCATGTTGCGCCGGCCGGTCGACGGATCGGCGCGCGCTTTGCTGCGTATTATGGAGAGCGAAAACGGGAGGGGGGGCAAAATATATTGCTTCGGGAATATATTTTCGGGAAGAAAGTATCCGGCCCGGACGCTGTCCTTTATTTACTACCGCGAGCTGCAGACGACGGCCCCCGAGGTTTTAAGGTGATTACTCCGAGATATATACTAACAGGACTCAACAAGAAACGGGCAACATTTTTGTTTTCGTTCAAATAAATCTGCGAGTTTTCAGAGTGTAAGGCGGTGTGGTGCATTCATACGGAGAGTACACACTCGGGGCTAGGTGGCCTATGTGCACGTGGCTATATTATAGTCGCTGTGACATAGCTGCTACTACATCCTACAAAAGACAGTCTGGAAACACTGGCTGGGGCGTGCTTCCTCCTTGTACGACGGCCATGTCACGTGGATCGTGCAAAAACTGTCTGCAGACTGTACGAGGCACACGTAGTATACGCATGAAGCTAACATGCGTTTCGAACATCCCGTATGGAAATCTTATATCTGGGGCATGTCTGGCCATATAAAACACTAAAAATTAGATACGGCCCATATGCAGCGTTACATGTTATATAGAGCCTTATCTGGCGTTTTTACAGCCTTATCTGGCGAATATAAAGCCTTATCTAGAATATATACAGCCTGGCATATAAACAGCCTTATCTGAGGTATATACTCCGTTATTTGGCGTCCGTACAGCCTTATATGGCGGCCTGTTTTCAATAGGGTTAAAAAACGAAGTAATAAAAAAGTGCTTTGTTAGCAAAGTGTAAATGACTCATTGTTTGCGAGCTAAATATAGCAAAAATAATCCCAAACTTCAGCTATGGCAAGCTTAAGTTTGGGATTATTTGTGCTAATTTTCACGGGGATTTCGATGTCGCTTAATCATTTCGATGTGTTAACATTAGATCAATTGCTAAATCGCCCAAGCGCCCAGGCCCGTAATCGAGGAATCATGGGAACGGTGTCCCTTCAGCTAGTGATCGGTAATTTCGACGAATTTCATGGCTACACAGTTTTAAGTGTAAAAAAAACAACAAAAAAACTAAAATGCTATAAGCAGCCCCGCTGACTCCGAGCTAAATCCCGGTTTTGGTTGTTGTGAATTCTCGGCTTTTTAAGCAATTCCTGCCAAAACAACAATCACGACAATAATAATATTGTAAGAGATTTCTGCGGTTCATCCAGGTTGAAAGGTGGATCGCATGCACAGTGTCATAAACGCTGCAACTGACGAGAGATTGTAGAAGTGACATGACAGGTCCTTGGGCTCTAAGGACGCTTATCCAGTGTGACTCCGAGTTACACTTAAATGTGTGTAACCATGGAATTGGTCAAAATGACGAACACCAGGCAGCTGAAGGAACTCGGTTCCCATGATTCCTCGAGTGCGGGCCGGCACTTGGCGGATTTAGCAAATGGTCTATCGTAGACAATAAAAATATATAAAGTGCTGATTTCAGCCTTGTGTGCTTCTTTTGATTTGCCTGGTCAGATCTGGAATTTCTATACTTAGCCAGATCTGAAACTAAACATTTGAGAGAAATCTCTCTGGTTGGGGAATACAATAATTAAAATATGACAACCAACCAATTCCTAAACATGTAGGGGCCCTACGTTTCGAACCGACTCGGTTCTTCGTCAGGGGCGACTGTGGCCGTTGAGGAGCGACGTTTTTCGATCTTCTTTTTCTTTTCTCAGGGATGTGGCGCATTTCTCGATCTTCTTCTTTCATGAATATGGCGAAGCCCGTTCACATACACTGTTGGTAAAGCACCGAGGCACCTATTTATGTTGCCTGGCGTCGTTTGAATATGCCAGGACTCGACGAAAAGCCTATGTCGGTTGTTAGTTTCTGCGTCGATAATGCTGGTGTTGTCGAAGTCAATCCGGTGGTCTTTGACTTCGCAGTGCTCGGCGACTGCGCTGCGCTCGTGGTCGAGCTTGCGAACGTCGTTTTTGTGTTGGCGTATTCTTTCATTAAAATTCTTTGTCTCGCCGATGTAAGTGGCTGGACAATCTGCACAGGGGATCTTATAAACCACGCCCTGCGTTTTTTCTTTCGGAGGGCGATCTTTTGGACGGGGCATGAGTAATCCAAGCGTGGACATCGGCTTGTGGGCTACGCGGATTCCTTCTTTGGCTAGCACGCGTGCAAGCGCCTCGCTTGTTCCTCTGATGTAGGGTACGCAGATGCGCGAGGTTGGGCGTGGCTGCGTACAGGCTTGTGGTTGCTGTTGTCTTTGACCTCGAGCTTGACGACGGGCAACGCGTTGGATGAAGGTGCTCGTGTATCCGTTCTTTTTCAGATCAGCACAGACGGTTTTTTCTTCCTTTCTTATTCCCCAACCAGAGAGATTTCTCTCAAATGTTTAGTTTCAAGTCTTTACGCGATGACTTCGGAGAGGAGACCGTACAACTCTCAAAAAGGTATGTGAATGCCACTCGAAGTATCTCCACGTTCAAGGCACACCTGGACTTTACGAAAGCCTGCCGGGACCACCACCTGGTTCCCCAAAGCCTTCGTCTTAAACGGCTCATTCATACGCCGGAGGGACACAAGATCTTCGAGCAAGCGGAGCACCGTTTGGTCAAAGCCCGCATTCACCAGTGCCAGACCACCATAAAGAAAAAAGAACTGGATCTGTATTTCATCCGCAGGCAACTAGAACACCGCATGCCAGCTATGCTCCCTCACTTACACTCTTTTGCTGAAAGCATTGCCTCCACCTCTGCAGAAAAGCAAAGAGTTTCTCAGAGTAAGAAATTCTCGAAGCTGATGGAGAGAGAAAATACTAAACACGAAACCGATACCACCAGGTTTGTCATAAACCTCTCGTCCAGGAATCTCTCTTCTTGCGAGACCAAGGTTTTAGCCAAAGGCCACGGATTTAACATGACTACCACGAGACCGCCTCTGCCGAAAATGGTCGCAGCCCTGGAGGACGGCATCGCGCACCTGAATCCTAGCGATCGTGAGCGGGTGCGACAGAAGGTGATCGGTATTTTATCAAACATCCCGCAGCATCAACGACACAATCTCTCAAGAGAAGAAGGAAGTGCGCTCCGGGCGCTTCACGATGATGAAAAGATTGTGCTTCTTCCAGCAGATAAGGGCAATTCGACCGTTGTCCTCGACCGGGATGTCTACGACCGGAAGATACACGACCTGCTTGACACCTCTGCTTATGAAAGACTAAAAAAGGATCCGACACCGCGAATCCAGGCAACGCTGAGCAAGATCCTAACTGAAATTTTCAAGAAACATCCAGACTCGAGGAGCCTCCACCTGCACCTCCTTTGTAGGAATGGATCTGCGCCTGGTTTTTACGGCCTTCCCAAGATCCACAAGCCTAGCCTTTCTCTCCGGCCCATTGTGGACTTTAGAACCTCACCACTTCGAGCCGTGTCGAACTATCTTCACCACACCCTCTCTCCTCTCGTCGGAAAAACGACGACTTATATCAGCAACTCCAGCGACTTCGTGGAGCGCATCTCGAAATTGAAGGTGAGCGCTGAGGAAAGCCTAGTCTCTTTTGACGTCATCTCACTTTTCACAAGTGTGCCGGTTCCCCTGGCAGTTACAGCTGCCAGGAAGGCTCTCGAAAAAGACAAAGACCTGCACAACAGGACCGCCCTTAGTGTGGAGGAACTGTGCCGCCTCCTTGAGTTCTGCCTCAGCAACACCTACTTTAGCGTCAAGGGAGAGTATTTTAAACAAGCCAGCGGAACCGCCATGGGCGCATCTGTCTCCGTTACCACGGCTAACTTGTGCATGGAAGCCATTGAGGAAGAGGCCCTGCAGTCATTCGCCACTGCGCCCAAAATATTTGTGCGGTATGTGGACGACTGCTTCTGCATCCTTCAAAGATCTGAAGTGGACAGATTCCTCTCACACCTCAACTCCATCGAACCGGCTATCCAATTTACAGCGGAACTTGAAAAAGACAATTCATTGCCTTTTTTGGACGTGCTCGTGAGAAGAGAAAAAGAAAATTTGAAGTTTTCAGTCTACAGGAAGCCCACGCACGCAGGACGTTATCTCCAGTTTGATTCCTATCACCCAGCCTGCCACAAAGCATCGGTGGTTAGGACACTGCTGTCTAGGACGAAGGCTATATGCTCCTCTGAGGATGACAGAAGAAAGGAAGAAAAAACCGTCTGTGCTGATCTGAAAAAGAACGGATACACGAGCACCTTCATCCAACGCGTTGCCCGTCGTCAAGCTCGAGGTCAAAGACAACAGCAACCACAAGCCTGTACGCAGCCACGCCCAACCTCGCGCATCTGCGTACCCTACATCAGAGGAACAAGCGAGGCGCTTGCACGCGTGCTAGCCAAAGAAGGAATCCGCGTAGCCCACAAGCCGATGTCCACGCTTGGATTACTCATGCCCCGTCCAAAAGATCGCCCTCCGAAAGAAAAAACGCAGGGCGTGGTTTATAAGATCCCCTGTGCAGATTGTCCAGCCACTTACATCGGCGAGACAAAGAATTTTAATGAAAGAATACGCCAACACAAAAACGACGTTCGCAAGCTCGACCACGAGCGCAGCGCAGTCGCCGAGCACTGCGAAGTCAAAGACCACCGGATTGACTTCGACAACACCAGCATTATCGACGCAGAAACTAACAACCGACATAGGCTTTTCGTCGAGTCCTGGCATATTCAAACGACGCCAGGCAACATAAATAGGTGCCTCGGTGCTTTACCAACAGTGTATGTGAACGGGCTTCGCCATATTCATGAAAGAAGAAGATCGAGAAATGCGCCACATCCCTGAGAAAAGAAAAAGAAGATCGAAAAACGTCGCTCCTCAACGGCCACAGTCGCCCCTGACGAAGAACCGAGTCGGTTCGAAACGTAGGGCCCCTACATGTTTAGGAATTGGTTGGTTGTCATATTTTAATTATTAGCCAGATCTGGGATTTCTATACCTAGCCAGGGATATCAGACTATATCTGGCATTATGAGGTATACCATATAAAGTTATATGTGGCCAATTTTTGAATTGTGCCATATCTGAAATCTTCAGATCTGGCCAGATATAGCTTTTTTGTAAGGGATGCACGAGGGCGTGTCCACATGCATGCAGGCAATTCTGTCGTCGTGCCTGCGTCAAACACCGCGTGTATTTTGTGTCTGTATACGATGCGGTGTGTGTATGTAATAGTGCTCGGACCTTCGCTGAAAGCGTTTCGCGCTTTTCCAGGACCTGGTAATTCGCGGGAACTCCTCCTGCTTTTTAGTGAGGCGCACAGCGATCGGCCCCCTTCCAGATGTCGTGCGGGGAAGCGGACGCACCTGCATTTTTGTTTCTTTCCTCGGAGAGTTCAGTCAGACCCTGGGTTCCCGCTGTCGCACTGTCGGCGGCACGCGGGTTTGTGCCTGAAGCGGCTGCTGGCTCGCTCAGCCGGGCGCAGGGCGCGGCGGACCGACTATTTCGGGGGGAACCGCGAAGGAGCAGCCGACGCAGAGAAAACCAGGGACTAACTCTTGCAAGCCAAAGCAGCTTCTGGTGCAAAAAGAAAGGAAGAAAGATAGAAAACAGAAACTCGCTTTTGGCCCCAAACCTTTGCGCACCGCTCTGCGGGTGAGGCTTTTGTTTCGAGCTCGTCAGCCACTTGTCTCTCTTTCGTTTTTTTTTCTTTCTTACTTTTTTTTTTTTTTTCAGGCCGCTCGAATGTTAGTATTCCCCGAGTGCACATTGCACAGCGAATGCGCTCTGAATACCAGTCAATCTTCTAATGTGTCGATCCAACGAGAGGATGATCCGTGTCATTCTCCAATGGATGATACGGTCCGTATCATCCTCCTGCAACAACTAGATGAGGTATACGCTTCAGCCTAACGACACTTTAGCCAGCTTGGTGTTTTCAAAGAATGGCATATTTCTCGCGCAATTGTTCGCTGCTCTCTTTCATCTCGTCCCACTTCGGTTCCGGTTATAACCGTAACTTTCTTGCAAACCATTTCCGGTTATAACCTCTTAACCAGGACGAACCGCGGTGCGCATACTTTGCACTTCGTAGAGGTCACTGTTCGCATAATTGTAAATAAATCCTAGTTTATACAGAGCAGCGTTTCAGACGACTGTTCATCGTAAATGATAAATGCAAAACAAAACACTCTCTGGAAGCTTTAAAGGGATACTGAACCAAGGAATTTAGTGTCCTTAATAAGTGGCGCACGTTCTTTCCACGAGCCAGCAGCCGCCGGTGTGCGCGAGCACATGCAACGAAAATGACGTCACAGACCTCCATTCGCGCTTAAGAGGACAGTGAAATGCGTGGGCTTCGGGCCAAAGGAAAATAAAGACAAGTTTTTCATATAGACAGAAGTGTCTGGTGTAAAAGGTAAGCGATTAATTGGTCTAACAAGCACGTAGCTTTCACTTGTAAAGATGAAAAGCTTGTCTTCATTCTCCTTTGGCCCGAAGCCTATGCATTTCACTGTCCTCTTAAGCGCGAATGGAGGTCTGTGACGTCATTTTCGTTGCGTGTGCTCGCGCACACCGGCGGCTGCTGGCTCGTGAAAAGAACGTGCGCCACTTATTATGCGCACTAAATTCTTTGGTTCAGTATCCCTTTAAGCAGATAAGATTGCTATACTCCGTCTCATCCTACGACGGACGAAAGCCCGATGCTACAGGCCGCCGGGTCTACAGTCACGAGCCTGTCAGAAACCACGTGGTATATCTGCTCCGTCGTACGTATCAGTGCGCCAAGAAGCGTCGTGCGGAGGCGACGTTTTCGTCTGCTTCCCGAGTTCTCGCGGCGGCTTCGTCTGCTTGCTATTACCGGAGACTACTGAAGGAAGTAAATACCGCCTGCAAGCGATGGGGCGAATCGGCGACGTGCGCGACCGAAAGCGTCGCTGTGGTCGGCCTTCCACGATTGGCCCAAAAGCTGACTATGACGTCGGAAAGGGTATACCATCGACCGAAATAAGAGGAATGAAAGAACTTTAATTTCGACGGTGTTGGCAGTGTTGCTTTGAGAGCGCAATGATTTCAGGCTTCCACCATGTTCTTTGCAAACACCATCGAACTTGTTGCTCACAAGGTAATGACGTCACAAGGGGGAACCAAAGGAGGGCGCCACCGAAAACATCCCGCCGCTAATAGAATCTGGGATCAGAACCAGTGCCGATTAAAAATGAAGACGAGCCGGATAAAGTGTTCGACACGGGAGCGTATTTACGGATCGCGTTCGGAAGGGAAATGCGGGTCCGGGTACGTTTTGCGTAGGGGTGTCGCAAACCGCTCGAGGTTCGAGCTCGACCAGGTTAGACTTTTCCGAACTTCTTGTGAGAAGTTCGACGAAGGTTCGACTCAGGTTCGACTGCTATGCGCATGCGCGACAGGCTGGCCAGTTGGCTTCGGATTGGATGCCGATGGCTAAGGAATGAATTAAGGGCAGCACTGATTGGTTATTTCAGTTAATACAGTACAAACAAAATAAGTTATTAACTTCTTCGGTGATTATAATTACTTTCTTTTGATTGCAACTGTTCACATAATTAAAATAACCTTCTGCATAAAAAAAAAAAAGGAAATCTCCAAACCTAGACATGCTTGTATCAAGATCTGGCCACACTATCCAGAAAGTCGAACCGGTCGAATCCACTGATCTCTATGACAATTGCTGGATCGCGTTTGCCCGCTCCGCGAATGCGGTCACTGGCGGCCATCTTTAGGTAGAGTTATATCACCTCTAGCCAATGTAAGCTGCTGCAGCCGCTATCATCCATCCATGGCAGATAGCGTTTTGGCAGGTGGGTTGGCAGGCTGTGGTCAAAAAAGCGTGGGTGATATTGCGTGCTTGATTAAAATTATTTGACGAAACATGTTTTTGAAGCCCGGCGTGAACAGTGGTCCGGTTTTTGAGGACCTGGTAAAAGTTTCACGAAATCGCAGCACCGGGAGAAAAGCAGCACAGCACGTATCGAAAGTCGCATCGAAAGAAGCATCGAAAGCAGACGACGGTACGGAGTCTGCTTTTGATGCGAGCTGCGCTGCTTTCCCCCGGTGCTGCGGTTTCGTAGAACTTTTGCCGGGTCCTCAAAGATGAGGCTACCGTTCACGCCGGGTTTCAAGAATCTGCTTCGTCGAACAACTTCAATCAAGCACGAAATGTCACCCACGGTACAGTGTACTAGATCTACGGCTATTTTTATGGCAGCCTGCCGCCATTGCGCTGTCCGCCATATTACTATGATGGCTAGAGATGATATAACTCTACCTAAAGATGGCCGCCAGTGACCGCATTCCGGTCCATAGGAGGAGCTGGTCAAACGCGATCCAGCAAATAGACATAGAGATCAGTGGTCGAATCTATTTAAAAGGTCGAAGGTTCGTTGACCGGTTCGACCGAGTCGAACCCCAAAAGTGTGACCTAAAAATCCCGTTCGACAAAAGTTCGCGACACCCCTAGTTTTACGTAGGGGTGTCGCGAACCGGCCGAGGTAAGAGTTCGACCAGGTTCGACTTTTTCGAACTTTTAGTGAAAATTGCGACGAACCTTGTATTGAGGTTCGACTCGTGTGCGCATGCGCGACATGCTGTCCAGTTGGCTTCGGACTGGATGGCGATGGCTAAGGCATGAATTAAGGGCACCGCTGATTGGCTATTTCAGTTAATACAGTACAAAAAAAATTAAGTTATTAACTTCTGCAGTGATTAGAATGGCTTTTTTTTTAATTGCAACTGTTAAAAAAATAAGATAACCCTCTGCATAAAAAAAAAACAACGAATTCTCCAAACCTAGACATGCTTGTATCAAGGTCTGGCTACACTGTCCACAAAGTCGAACCGGTCGAATCTGGTGAAAAGTTTGGAAGGTTCGTCGAATTGGTTCGACCCAGTTGAACCCCGAAAGTTCGACCTAAAAATCCGATTCGACAAAAGTTCGCGACACCCCTAGTTTTACGTACACAAAAGTTGCATTGGATTGGATTGTTATGGGTAAGGCAAAACGACTTCATGTCAGTGTTGCCTGCTCACCGTCCAACTTCTCCAAATAGCTAACATGTTTACGAAATATAGCCAAGAGTGTTTATGAAACTAAATACCAAGTACCTTCATTTCACCAATACAAAATAGCGTGCTATCACATTAGAGAACCATCTGCGTTATATTAGTGCTCTTCATACACTGCGTATCCGAATTTCTCTCGCGCACTCTTTCGCAATGCGAATGCCAGCTTTTCTGAGGGAGTGCTCCGGCCGCCAGCCTCTGGGCCCTAGTCCATCGTAGGGTGCGACGGAGTATAAAGAATCTACGATGACGAAAGATAGCGAAAGAAAACAAACAAAAGTTTGTAAAAAGGAAACAAAAAGAAATTACAAGTGATGTGGGTTTAAGCCTGACCTGATTGGCACAAATCTTTTAAGAAAGGCAAGAGAAAAACACGAAAAGAGACATTATAGAGGCATTTTACATAAAAAAAAAAGACAACAATTCCGTCAGCGCTCCGTCTGTGCATTTGCTTCAGAGTGATATGGTGTTTCTGGATCGTTGGCTGTGATTGTGGCGATTGAGTGCGATGTGATTTGGGCATATATATATATATATATATATATATATATATATATTGGCGACTCCAGCGAAATCGTCGCCGCGTAGCGGCAACGCAGAGAAGCTCATGAGAGGAGGTCGTTTCGACTCTGTCGTCTGCTACCGCTGCTTGGTTCTCGTAGGCAGCATAGTAAAAAACATCGTTTCCAGTGATTATGTTTAAGCTTCCGCCGTGTCATTCCTACGCACTGAATAGAAAAAAAAAGGTTTTTACCGTCGAAAGATAGCTTTGCTTTAATATGTAACATCGATTTTACGCTGCAGTGCAAGAAATTTATGGTGGTCTGCGTGCTGAACGACGAAAACGACCCCCTTTCGTCCACCATTTTGCCTGACCAACGCGCCCCCTATAGTTCGCTGGAGTCGCGAATAGGTGACGATGGTGTTAATAAAAACCAGTTAAGAGGGAAGCGCCTGTCCTGTCGTCCTTGTTCTTTTCGTTGACCCCGTTTGTTCGCGCTATTTAACCTTTTATTCGTTCAAAGTGAATTTTAGCGTATTTTTGTATAGTGAATTTATATATCAAAACCGTTTGACCTGAACATGTCAGTAGACGCGAGAAAAACCGAAACAAAATCAATCGCTGAGTGTGACGTCATACCCAAAGGTTGTAACTGCATTGCGTTTGTGAAGGAACGCGTGCAGCTTTTTTTGGCTGCTCGGGCAAGGCTCCTGGAAGGTGCGGAAATGTTAATATCTCTGCACACTACGCCACTAACAGGAAGGTTACATCGACCGCGTTTCCCCCTCCGCGACTTTAAACTCGGCGGGTCGTATTTTCGAATTATAACGATCGCCGATTACTTCCGTTCTGTACTACTACACACACACAGAGACACACACAAAAAAAAAATCGGCTCTCAAAAAAAAAAAAAAAAGGAAAAGGAAATATGGAGCCGATATTCCAGGCGTAAGGGCGCCGCCATCTTGAATTGTCGTCACTTCCAGTATGGGCGACGAAAAAAAAGTAAAACGTTTCAACCTGTAACTAGTAAAAAAATAGAGGCGAGCCAAAACGAGAATGTGTGACGGTTAGGCTTATATCCTAAATGTCTTCTATTGGCGTGGCAACGGCAAAGTTACGTTTTCGCCCATACTGGAAGTGACGTCAATTCAAGATGGCGGCGCCCTTGTGGAAAAGGTCTATAGGCAGGGGCAGACGGGATGGACGCCATTTTTTTTTGTCACTAACACTGGATGCGGTTATGGACCCACGCAATGCCGCTGGCCCCTCTCATTGGCTGAGCTGACAAAATAGGCCCGCCAGAGATAGGCCCGACGCCCGAATTAGCGCGTCACGAAAGAAGAAACGATCGAAAGGTATATAACCGTCGGCTCAAGTATTCGCAACTACATACTAAAGGCGACGCCGCCCAGCGAAGAAGACGTAAAGGAGCGGAGAGTTACCGCCTAACCACGTGGATGCTTCACATTTCAGCTTCACGTTTTCGTCTGGAGGCGAAAATGTGAAGCAGAAAAACGGGGATTAGCTGCACAACGTTAAAGATGCAAATAGTTTCCTAGAAAAAAAAAAAAAAGGCAAACCAAAAAAGAAAGATGGCGACGTGTCACGTGATCTTCCACTTTGCAATATAGGTCACGAGGAAGGCTTTTATCTATTCACGAAATCGGTTCCGTCGAGAGACAAATCTTGATATATGCGCTGGGCGAATAAACTTCGACAAATACCCCGATCGACTTTGGGGACAGTATCCCGCAGCTACACAGCGCCAGGCCATGTTCCCTCGCATTCTTGGGAGAACGATTTCCTCCAGGCACAATTACGTGAGTCGCGACAAAGCGGATTCCATTGTGTCGCTCGTGAATCCTCGTTTGCGTTGTTTCTGGCAGCGGTCCGACTTGAATTCGCAATAAGGCCGCGACCGTTTCTCTGGCCTTTCACTTCTGGCACGGCCAACGGGCGGACCGCCACATTCGGGCCAATCTGGGCTATGCGGAGGAAAGAAGGGAAACTTGGAGTCGTGTCTCTCTTCGAAGCCTCGACAATTTAAGAAATGCAGGGCGCCGCCGTATCGAGGTTTGTCTCAAGCACGCGCGACTGCTTACGGCCGGGTGCGTCGCGACCCCTGTGATCTCTTGCGACGCGAGAACACGGTGCCGCCATCTAACGGGCAAGCCGTGGAACGCATTTCCGCACGTTTCCTTTCCGCGTGAAACGTTCTTTGACTCGTCGGGGGAAGTCACCAAATTTATTAACCCCCCCCCCAAGAAAAAAAAGATATATATACTTAACGATTGCGTAGCTTGACGCTGATTGGCCGGTGGAAAGGTCACGTGATCAACGCTGATTGGCTGAATTCCGCTGAGTACGGGAAATTCTGGAAATCTGCCAGGCTTCAAAAACCCGGCTAACGGTGGTATCTCTATTCTAGCAACCACTGTCAAGTTTCTAGGTCACGTGTCAAGTTATCCAACGAAGACCGCCGTGAGCCTAATATTCGCGACTCCAGCGAACTATAGAGGGCGAGCCGGTCAGGCAAAATGGCGGACGAAATAGCTCCTTTTCAACATTTAGAAAGTGGAAACACATAAGGGACCGATACAGACAGGGCACCTTTCAAGCTCAAAGCCCGCCCGCTCCGTGGGGGTATGGGAAAGGGAAAGCTTGGGGAAAGGAGAGGAAGTGGAGGAAAGTGAAGAGGTCACCAAACGAGGAAGAGAGAGGTGGGAAGGAGGGTTCCAGTCGAACAACTGGTCGTCCAATCATCGGATCATGCAGATTGCCCGAAAAGAGGTGTCACAGGAGTTGCGCCTCATTCGAGCCACCTTCCCCGTGATCATGAGCCGGGTATTCGGGCCTGCATAGTGGAGCAACCCCGGCTACATCTTCCTGCTACGGGAGGCGGACCGCCTCATCGAATCATCCTGGCCCAAGGTGATCCAATCCGTCAACCCCGCGCGAGCAGAGAACTGCCGGGCGGTGTACAGTCAGTCCCCCAAGCGTACCATCGGACACGGAGTTGTCGACCAGTACCATGAACCTCCTGGCCAAAAGACCCAAGTGTGCTCCTGACGGCCAGTTGTCAAGGGTGGACCAGCTCGCTGCTGCACATGAAGTCGCGGCAAGGATACCAGAACAAGATCGACAGCAGTTCCTAGGAGCTGCTGTCCAAGTTATCTGCAGCCGGCCGGCACCTCTTTCTGGATCCGTCGTTACTCTATCCGCCGGGAAGGAATTGAGAGAGAAGAACCTGACTCTACAGCAGGCAGACAGGGCAGGGGAGTTCGTAGCTCTTGGACGGGGAATCTTACAGGAAAAAGTCTCCACTGACCTAAACAAGAATTTCGTCAATCTGGGGAGACGACCATCGGGTGGGCTCCGAGCCGAGGTGAAAGAACTTTGTGAAAAACATAACCTGCAGAAGCTAGAAAGCTCCGTAGGCTCCCCTCCGAACAGTACCTTTCAGTATTCTTCACAGCAAAAAAAATATAACACAAGTCTGAAGTTCCTTTCAGACCATAGTTTCAGAAAACGGGTGCTGGCAGAAGCATCTCGTCAGGTGCCTCCAGAACCACCTCTCGATCCTCACACCACCCGAGCCATTCAGGATCCAAAGCTCACAGGCGCTAGTCTCCGCGATCAGCCGGCCCCGCCCCGCCCCCCACATACCTTCCATATTTCGCTTCTCTTTTCCTCCTCGCAAACACTCCCACTGTGGCAAAACCCCAACTCTCACACTCCCTAGCTGTGCCCCAGTGTCGAACAACTCTGTCGCCTTCAATGGCAGGTAACGCAAACGGCAGTGACGCAAAGGTAAACGTACCTTACGTTTCTTTTTTTCTGGGTAACGCTAACGGTAAAGCGTTCCGTTTATTTGAAAGTAACGAGTTTTAACACATTTCGTGTCATATTTTTCGTTTCTTTCGGTAACGGATAGGACTCGCTTAACGTTCTCCGTGGTCGACCGTTATTAAGGCGAAGCGGCGCGTAGATTCCATTCTATTCGCGGCCCTCCCGCTTCGATCGTTAAAACTGCCCACAAAAACGGACGGCGTAGATATAAGCAAACGGTTTGGGGGGAGCGCTCCGGGAATGTCGAGAATTCTCTAACGCAAACGGACGGCGAACAATAAACACCCCGTTTTTTCCCGGCAGCAGCAGTTGTTGTTCTCAGTTAGGAAACGGAGATCGATAAACAGACGTCCGCTTTGAGCAGCAGCACACGCTCCCTCGGTAAACTATAGAAACAAAGGGACCGATCAAATAGTCGCCTTCTGCCATCTGCCATCTTTGTCCCACCCTAGGCTATGTCTGGAAGGCGTTCCGAACACACGGGCTGTGTCGATCTCTTCAGCGGAATATTGTATTAGTGATCGGCAGCTTGAGAAACGCAAACGTGGCAAGTTTGCAACATCTTTTTTTTTTAGTAAGTTGGAAATAAAAAAAAAGTAAGTAAATAAAAAAAGAGACATTGGCTGTCGCTTTAGAGGTGACTACTTTGAACTCAAGAATAATTATTCCGTGCACACGAGCAGCGAGTCAGCGGCTCTTCGAGTTCCTGCACTCGGAAGTTCCCGGGTGTCATGTAACCCGCGCACTGCACGGGACAGCCCACGCTGTGCACTCCGAAGCGTGAGCGGACATCGAAGGGGCGCGATGACGCGCCGTGATATTTCGCTCCCCGGGCCCACGTTTGTCAGCACGTCTGGGCGACGTTTGGCATGACGAGGACGCCGAAGTTTCGTTCTTCGGACTCGTGTATGAGCAATGAAAGCGGCCCTATTTGCTCCTAGAGTCCGTATATAAACTGTATAGAGCGCTCGCGCGAGGTTACCAGGGGTCCGCCATTTTACCCTCACCTCACCTCCCCCCCTAACACCCAACCCCCAGCAAAAAAAAAAAAAAAAGAACAAGCTTTTTTTTTTTTTTTTTTTGTACAATTGCCGCCGGCCTTTGCCTAAACTCAGTTCACCCCATAAGGTGACAGCGCGCGGGGAGCTACGTGATCGCCGGATCCAATCAAATGCTTCCCTATCGTCCACCGACTCCGCGCTCTGGGTATAGGCGGAAGCGTGATCACGTGACTAGAGGCTGACGTATGCCAGGGTCCAATGAGCAAGTAGCTTCCACCGTATTGTCAGCTTAGCGCTGAAACGAAAGTGTAGAACGAAACGACCGCGTAAAAAGAAGAAAGAAAGGAAGAAGGCTTTGAAATGGCTCCGGCGTCGTGTTTTCACTGCCCGAAACGCCGAACGTTTCATGGCCCTGGACCCTGGTACGTATAATAAATGTTTCTTTCACCGTCTCCAGGGTGGCGCGGTGGTATTATTGCAGCGTGGAAATGGGAGAACGAGGAACATCCTCAAATCGGTGATTAAACCGCGCTCTCTCGGATCCGGATTGACTTTTTTTTTTTTTTTTTTTTCTGATTAGAAAGCCGTGTTTCGTATCTGCTCATTTTCATTTTTCTTTCTTCTTGGTTTATTGACGCGTTTCGCGTCCCAACATTTTTGTTGTGGGGAACGCCGAGGGAAGGATGATATGCTTGGAAGGGAAGCGTGGAAGGAGCGGACAGAAAGACAGTTTCTCTTTTAACGACTTATCTGTGTTGGTCCTCTCTTTTTCTTTTATTTCGTTTTTGTCGCAATGGTCGGACTTTGGTGTCGGATTCGGATTGTTTGTTTAGGACGAGCCGAATCCAAGACAAATGGCGTTTTTTTTTTGTTTTTTTTTGTTTTATCCGTCAAGCAACACCAGTTTTTTTTTTGTCGTTGCTCTTTTTATTGCTGTGTGTTTTTAGTTCATAATTTTATGTTTTAGAATGTTTTCATTTTTTATTTAAGCCAATGTTATAATGACCGTTATTGCGGGTAAGAACGTCCCAGCAGATGGTTCGTAGCGATGATGGCGGTAAACCACTGACCGAAGTGAATTTAAAAAAAAACAAAAAAAAAAACTGTTATTTCGATAGATATTTTTTCACTCTCCGATCTTTTATTGCGGGAGATAATGGTTCGGTCTATAAAAAAAAACCGAATGCTGCAAAAAAAAAAAAAAAAAAGTCGGTGAATGCAGGATTTAGAGGAGTGTTCACATCTTTAACGGTGTAAATACCCCTAATAATAATAATAAAAAAAATCGATTCGGAAGAACTACATTAATTTTGTTCTTTCATGATCCAAAGAAGTACTTTGAGTAAAGTATAATTTTAGCGTACCTTCAATATCTGAAGAATAATTTGAATACAATTCCAGCGTGATTGGTATAATTTAGTGGTGAGGTCCACGCGTCGACCCACTATGATTGCTAGCATGTGCATGCACTACAAAATGTAGCACACATTTGTGGCTTACCTAGTTGCTCATATACCTATTGGCTATAGCGCCGAAGTCGGAAACAATATAATGGTGAATTCGTGTAGCTGTCAACGAGGTACTTAAAAAGATGCGATTAACTTAAAACTTAAGGCCAGGAGAAGTTCACTGGAACATAGAAAGTGTCTAACTAGTAAAATTATATGTAAATACTAGACTAGATATACATTTATAATCATGGCCGGGAATTTGCGACAGGCGCTTCTAATTTACTTATCCGTCTCCACGTGGCGTGTTGACCTTTAACTTTTACGCCATGTGCCAATTCCCGCCAAAGCCAAGTGTGTGTCGAGGGACAAAAAAAAAAGAGTAATTAAAAAAAAAGGATGAGATAACGGGTGTCTTCCGGTTGCAATATATGCGGATAGCTTTATCCTCATCCGCTATAATTTCATGGGGATACTGCGTCTAAGGAAGAATATCAGAACTCCTAAATGA
Organism: Ixodes scapularis; assembly: GCF_016920785.2. Lineage (NCBI taxonomy): Eukaryota > Metazoa > Arthropoda > Arachnida > Ixodida > Ixodidae > Ixodes > Ixodes scapularis. The sequence goes on from NW_024609836.1 coordinate 89,898,380, forward strand.
TTTCGCAGAATTCATCGCACCATTTCTAGAGTTCTTATGGTTGACGTGGAGTGCGATATAGTTAGGTACCTTGGCTTATAAGTGTATTGCGAGTGAGTAGAGGGCATGAACAATACGCTAGTATTAGGGGCTGATTCTGTACAGGACGTATCTAAGGATTGATTGTCAGCTTATGTATTTCAGGCGCTCGATTCTTAACACGTTGATCTATATCCACTTTCAGCCTGGCGGAACATTCTCACCAATAGAAAGGGCAGATAAATTATTTATTTATTTAATTAAATAATTAAATAAATAAATAATTTATCTGCCCTTTTTATTGGTGAGAATGGTGAGAGCAAAAAATTGGTGAGAGCAAAAAAATAAACGTTAAGTGAGTCGAACTTGTGCCTACAAAGATTTAGAGAAAAATACCACGCATCTTGTGTCGGCGACGGAAGGGTGATCACAAAAATAAAATTCACTTGAAAATAATTTAGTCGGGTATTTATTAATCGATAGTTTACAACGGCGTGTTCTGTTTGACCGATATCGGAATGTTCGGTTCTCCTTGGTATTTCAAAAAAAAAAAAAAAAATTGAAGTGGCAATCTTACTAGGACTGTTTAACAAAAACTGTAATACAGTAATACACTGTAATACAAAAAACACTTGGTAAATTTTTACGAAGACGTGCAAAGCGACACCTTTTTAGCACGGACAAGCTATTGGCGACGAGATGGTTCGGTGGCGCCCTCTTACGGGCCCTATCCCTGACGTCACGACCGAGCACATTAGTAGCGAGTGGCGAGTTCGATGGCGCGTAAAAAGCTCGGCAGAAGTCAGGCAATCATGCTCCTCGATCAACACCGTCAGGGTAATTGACTGTCTGACATTGCTCTTATATTTCCGTCGACGACAGCAGAAATGATCCTACTCAAGACGATCATTGTGGGTGTTTGGCCAGATGCATCGGGAGGAGCTGTGTTAGCGCACCGCAGCTCCTTGCACGCGGGCCGATCATACTCAGAAATGATCATACGTGGATGGCCAATCACAGCGACGCTTTCGGCCGCGAACGTCGAAAAAATAGGCGGGTTGTTCTGTTTTTCGCTTAAAATTAGGACTACCACAAAACCAAAAACTTCAGTGTAAAAGCTCTTGTTCACGGAGTTCAATACCCACCGCTGCCAGTTTCGACCTGGATGAGCGTCGAACAGGTGCGTGGTGGTGTGGCAACTACTGCGCGATGCACGTTAAAAAACCCAGGCTGCCAGTCGTGCTGTAGTGGCTAAACTTCTCATCTCCGCTGAAACACCAGACGCCCATATTGGGCTTGACTAGCTTCCTGCTGTCTAAACACACACACACACACACACACACACACACACACACACACACACACACACACACACACACACACACACACACACACACACACACACACACACACACACACACACACACACACACACACACACACACACACACACACACACACACACACACACACACACACACACACACACACACACACACACACACACACACACACACACACACACACACACACACACACACACACACACACACACACACACACACACACACACACACACACACACACACACACACACACACACACACACACACACACACACACACACACACACACACACACACACACACACACACACACACACACACACACACACACACACACACACACACACACACACACACACACACACACACACACACACACACACACACACACACACACACACACACACACACACACACACACACACACACACACACACACACACACACACACACACACACACACACACACACACACACACACACACACACACACACACACACACACACACACACACACACACACACACACACACACACACACACACACACACACACACACACACACACACACACACACACACACACACACACACACACACACACACACACACACACACACACACACACACACACACACACACACACACACACACACACACACACACACACACACACACACACACACACACACACACACACACACACACACACACACACACACACACACACACACACACACACACACACACACACACACACACACACACACACACACACACACACACACACACACACACACACACACACACACACACACACACACACACACACACACACACACACACACACACACACACACACACACACACACACACACACACACACACACACACACACACACACACACACACACACACACACACACACACACACACACACACACACAAAAGTTTGTTCGAGGAAGAAGCCTAAGGAGGGCAAATTCCAAATTTTGTCATCCTCACTACTCTATAGATGCAGAGTAAGATATAAAAAAAAAAAAGCGGTAATGTTCTGTTTCTGTTATTTTCTGTCGCGCCATGTATCATCGAAAAAGAAAAGAAAACCCAGAGATGTTATCAACGCGTGTTTCGTAAAGCATCCGTCCGGGTTTCTTCCTTTTTTCTTCTTCTTTTAATGGCACGAATCCAGGAAGCTTGAAAACGCAAATCACGCATATTCTGACGGAAGACAGACACCGCTGACGAAGTCTTTTAAGCCAGCGGGTGACTTCAGCGGGCCTAACGCTCGACTACAAAAGTTAAATGCACGCACACGCACGCACTCCAGAGAACTGAAATAAAATAAACACGCATAAAAAAACAGACAGATGTTTGTGTGCTTCAAGATATTAAAGCATTCATATTCATTCTATATCATCCTAGCTGATAAGGAGAGTTCCTCGCAGCGAAATTATTTTGTACTTATTTCCTTGCAAAGACTGAGTTATTATTATTTTTGTTAGTGCATGATATCGAGATAAATTTGTCCTGATAAAAACCGATCTGTTCAGAGCTACAGAGAAAAAAAAAAAAAATAGATGAATCAAAGAAGGGAACAGCTGCTTGCTCAGATTTCAGCGTTGATGATGACGGAAGGGGGACATTAGTTTTACGACGCTTTACGCGGAGCTAATTTATATTTTTTTCTTTTCCTAAAATATTTTCGTATATTCTGTCGAATCCGGGGCAACTCGAGCAATTTTCGGGAGCATGAAAAATAGATGCGGGCTTAGGCGTCTCAACATCGCGCCAATAAATCCTTTAAAAAAAAGAAAAAAAAAAACGACAGCATGATGAGCTGTGTGAGGATATCGAAAGTTCTCAGCAAAAGCAAATTGCTTTGGGTCTGAACCACTTGCCTAGTTTTTGAGGTTGAACGATCTCGAACGTATGCGCGTGGATACAGAAACTCCGATCACTCACAATCTGGAAGATCTATTTGCTATATTATTCGTACTCTCCAAATTCTCCCCCCCCCCCCCCAAAAAAAAAAGAAAAAAAAAAAAAAAAAAAAAAAAAAAAAAAACATTACAAGCAAAAGACGTGAACAACACAACACAACAACGACAACAACAACAAAGTGTTGTAGGCGTTACCGAAAAAAAGTAATTAAATATTTTACTCGTTACTTGCAAAGTAAAGGAAAGCGTTACCAACTTACTTTACGTCAAAATGAAAGGAACGCGTTACCGTTGCCGGTAAGGAATAACGCACGTTACTTTTCACGTTACTTCCTTATTTATTAATGGAGAGTAACAGTACTTTTTGTTGTTTTTTGGCGACAGTGTTTTATGACACTAAAACATGCGCATGGTCGTTTTTTTTTTTTTTTTTTTTCTAAGCTGGAACTTTTTTTGTGGGAAAAAAAGGCAAAATGTAGAAGGCATGTAGACTGAGCGCAATATTTAATGACTTGGGGCCCCAAAAATATTGTGACATTGGCTGCAGCTGCAGCAGGGAGAAGAGGACACGCCTTCAAACTGTGCACGGCAAAAAAAAAAAAAAAAAAAAAAAAAAAAGGTGCACGTTTTTATACTCCGTTTCACCTTATGTTGTACCGCAGCGAAGGCTGGAAACGCGAGCTAATAGCGTTTACAGCTGCCCTTACTGCACGACAGCTTGTGCCGCCGAGATCTGTCCCAGAGCAAGGAGCCTCGCGCTTGTAGCCTTTCCTGCGGTACAACACAAGGTGAAAAAGAGTATAGATAAGATGTGAACGTTTCGGCACGCAGGTATACCTTCTGAATGGGGACATCAACCACGCTGCTCTGCGCGAAACGGCACAGCTTTCTCTGTGACGTCGAAAACAAACGCGTGTGCCGAAACGTTAACTTTTTCCTTTCAAAATTCGTGCTCGTTTTTTTTTTGTTTTTTTTTGTTTTTTGTTTTTTTTGCCATGCACAACAGGAGCCGCGTTTTGCTTGGAGAGCCATCAACACGTCCTCGAGTGTACAGACGGCAGCTATTGGTGGCTAGGAGCCATAAGCGCCAATCACTTTTTCTTTCCTTCCATTTCGTTCCCTTCACTCTATCATTCAATAAAACGTCTGTGAGGTCACTTTCCTGCAGAACACGGACGCAGCCAATCACGGCGAGCGATAGAAGGATTTCGAATTAGGAAACTAGGAATAGGAATAGATCTAAAAAAAAAAAAAAAGAAAGAAAGAAAGAACGCGATCTGCTCAGTGAAAAGGAGCGAGCGAAACGTTATGGCGATTCGGCCCTGCGCACATGGCATCTTTCACGTTTAATCGGTGTTCTGAGCACTGTCATTAGCTGAGCTATTCTTCTATGGGGCCTGCGTCTCCAGGCCAGGGGGCGCTGTAGCGTCCACGAGACTAAAGTTGCTAGGTAAGAGCTTGCTACAAGTAGCGACATTCTTTGAGGCACCGACTGCGTGACGGTGCAATTTTTAGGAAGCGAATGGCGGCGCACAGCAGAAGACTGAACTGAATGAGGCCATTTTGTTCCAGCGAAATGTGCTTCGTCATCTGTATTGGTTGTCGTTACTTGTAAAAAAAAAAAAAGCATCAAGGGACTTTACACGAGACGCCAACACAAAAGACGCGACGCCGCTAGCGTCCACGAGACGCGAATATTTCATGGTGACGTGAGCAGCGTCCCAGCATACACGATCCGCGGGCGTTTATAGACCTTTTCCACAAGGGCGCCGCCATCTTGAATTGACGTCACTTCCAGTATGGGCGAAAACGTAACTTTGCCGTTGCCACGCCAATAGAAGACATTTAGGATATAAGCCTAACCGTCACACATTCTCGTTTTGGCTCGCCTCTATTTTTTTACTAGTTACAGGTTGAAACGTTTTACTTTTTTTTCGTCGCCCATGCTGGAAGTGACGACAATTCAAGATGGCGGCGCCCTTGTGGAAAAGGTCTATACTTTCGTCTGCCACGTCCCTCAGCGTCTATTCGAACACACTCACAAAACGTTTGTAAGGACGCTACGCACAGCGGAAACGCGACCTAAAAATGTTCGATACAGCTCGCCAGGAGCGCGGTTTAACAAGTGAGAGCTAGACACATCTATTGTTCCCCGTGATTGACTCTCTGCATGTTCCACGGGAAAGCGAACTCACGGATTTATTTCACAGTCGAATTTACCGCGAAAACACAAAAAAGGTAGCGGACAGCCATTGTCCCTAAACGGTGCCTCTATAACTCAAATAAATACGGTACACGCGTCACAGGGGGGAGGGGGGGGGGGGGGGGGGGGGGCCATCTTTCGGAACGACGTCCACTAGTCCGCATTATTTCCTCCCTCCGGACCGAAAATCGCGGCGAAAGGTAATCATGACGCCATCATAGGCAACCGCAATCTCGAGTAAGACGAAGGCCCCCATGGTTACGGGTAAGGTGCTGCACGGCAGCAGCCTATTGGGCCCCCGCCACGCGCGAAGCTTATGGTGGCGCCCTCCAGCGCCCGGGAGGGACATTCCCTAGTTTCCTTTTGGTTTCGCCGCCGCCTATTTGTTCGCAGCTCGGCTATACGATGAACACCGGTGTAGAAAACAAAAGAACAAAAAGACGAAATGCGTCCGGCCACGAGAGGCGACATTTGGCGGAACGACGGGATACAAGACGACGTCTTCGTCATCGGTATTGCTGTTCTTGTTGAAGCTGCGTGTTTCTGTCTGTGTGTGTGTGTGTCTGTGTGTGTGTGTGTGTGTGTCTCTTCTTCGTGAGTAGAAATTGAGGAGAAGGAGGCCTTCGTTCGCAGATTAGATAGAGGCGATAATTAGACTTCAGTGTTTTCGGAATTTATGTTTTTTTGTTTTGTTTTTTTCGAATTTGGGGCCCTTGTTTAGATCGGAATGGGCATCTACAATAATCCGTGTCGTCGGAAAATGCGCGTTCGGAGGTGCTTTTCTTTGGCAGGATCGCCAGTGCAAACAAAGTATTGTGAGGAAACTTTAAGATAAATTGGCATCTGCTTAAAATAACAACAAATCTGGCAGTGCGCACTGGTCTGGGAAGCACCGCTGCCGAGGGGGTTAGCTCAGCCACAGTGCGTACAAAACAGTGTTTGATGCACGTCCCCCTTCACCTTAGAATTTCGTGAAGTTCGTGTACAAGGTACGCAAAGATACTCTGTACTCCAGGCCCCGGGGTGAAGTTGGAATATGTTAACATATTCCAACTTCACCACTCTCCCAGGACTGAGAATGCCGTAATAAATCTCTGCGTACAAATATTGCGGCGGAATACAAAGAAAAAGCAATGTTCTCTCAGTAGTTAATTCACTCTCAACAGGTTTCACTAACTAGTCAGGTTTATTCTCGTACGAAATATATTTTTTAACACATTTTTTGTTTTGTTTTGTCATGTGTGTGGTTGGCAGGGACGGCGCCGGTTTCTCCCTTTTTTGCTTTCCGCTTTTCAGACTACCTTGGTGAATATATCGATCCACGAGGGAAAGTGTAAAGGGCCGGAAAAGGGGAGGGGGGATATTAGCGGGGCAGACATGAACGCTGTCCTGATTTTTAATGAACTTCCTAATTGTTCGTTTTGTTCCTTTTTATCTGTGTTCTGGAGTGTAGCATACTTTTTTTTTTTATTATTATTATTGCGTCCAGAGGCGTAACCAGGCGTCGTACTGGTTATAAACTCTTAAAAAAAAAAAAAACAAGAAAGAAACGTTAGCAGGGGGTGTTACATGCATAGATATGAACAGTATGAACGAACAATAGGAAGATACAGCAACCTCAGGGTTTGAAATTTCCTTCTCATTCGTGTAAATTTCCGGAAGTTCCAATTTAATCCAATTTTTAAACTATACTTCTTTTTTTTTTTTTTTGCAACGATCCTGACTGATTATATTATAGTTTTTCTTTAATTTCCAACCCCTCTAGGTAATGTCTACAAACGGGAACGGACAGCGCTTAAAAACACACAGTGCAGAGTGACGTGAAATGAGGTTTCTTGATCGCCCAAAAACATAAATTTCTTTCCTGAATTTTTTCTTTTCGATACAAATTTTGTGTGTCTGATATGGAGAGAGAAAGGGGGAAAAAAAGGGGGCGGGGTTGTGAAAACAACTGCTTCGTATTTTTAAACCAACGAGGGAATTTACAACACGTAAATCGCAAAAAAAAATTGTTTAGTTGAAAACGTATTAGAAATTTTAGTGCAATGAAACGCACGCGTGGGGTTAATAAACAAATGACAATCCTTGCAAAATGTTTCTTACATGACGTAGATTGTCACCCAAACAAAGTAAAGCATCTGATGATAAGAAGTACCGCCGTGCAAGGGATCGTTTGAGAGAACGAACTTCGCGAACGCAAGCTGAGCAAATGCGAGCCAAGTCAACAGGATTCATGAAAGGACACACTCCGTGAAACCGCAAGTTGGTCCTTGAAGGGAGCGAGAAATTTCTCGCCTAACGATTCAACGCGACGTCGCAGATTTTGTATGAGCGAGCGTAATCGACCACTGACCGTTTGATTGATCCGTTCGAAAGTCTACGATCGAGAAATATTTCGGTAACAACCTCTCACTAACAGACGGATGGCGAGAGAACACTCCTGGAACCTGCCGCGCCCCGAGTCCTGCTTTATCTATCGGCGGACACCATTGGCGACTCCAGGGAGATCCACGTCACCTAGCGGCTAAAACAGAAAGCTGTGCGGCAAGTTCGCACGTCGGCCTTCTCGAACGAATCGGATGTTCACAGAACCTGGCGGTCTAAAGGAGAAGCAGTGAGCTAGGAGGTTCGAAAACACGCGATGCAAATCGCCAGTAGTCACTGACAGGGCTAGAACGGCGGGAAGCTCCTTCAATTGCCCCGCGTAGAGTGCATGCGGTCGTCCTGCCTTTGATATCGCTTCGGAGTCTTGTGAGCCCCGAGCGTGAAGGGGGGCAGCCGAAGCACGACGGGAGGCACAAGAGCGTCGTTCTCATTCTTCCGCTCTCACCCTGTCAAGGACTGCAGCTTGTGTACGGTAGCAGAAAGTCGCGAAGGAGTCGATTGCCTCCTTCGTAGAGTAGCGGGCGTTTCTAATTTAAGCCGTGCGTTCGATCACGTCGCCACCGTGATCGATTCGTAGCCGTTTTCTGCGGTTCAGTGAGCAGACGATGCGCGGGCGTCTCTTTGTTTTATTTCGTCTGGTAATGACACTCAGTGATTCACGGTCGATGACGTCATGCGCAGGCCCTGTCTGCTTGGTTGTATGCGGAACGCAATAAGTTCGTCTGCTTCTTTTGCGAGAGTTGTGGTGACGTCAGAGAGACGCCGAGCTGTTCCGATTGGAAGGATAGTGGGTAGGACTCGAGGCAGCTTGCTTCGATGTCTACCCACAATCCTTCAGCCACAGCCAATCAGAGCTCGGCGTTTCTCTGACGTCACCGCGAGCCTCACAAAAAAAAAAAAAAAGAAAAGCAGACGAACTTGAGTTGCACATTACCGCCACAGTCCATCGTATATGGTGAAACGGTGTGTATAGAAAAAGAGTTTGCGCCTATTCACGCTCTGTAACTCGGTCCAAGCGCCATGCATGCGCTCTACACATCCTTACAACATGCGGCAGCACATAAGTCGCTAGGCGCTGCAACTTTGTTCACCGGGCTTCCAGACCGCTTCATTCCGGAAACGGTGCATGCATGGCGCGCGTGCGTAAAAAAAGCGTTTAGAGTTATGAGAGATGTAACTAATGACCCTTGCGAAACCAAAAAAAAAAAAAAAAAAACCGCAAGAGAAGGCGTAAATGAAGCAAACGAGCAAAGAATGATACGAGAGAAGTAGGTGTTTCGTGGTCGTCCCTTAGCGCGAACAAAAGGACGATAACGCTCCGCCAAAATAATTTTCCGAGCACAAGGCGGCTGCCACGTACGTCGGAACCCCCCCCCCCCCCCTTTTTCCTCCCCCTTTCCAGTGCAAACTTACGTCTTTGACTGCTTTCTCCCCCAAGTGGCGAGGCGGCTGACCCATCCCCGAACTCGGGCTGTATTTACCATCTCGAGTTCCGCCGCGTTCCTTTATGAGCGGCGAGCGTGCGGTGGGCAGAGGGGAGGGCGCAGTTGAGGAGTAATTTTAGAACGCCGGGCGTTTATTGAATCGCTTCCCCTCTCTCTCTCTCCCTTTTCGTTTCTCCCTCTCTCTTCGTTGTCACTTTCTTGCGCGTGTTTCTTCGCGCGATAATGATTTCGCCGGCACGCTCGTTTTAATATACAGAATAGAGTCCTTGTCGCTCGTGAAGAATACAAAGTTTGCTGGAGCATTCGTTTTTCCGAGTGGTTCGTTTATGCGGGGAACTGAACGTTCTTTGCGTCCACCCGTTTTTCCCAAGTTCTCGAGGGGTCCCGGTAGGATATGGGCCTGTTGTTTCAGCTTCAGAGAACAGCCATAGGAGGGTAAACCTGTACAAAAATATGCAGCGCGCAAGGGTTGAAGAGAGAGAGAGCGAACGACTAAACAGGACAAACGCTGACTCTCAACTAATAGAATGAATAAAAGGCAAGCCAGCGGCCACAATCTATACTCAGTCATGGTCAGTCATCATATATTCGGTCAATCATCGCATCGTCGCAAGAAAAAAAGCTATCTCTTTCCTGAACAGATATTCATGAACCTTGAAACGTGTTTTATGAAATTCTGTAAATACTATGTGTTTGAAATTTATGATGCTCATTATATAGAAGCAGGGTTTCGAGTTTTCGAACCAAACTCAAACAATACCCAAAACAACCCGCAAGCAAAAAAAAAAAAAAAAATAAGAACGATATTATAAACGACTTGAATTTCGCGAATCCCCTACAATTCGCGAGAAACAGGTCCCGCGAACAATTCCTGTAAAATGTTAACATATTGGAACCTTTATTGAGATCCTACCGCGAAGCGAAAATCAAAACCCGCGAATTATTCCTAAAACTTCAGCTTTGACTTAAATCGCGAACTACTGAGCCCTCGCAAAATAAGTCGTTTACGGTATTTAGAATCACGATTACGAAGGAGACAGCGGCAACAGCCGTGGTACCTTCATTATATTCTGTGCAGTGCAAAGCCAGTGGTCCTAAAAGAAGTCAAGAGCTCCAGTTGGTTGTGTTGGGATGTCGTGAAATGAGGTTCGCAAATCGAAACCGAAACTGTGACTAAGGGGTTCCCAAGATGCTTTGCACGGCGCTATACGCCGCTAGGATCGCTTCGATTTTGCAAAACGTCTATTATCTGCGCACACGCGCAAAGCATTTTCGAAGCATGTTTCCGCTTTACAAATGTCTCCAAACATGTTTACAGACAGCTTTTCTTTCTTCCCGAGCTTCAGAGAGACGCTGTCAGGACGCTCGGGCAATATCATTTTGCTTTGTGGCGGACTGCTGTTAGCATTTCCGGACAGGGGAAAGGGGGGGGGGGGGGGGGGGGGGAGGGGGAGGGGGGAAGAGGGCTTAAAACTGTTCTTTTTTTGCGATTTTAAACAAAGCGCATTAGATAACTGGCAAGAATTGTAGTAAGCACCACGATAGTTGCAATATCATTACTCTCGGAAGCGTGGCATATTCGATGGCTTTAATAATCGGAGGGACGTCAAAAAAACTGTTTTTAAACACTGGTAAAAAAGAACGAAAAAAAAAAACAACAGCCTGGCGCTTTAGTTTTGCGAACCGCCTTGGCAATCCCCCAATGTGTGTAAAGGAAAAAAAACTAATACTAATAGTAAAAAGTAAAAGAAAAACAATATTTTCAAGTGAAAATGTTGCTAAGGTTCCCGCTTTGAGCTTTGTTGTTTTCAATCTTCGATTTACTGAAAGTGACAACGCGAAACGAACGAATCTCAACTACCATACTTCAAGCTTTTCTTTTTTTTTTTTTTTTTTTTCATATTACGAGCATTGGAGAATGCGACTACACGGGGTTCAGCAAAATAGAAACAAAACATTTCAGCCTATATTGTTCTTGCCCTCGATGTACCAAACCATACGCTACCAAAAAAAAAGAAAGAAGGAAAAACGAAACTCGCCGGGAATAAAATGTTAATACGTCTCGTACGCAAGAAAAAAAAAAAAAAAGAACGTTGCAAAGATCACGGATTTAGACGGCATCTAGCGAAATGGAAAGAAAACGTTTAAAAGACACTCTAAAGTCGCCCTCACAATGCTGCATATACATAATACAAAAAGACAGTCCGCAGACAATCTCTGGGGCGTGTTTGTTCCTTAAAAAAGTAACCGTAACCTTAAAGAAAAAAAAAAAAAAAAAAGGCAGTCTGCAGACTATTTTGAAGCATACACAAAGCAAACGTGTGCTTCGAACACGCTCGAAGTGTCCCCGCAAATAATGCGGAGCGGAAGTTCGTCTGCTTCTTTTTGGAAAGGTCGAGGTGACGTCAGAAAGACACCGAGTTCTGATTGGCTCTGATTGAAGGGTCGTGGGTAGACCTCAAGGCAGCAGCTTACTTTGAGGTCTGAAGCATCTGAAGCAAAAAAAGAAAAAAAAAAACAACTTTTCCATCCTTAAAAAAAAAAAAAAAATTTCAGATAGTCTGCGTCAGAGCAAAACAACATCGCCCGGGCTTTTTCACGCTGTCTCTGAAGCTCAGAAAGTGTCTCATTCGAATCGTGACGATCGCCTATCGGTGACGTGCGCAACCAAAAGCCTCGCTGTGGTCGGTCTTCCGGAATTCGCCAAACTATGACGTCTACAGTAGGGCCCATCCGGAGTGCAAGTTCGTCTGCTTGCACAAAGGTTGCAATGATATCAGAACGCCGAGCTCTCATTGGCTGATCGAAAGGATAGTGGGTAGACCTTAAGGCATCTAGCCTTAAGGTCTACCCCCTATCCTTTCAATGCCAAACGGAGGTCGGCGTCGCTCTGACGTCACCGCAACACCTGCGCAAGAAGCAGACGACTTATTGCTCTCCTCATAGACCCTTTCCAAAAGTCCATGGCGGGCAACATTGGCAGTCGCCATCGCTTGGACACGAAGCGCGTGACTGGATCCGAGTTTTCGACGAACGCTGACGTCACACTCGTTTCTCGATACGAGCCGAGCCGAGTTCACGCCGATAGCTGATGCAGGCCTCGCGTCCAATACATGCTCCACCATGTATTGGAGCATGTCCGTCATTGCTCGATCACGCACTCTGAGCCCCTATTGGACACGAGGCCCGTGTCACCGTTCGGCGTGAACTCGGCTCGGCTCGTATTCGGAAAACGAGTGCGACGTCATCGGTCGGCGGGGACTCGAATCCAATCACGCGCTTCGTGTCCAAGCAATGGCGACCGCCAATGTTGCTAGACGGACTTTTTGAAAAGGGTCTATTGCGACTGCTCCGCATTAAGCACAAAAATGGCGCCGTCTTAAGACAACATAGGAGATGAAGTGGAGATACCTTAAGCGCGTATAGCTAATTCATTGCCACTGACACTAACCGGTCAACTGTTTTGTCACAGTCGAGTGATTGTTGTTAGAAACACTGGAAGAGTAAAGTTTCGATTTGGTTCTTTACGAGCAAGTTTATTTTCAGTGCGAACTTAAAAAAAGTTGCGATGAAAAGAAAAAAAAAAGTGAAATGTAAATGGCATAAAAAGAAGAAAACAACAAAAACTGGACCAGTTTCAACTGCGTGCAGCGACGACATATATGCTGCGGTAATGGCCTTGTAGCACGCAAGAGGAGCGGCTGGTCAGATTGAATCCACAGCCCTCGATGAAGACTATGAGTAATCTACATAATCTCTCGTCTTTTTCTTTTTTTCTTCGCTTTCATTTTTCCCGTTTAAGTATACAGCTCACGAAATTGCGCCGACCACGCAACGAGACAATACAAAGTACGAAGTCTCAACAACAACAAAAAAAGGTCCACTCTTTAATTAATTTGCTGTGCGGGCCGACGACGAGGTACATGTTCTTTGTGCGTGTGTGCGTGAAAATGCCTAATTTTACTGCAAGCCGCATATTGCTGGTGGTAATTAGAACGACCCTAGATCTAAATCTTACCCACTAATTAAATTTTCTTGCCGTCACGGAACCAAAGAATGCGTAGATGTTTCTCTCCTTCATTGGACGCGTTTCGGTGCGTGCGTGCTTCTATATGTCCCCGAGTGCTTAAAGGGACCGGGAAATTAATTTTAGGCTGGGATAAATGACTTTAGATTGAGATTTTACTAATCTCACATCGTATAGTAAGCAAAAAAAAAAAAACAAAAAAAAACTAGTACATGAGGGTAGAAAGGGAAAAGCCTGCTTTTCGGTACGAACATTATAAAATATATCGGACTATTTCTTTTTTGCTTTCCTTCGAATGCCCTTCGCCTTTTCACCGCGACGCATCCGCGGTGCCCAAGCAAGTCAACCGAACCCAGCTCACGCATTGGACAGGAGCACTTCGCCACTCGGACTTTCGCCTTCTCTATGCTCAGAAAGCCTGGCAGGTCGGCGACGGAGCCATTGAGTGCCCGGTCGCAGATTTGGAGCGCGTTGATCTGGTAGCACCGATCACCAAAGAGCCGTTTCTCGGGGAACCGGGACGTCAGCGCACAGCTTTTGCAGCGGCGAGGACCCGAAACACACTTGTTCACTCGGGAGAAGTGTGTGTCGGCGTCTCGCCGCAGCGGGGCGCCAGTGACGTGGCTCTCCTCTCATCCGTTGTCTCCCGCTCCACCTTTTTCATTTCGGTGGCCGCTTCTCGTGGCCATCTGCCAGGCTTTGTCAGTATATGGGAGGCTATGCTCGGACGTATATACGCTAGTCAACGATTAATCCTTCGACGAATTTTTGGATCCTAGTTCGCTACGAAAGAGTGCGTGACGGCACTCATCATCACTTGGTGGTAACAACAAGCTCCACGGCGTTCTTAAAAAAAAAAAACACGGTGGAAGCTTCGGTATACCAGTAAAATACTACGTCACGACTAGGGGATTTCCCATTTCACTTTTGAGTTGAGGAGGGAAGCCCAGGAGGAAGAATTTGAGAAATCCTTTCATGGTCCTTCAAGGAACGTAGGGTCTGGTATCTTATGATCACGCTTTCTGCTCCGCGATTCGTTGTGCGGCGTTCGTATCGGTTAGTGCCGCACTCGCAATGACTGCAGAGCAGCAATAGGATGCTCCGCATTCGCCGTGTCTTACGTTTACGATTTCGTAAATGACTCTAATGTCCACAGCACGGGAATTCGAACGTAATCTAACGACAATCCATGAGCGAATAAGCAAAATCGATAACTGTTCGTCACGTGTACGCGCGACCGCCTCGCCCTGTCGTACCTCGGGATCCTCGCGTCGCCGTGTATGCGCGGCACGGGCGACCTTTGGTTGCTGCTATGGTGCCTGGAACGCGTCTCCCACTGGTGTGTTTACCGCTCCCAAAAAAGTGGTCCCTCGATTTCCGCCTGATGACGTCATAGAAGTGTCATGCTGTCGCCGTTCGCGAACCTGGCGGCGCCTCAGTAGCTGTGATGGATATGGCAGACGGCTGTTCTGCTGCAGGTCGCTCCCCACTGTGACAGTCCACGGAAGCTACAGCAGCCGAAAGATGGGACGCCGTGACGACAGCGACACTCGCGTTCGCTCGCGCTTTTCGGCTGCATTTCTACGGCCAACCGCCAGGATCGCGACAGTCAACAACATGACACTCCGGCTCTTGTGACGTCATTAATTGCCACTTGGGGACCACTTTTGATGTATGGGCAGCAAAGGACGCTAAACACACCAGTCGGAGACGCGATCCGGGCACCATAGTTGGTGGTCAGTGTGGGCGAGACACGGGTCGCAAGCACCGAAAGCCAGCCGTTCCCTCCGCGCTCGCTCCTGGGACGGAGTGCGGCCTTGGCACGGCAGCGCCGTAAGGAAGAGTGTGCGGCACTGCGGCAGTGACGGCGCAAGCGAAGGCGCAGGATTTCCCGGTGTTGTTGAGTGTTGGAGGAAGGGGGCAATGTTGACGTTCAGCGAAGAGTGGAGAGAAGGACGCACACAAAGTTAGGAGGCGAAGCTCTGCAGGGAAGGTGGGCGGAAGGCGACGAGTTGTGGCAGAACATATTTTACGTTTCCAGTTAGGTTCGATAAGTAGAGATATTATAGTGAAATCAACCGCGGTTTCTGAAACCCTCCAACATTACGAGTAGCAAATGAATACTAAAAATCGGGGTTTCGCATAAGGCGAATAATGCTTGGAAACACCTGTTTTGTTTTTAAAGGTATTGTTAGCAGACGACAGGGGAAGACGCCATAAGGGGAAAGAAGGGTGCTTCTATTTCCACTGCGACGACAGACAAAAAACGCAAACACCGAAATCTCTATTAAAAACTATCCCTTTACATAAAAAAAAAAAAAAAATTAGTGGTAACTGGTGTGGTTTATCGGATAAAGGAGGTCCCGCTCCTGAACGACCGTGCCCCCTATTCGCAACTACAACTAGCTCAACTCATTCCGGTAGTAAGTACAGCTCTTCGCTCGCCCTCTCGCGGACGAACGAAAAACCAAATGAGTGGGGACGGCGTAGGAGGCGGTGCAGGAACTACGGGCCTTCGTGCTGATGTTACCGCATGGTTTGGGTCGGCCTGTTTGTGCAATATGCAACGGAACTAAGCGAGCACGTTAGTATGGGAATTGTCGCGTTCCGCCTGGCAACTTAAAAAAAAAAAAAAAAAAAAATCAAAACGCTAATTATCTTAACGCACGTCAACATCTCCGTGAACAGTGATATGATCATGCCCTGACCGCTTAGTATTTGTAGTCAAAGAAATTATCTTTTCACACACCGACCAACGCCAGCGCGAGTAGTCACACGGGAAATCCCGGAGAAGCTATCCTCGTCTGTACCGCGATATTGCCGCGCGCATTGCCGAGCGAGCGCGTGGCCGAATGGTTACCGCGCTTGGCTATCACGCGGAGGCTCCGGGTTCGATTCCAGGGAGCGGACTCCTCTTCTTCTTTCAACCTCACATTCTCATAAGTTCGAGAACCTTGTCGTCTGATCGAGCGCCCAACGTTCTACGCCATATGTTCCAGAACCCCAACGCGGATAGAAAAGGTGCTCCGCGTGGCGGTCCCGAGTCAGTCTCGAGCCAGCGCTCGATCCTGTCTGCTGTTTCGCCGACTTCGACGCCTGCGACGCTATCCTTCCATTTCGTTTTGGGCACAAGTTCGCCCCATTACACGTTTAGTTCCTCCAGATATTCGCCGCCTCATCATTTGTCATTCGCGACAACATTGGGACGATCGCCCCCTCATCTACGGGGAGTGGCGAACAGCCTCTAAAATCGGCGAACATTATTAACCTTTCCCCAAGTTCACGGATCGCATTTCAAAACGTCTACCTATCCTCGGCTTAGCGTATCATCGTCTCGGTCGAATATATTTGGTGCCGAATAGCGGTCAGAGAGAAGACTACGTCTACATTACGGAAAAATGAGATGGGGGCGAGGGCGAGCATGAAGTCGCAGTCACTGTATACACCGTAGAAAAGCCCCGGTAGTCGCTGCATGTAGACCTGATGACAGAATTCTACGCGTACAGGCGCCAGGCATGTTCCAAGCACATGTGCTTTAAGTGCCTGTAAAGACAGTTTTTGTTTTGTTGTTAGACCAATCTGACCGTTAATTATATAAGGAAGAAGCACACCTTAGGGGCTCAGACAGTTTCTGCAGCCTGTCTTCTGTACGATGTAATCGCAGTATGACCGCGACTTAATATATATATATCAATATATATATATATATATATATATATATATATATATATATACATACATATATATTTCTCTTTTTTGAAGGAAACCGGAAGCTTGTGAAAGAAGGATGCGCGCCGCTCGATTGCGGTTATTTACTGCGGGGTATCAATTTCAAACTTTTCATGCGAACACCTGTATCTCCTGTATCTCGCACCTTCCCTAGAAAGGCACACAAAGAAACAAGAAAAAAACTAGCGTTCTAAGAGACATTTTCGCTTCTTACGAGAGCGAGATTATATACACCGACACGGCCCAGCGTCTTACGCCGAAATCATATTCGTGCGAGACGAAATCATATCCGTGCACAATGCCGACAACAGCGCCACCGTACGTGTATGACGTCAGAAAGTTGAGTGGGTTTATCTGTGTACGCGACGCCCGACAACGGAAGAAGGGAGCTTTTTTCTCACGAAAGGTGCCTTGCGTCTCTCCTCATCAGATTGTCTTTCTGCGTAACACATGCGTTAAGAAAAAAAAGAAGTCAGGTGCGCAATGGTTTGCAAGGGATCCTTTTCACGTAAATAAGCATCCTATACACCAATTCATGTTTACAAACAAACCGGAGCGCCCCTAGCGGACGCCACCGGCGCCGCGCATGCGCGATGGAGTGTGGGCAAGAAGATCGCCGTCGCGCATAAACAAGCCATTGAACTGCGATGTCGTCGGCGTCGGTGTTAGTCCCTTTGCCCTTTTTGACGTTCGAATTGTTGATTCTACGTCTTCTAACTGTGTCCGATAATTTAAGTGGCCTCAGCGAAATTATCGAGGCTCGTTACGCCGCAAAACTTCGCGTGAATAATGTGACATGCGGCGATTCATTCCGCGTGCATATACAATGCAATTTATTGGGGCTGTGCGTCGATTAATATTTTTAACCCGATTAATAGCCACCCTTTCATCGATTAATTAATCTATTAATCGGTCTCGTTGATTTCTATGCATAATATTTTTAAAAAGGTAATATAATGCCTTTTTGTGTGTGTGTGTGCTTTTGCTAAAAACGTGATAAACGGCGCATTATAAAATTTTGATCAATCAACCTCGATATGTATGTAGTTAAGAACAGTTCCGAAGGCACTCACCTTCACACAATATTACTTCAACTAATGAGGCAACCTAACCTTCTGCACCCCCCCCCCCCCCCCCCCCCCCCTAATCCGGAGTCACAAATCTCGCCCCTACAGTTTACTTTGGATTGAAATTTTACCTAAACTGAGTCCTTCATACCGATGTATCCCTCCGCGTCTGTGTGGTGAAAGCGTGTAATTTTTACTTTCGTTTCCTTCGTCACAATTTTCCCGATTAACCGGTTAAAAATTTCATCGAGATTAAAGCATTCATCGGTGAATGGGCTGCTTAATCGATCAATTGCCCAGCCTTACTATTCATTGTCTCGACTATGGTACAGGCATTCTGGTCGCGCAGGTATAGTCTGATAACACAAAGCCTGTGGCACGTTTTTTTTGTGTTTTTTTTTCGTGCTTCTGAGTGATTGAGTTTCTAAACATCCTTTTCCCACCATCAAACGTATTATAATGAGGTAGGAACGTAATTTTTTGTCCACTTTTGCCCACAAAAAAAGAAAAAAGAAAAAGAAATCTGGTCGTAAAATAACTTTTAGGGGTTCTTCGGCTTGCCCGTATTTTGCACCCTAAAACAGTTCTTTTTAAGCTTTCCCTCGAAGAGTTCTTCGTAAAAAGTCTATGAGGGGTTCCTTAAACCTTTTTTCTTTTATGTAAAAAAGTTTTCCAATGCCCAACTGCCTTTCTAGTGCTCCACGGGGCGATAGTTATTGAGTCGAAACCGTCTTCACGAGATGAAAGAGAGCTATAGGGGCGAAGAAAAGCGTTTAAAAGCACTATTTTTATTAGTGTACTATTTCTGTCGTCACACTTTAGTGCTGCCAGTAGAAGCTCTCTTTTTCAGAAACACGATGAGAAAGAAATGCAAAAAATCAATAACTTGGCCCAGAATGTTTCCTATTCACACGATACTTGGGGGACTGGTACAGCCGTGGCTATCGGCGCGCCGAGCCAAGTTTGAGGCAAATCAGCGACCACCAAAAAAGGAAACGATCGATTCAGCCTTATTAAACGCTTTTCTTCGAAGTCGGTTGTCCATACGGGAAACTCTGAAGATGCGAAATGACCCCCCTCTGGTAGATCTGAAACCACAGTAGCGCCTGCAAAAGAGACCATGCATCGATCTGCTTTGCCATATTGTAGGGTCATCTTTTTGAAAAGAGTCTATTAAAAGGACCCATTGCAGACGGGATGTGTGTGTGTGCACTCACCGATTCCGGGCAGGATGACGTTGAGGACGCAGAGGACCACAGCCACTGGCACCGGCAGCAGGGGGCACCGCCTTGCGGAAGCGTCCGTGCCTTTCCCGTACGCTGATGATCTCGTAGCGGGGGCATCGAGTGCCCGTTCCGGTGGTCCGAGCAGCACTCGCTCGGCACGGATACTACGATCTGGCGCACCTCGCCGCCGCTGCTGGTCATGGCTGCGCGCTAGAAGGGACGCACCGGGACGACCAGAAGACACCTGCAAGGAACCGATGCTGCAGAAAGGCCCGCACAACGGGCCGAGCAGGCGGTAGTGCCGTTAAAATGGTTGCATTATTATATCGAGGTTCACGGAGCAGGAAGTTGGAGTCACCAGCAAGAAACTTACGTAACGCACGCCCCACAGCTAGTGCGTAGCCTCCTCTATACTCGCAAAGCCCGGCAGTTCGACGGCGGAGCCACACAGAGTGCCCGGTCGCAGATTTGAAGCATGCGATGATCTGGTAGCACAGAGCATCAAAGAGCCAAGTCTCGGGGAACCTGGACGTCAGCGCACAGCTTTTGCAGCGGCGAGGACCCGAAACACACTTGTTCGCTGGGGAGAAGTGTGTTTCGGGGTCTCGCCGCAGCGGGCGCTAGTCACGTGGCTCTCCTCTTATCCGTTGTCTGCCGCTTTAACCTTTTCCACTTCGGTAGCCACTTCTCGTAGCGATCTGCCAGGCTTTGTCACTATATAAGAGGCTACGGCCAGTTAGACCTAGGCCGCATTAAAGAGCTTTCGTATCCACGCCCCCCCCCCCCCTCTCCCGCACCACTCCCTCCACCCCCCCCCCCCCCCCCCACACACACACACAGATAGACAACCTCCCCGCCCTCCCTCCGCTTCGCTTACCACAACAACCTGGCTTCTACTGCGCACGCGCGCGGCCAGCCTTGTCAGTAGTGTTCCGGACCTCGTAGTGGGTTACGTAGAGGTTTGCGGGACGTTGAATACGGTCTACGGAATCTACATATAAGGGCGTTTTAGTAGATCGTTCCGATTGCTCCGATAACGATACACGATACCCCGCCGACGTCTTTGCATGTGCATCGTATCGCTAAACTTAGAGGGAAAATTGTTCCGCTAAATTTAGCGGAAAACGTTTCCGGCTAAATTTACCGGGGAAGTTTCCCAGCTATATTTAAAGGGAAAATTGAAGTCACGTGACCTCGACACCAATTCAGTTTCCTCGCTAAAATTAGCGGGGAAAATGCCGTGGCGATTTTATGGCACGTCACCCATGAACATGCGCGTGCATGAACTCGTGTATTGTTAGCTTATGGTTTTCATATAGTTGTTTGTGTTTCGCAAGTTTTCATTATTCTGCCTTCGTGTGTGCCACGCTGAGTGATGTGCGGGAGGGGGGGGGGGGGGGGGGTCGACGCCTCGTCAGGCATTTTTAATTGCCTTTTGCGAAGGCCCCCTAGACAACTGTCTGATGTATGTTGTCTGAATAAAAATACATTGAATTGAATTGAAAATTCAGCGGCAGGATGACAGGAGGAGGAAAGGATGAGGAGGGGAGGGGAGGAGGGAAGAGAGAGGAGGAGGGGCGTGCCCTCCCCCTCCTCCTCAAGAGCTGCGCTCTAGTTTCGCAGTACAGAGCTTTGTAAACGTCTTTCATTTTTTTAACTTCTTTCTCCTTAGGCTTAAGCCCCAACTCAAAAGTGACATGGGCACCGGATGCGATGACTCCAAGCTTCCACCGTGGTTTTTAAGCGCACTGCGAAATTCGTCCTTCGCAAGCGATGGTGCCTTCGCGGCACTCAGCGGCCACGAACACGAATCCAAATCTTCGTCGATGGATTGAATGTCGACGAGCGCATTCGTCCGAGCTACGCACTGCTGCTCGTGCTCGATGCGTGAGCTAAGTTCGGCTGGCGTCCTTGGGCACCGCGGATGCATCACGGTGAAAAGGCGGAGATCTTTGGAAGAGAAGGAAACACGAAATAAACCGCGATACTTTCAAACTTTCGCGCCGAAAAGCAGCCGTTTGAAGTTCTACCCGGATTAGAAGTGATGACACCGAACTCTGGACAGCTACCGCCATCTATGAGCGACGGTGGCAAACAGAAAACTGGTTGCCGCCGTCGCTCATAGATGGCGGCGACGTTTCTTCGGAGGAAGAAGAGCGGCGATGTGCGCAGCAGCGCGAATGGTTCCGCAACCGCCGAGAGGCCGCTATCGCCCCAAGTTCCACTGCGTCGAGCGCTTCAGATTCTCTTACGAAAGAAAAGCATGTCGCTCGCCTGAAAAGCCAACACCGAAAACAGAAGCTACAGCTCCACTGCTCTTCCTTCTTCACCAGAGTGGAAAGGCTGGAATTTTTTTCTTACTTTCTTTCACGGTCGTTGCAGTGGAGTAGGGTCTCGTGACAACCGACTGAACCGGCCACCAATTACACCCTCAACTAGGGCTGGGTATCACTTGGTAGTTTTAACCCGGTTAATAATTGCCCTTTAATCGATCAATTAATCGATTAATTGGTCTCCCTTGTTTCTATGCATATTACTAAAAATTAACGTTTAGTATTATTGTTTCGCCTTCCCCTGATATGCGATAAACGGTGCAATATACAAGTTCAATTATGAATCAATCTCGATGTGTAGTTAAGAACAGTTCAAAACACATTCACATTCAGAGATTATTACTTCAGCTGCATGAAGCGAAGAGGTTCTTTGATATTCTCCGGCAAGAGCAGCCTCCTTTGGTTGTTCAATATAGTCTCTTCTGTGCCTAACGGACACTGGAACGGTCTTGAAGTGGCTTGTGGTACGCGTGTAACCTTCTGCGCTTGTCTGGAGGTAAAAATCTCGTCCCTACAAATAACGTTATTCTAAGATTTGATATAAATGTTGCCCTTCATACACGTCGTCCACGTCTGTGAGGTTAAAGCGCTTCATTTTTACTTTCTTTTGGTTCATCAAAGTTTAAGCGATTAAGCGGTTGCACTTTTTAATCGCGATTAGAGTATTATTCGATTAATCGGTTTGCCCAGCCCTAGTCTCAACAGTACTTGAATGTACAGTGGTAGAGTGAAAAAGATGTCCGCCCGTCTTTTTTCGCACAGATCACCCAAAAAAGCCAATAGACCTATCCATAGCCTCCTATATACTGACAAAGCCTGGCGGATCGCCACGAGAGGCGGCCGTCGAAATTGAAAAGGTGGAGCGGCAGACAACGGATGAGAGTAGAGGCACGTGACTGGCGCCCCGCTGCGGCGAGACGCTGAAATACACCTCTCCCGAGCGAACAAGTGTGTTTTGGGTTTTCGCCGCTGCAAAAGCTGTGCGCTGACCTACCAGGTTCCCCGAGAAATGGCTCTCTGATGCTCTGTGGCGCTACGAGATCCTCTCGCTCCAAATCTGCGACCGGGCACTCTACGGCTCCGTCGTCGAACTGCCAGGCTCTGTTAGTATAGAGGAGGCTATGACCGATCTCATCAACCGTTTAGTGCATGCGTGACGCGGTTATAACTTTAGTTCACAGGAGGCGAACGGCAGTGGACGAAAGGGTTCGTCTCGTGCTCCACGTGTGCAGAGCTCCAGCGAGGTTGTCACACGTATAAAAAGGTTGAGGTTCCCTCGATGCATTGCGACAGCGGTCGCGTAGTCAAACTGGCTGGTGAGACCGGTCTATTACGGGGAGGGGGTTCAGTGGCTGAGTGGGGCTAGGGGCTAGCCACCGTGAGGCTAGCGCACACCAGGGGCCCTAATCCGGACACTTGGCGAAAAAGTCGGAGAGGAATCTGGCGGCCGTGATTGGCCAACGCCGCACTTGACCTTGGCGCCGGCCAATCAGAGCCATCGGATTTCTCGCCGACTTTTTCGCCAAGTGTCCAGATTAGGGCTCCAGCTCGGAGCACGTGGAGCGAAAACTCGTGCTCCCAAGGATATCAGATTAAATCCCCACCCATGTCCGTTTACATCTGGATGAGCATCGTACCGGCGTGCAGTCGCGTCTCACCACACGCATGATGCATGTTAAAGACCACAGGGGCCCTAATCTGGACACTCGGCGAGAAAGACGGCGAGAAATCTAGCGGCTATGATTGGCCGGCGCCAAGGTCAAGTGCGGCGTTGACCAATCACAGCCGCCAGATTTCTCGCAAACTTTTTCGCCAAGTGTCCAGATTAGGGCTCCAGCTCGGAGCACGTGGAGCGAAAACTCGCGCTCCCAAGGATATCAGATTAAATCCCCACCCATGTCCGTTTACATCTGGATGAGCATCGTACCGGCGTGCGGTCGCGTCTCACCACACGCATGATGCATGTTAAAGACCACAGGGGCCCTAATCTGGACACTCGGCGAGAAAGACGGCGAGAAATCTAGCGGCTATGATTGGCCGGCGCCAAGGTCAAGTGCGGCGTTGACCAATCACAGCCGCCAGATTTCTCGCAAACTTTTTCGCAAAGTGTCCAGATTAGGGCTCCAGCTCGGAGCACGTGGAGCGAAAACTCGCGCTCCCAAGGATATCAGATTAAATCCCCACCCATGTCCGTTTACATCTGGATGAGCATCGTACCGGCGTGCGGTCGCGTCTCACCACACGCATGATGCATGTTAAAGACCACAGGGGCCCTAATCTGGACACTCGGCGAGAAAGACGGCGAGAAATCTAGCGGCTATGATTGGCCGGCGCCAAGGTCAAGTGCGGCGTTGACCAATCACAGCCGCCAGATTTCTCGCAAACTTTTTCGCCAAGTGTCCAGATTAGGGCTCCAGCTCGGAGCACGTGGAGCGAAAACTCGCGCTCACAAGGATATCAGACTAAATCCCCACCCATGTCCGTTTACATCTGGATGAGCATCGTACCGGCGTGCAGTCGCGTCTCACCACACGCATGATGCATGTTAAAGACCACAGGGGCCCTAATCTGGACACTCGGCGAGAAAGACGGCGAGAAATCTAGCGGCTATGATTGGCCGGCGCCAAGGTCAAGTGCGGCGTTGACCAATCACAGCCGCCAGATTTCTCGCAAACTTTTTCGCCAAGTGTCCAGATTAGGGCTCCAGCTCGGAGCACGTGGAGCGAAAACTCGCGCTCCCAAGGATATCAGATTAAATCCCCACCCATGTCCGTTTACATCTGGATGAGCATCGTACCGGCGTGCGGTCGCGTCTCACCACACGCATGATGCATGTTAAAGACCACAGGGGCCCTAATCTGGACACTCGGCGAGAAAGACGGCGAGAAATCTAGCGGCTATGATTGGCCGGCGCCAAGGTCAAGTGCGGCGTTGACCAATCACAGCCGCCAGATTTCTCGCAAACTTTTTCGCCAAGTGTCCAGATTAGGGCTCCAGCTCGGAGCACGTGGAGCGAAAACTCGCGCTCCCAAGGATATCAGATTAAATCCCCACCCATGTCCGTTTACATCTGGATGAGCATCGTACCGGCGTGCGGTCGCGTCTCACCACACGCATGATGCATGTTAAAGACCACAGGGGCCCTAATCTGGACACTCGGCGAGAAAGACGGCGAGAAATCTAGCGGCTATGATTGGCCGGCGCCAAGGTCAAGTGCGGCGTTGACCAATCACAGCCGCCAGATTTCTCGCAAACTTTTTCGCAAAGTGTCCAGATTAGGGCTCCAGCTCGGAGCACGTGGAGCGAAAACTCGCGCTCCCAAGGATATCAGATTAAATCCCCACCCATGTCCGTTTACATCTGGATGAGCATCGTACCGGCGTGCGGTCGCGTCTCACCACACGCATGATGCATGCTAAAGACCACAGGGGCCCTAATCTGGACACTCGGCGAGAAAGACGGCGAGAAATCTAGCGGCTATGATTGGCCGGCGCCAAGGTCAAGTGCGGCGTTGACCAATCACAGCCGCCAGATTTCTCGCAAACTTTTTCGCCAAGTGTCCAGATTAGGGCTCCAGCTCGGAGCACGTGGAGCGAAAACTCGCGCTCCCAAGGATATCAGATTAAATCCCCACCCATGTCCGTTTACATCTGGATGAGCATCGTACCGGCGTGCGGTCGCGTCTCACCACACGCATGATGCATGCTAAAGACCACAGGGGCCCTAATCTGGACACTCGGCGAGAAATCTAGCGGCTATGATTGGCCGGCGCCAAGGTCAAGTGCGGCGTTGACCAATCACAGCCGCCAGATTTCTCGCAAACTTTTTCGCCAAGTGTCCAGATTAGGGCTCCAGCTCGGAGCACGTGGAGCGAAAACTCGCGCTCCCAAGGATATCAGATTAAATCCCCACCCATGTCCGTTTACATCTGGATGAGCATCGTACCGGCGTGCGGTCGCGTCTCACCACACGCATGATGCATGCTAAAGACCACAGGGGCCCTAATCTGGACACTCGGCGAGAAATCTAGCGGCTATGATTGGCCGGCGCCAAGGTCAAGTGCGGCGTTGACCAATCACAGCCGCCAGATTTCTCGCAAACTTTTTCGCCAAGTGTCCAGATTAGGGCTCCAGCTCGGAGCACGTGGAGCGAAAACTCGCGCTCCCAAGGATATCAGATTAAATCCCCACCCATGTCCGTTTACATCTGGATGAGCATCGTACCGGCGTGCGGTCGCGTCTCACCACACGCATGATGCATGCTAAAGACCACAGGGGCCCTAATCTGGACACTCGGCGAGAAAGACGGCGAGAAATCTAGCGGCTATGATTGGCCGGCGCCAAGGTCAAGTGCGGCGTTGACCAATCACAGCCACCAGATTTCTCGCAAACTTTTTCGCCAAGTGTCCAGATTAGGGCTCCAGCTCGGAGCACGTGGAGCGAAAACTCGCGCTCCCAAGGATATCAGATTAAATCCCCACCCATGTCCGTTTACATCTGGATGAGCATCGTACCGGCGTGCGGTCGCGTCTCACCACACGCATGATGCATGCTAAAGACCACAGGGGCCCTAATCTGGACACTCGGCGAGAAAGACGGCGAGAAATCTAGCGGCTATGATTGGCCGGCGCCAAGGTCAAGTGCGGCGTTGACCAATCACAGCCGCCAGATTTCTCGCAAACTTTTTCGCAAAGTGTCCAGATTAGGGCTCCAGCTCGGAGCACGTGGAGCGAAAACTCGTGCTCCCAAGGATATCAGATTAAATCCCCACCCATGTCCGTTTACATCTGGATGAGCATCGTACCGGCGTGCGGTCGCGTCTCACCACACGCATGATGCATGCTAAAGACCACAGGGGCCCTAATCTGGACACTCGGCGAGAAAGACGGCGAGAAATCTAGCGGCTATGATTGGCCGGCGCCAAGGTCAAGTGCGGCGTTGACCAATCACAGCCGCCAGATTTCTCGCAAACTTTTTCGCCAAGTGTCCAGATTAGGGCTCCAGCTCGGAGCACGTGGAGCGAAAACTCGCGCTCCCAAGGATATCAGATTAAATCCCCACCCATGTCCGTTTACATCTGGATGAGCATCGTACCGGCGTGCGGTCGCGTCTCACCACACGCATGATGCATGTTAAAGACCACAGGGGCCCTAATCTGGACACTCGGCGAGAAAGACGGCGAGAAATCTAGCGGCTATGATTGGCCGGCGCCAAGGTCAAGTGCGGCGTTGACCAATCACAGCCGCCAGATTTCTCGCAAACTTTTTCGCCAAGTGTCCAGATTAGGGCTCCAGCTCGGAGCACGTGGAGCGAAAACTCGCGCTCCCAAGGATATCAGATTAAATCCCCACCCATGTCCGTTTACATCTGGATGAGCATCGTACCGGCGTGCGGTCGCGTCTCACCACACGCATGATGCATGTTAAAGACCACAGGGGCCCTAATCTGGACACTCGGCGAGAAAGACGGCGAGAAATCTAGCGGCTATGATTGGCCGGCGCCAAGGTCAAGTGCGGCGTTGACCAATCACAGCCGCCAGATTTCTCGCAAACTTTTTCGCCAAGTGTCCAGATTAGGGCTCCAGCTCGGAGCACGTGGAGCGAAAACTCGCGCTCCCAAGGATATCAGATTAAATCCCCACCCATGTCCGTTTACATCTGGATGAGCATCGTACCGGCGTGCGGTCGCGTCTCACCACACGCATGATGCATGTTAAAGACCACAGGGGCCCTAATCTGGACACTCGGCGAGAAAGACGGCGAGAAATCTAGCGGCTATGATTGGCCGGCGCCAAGGTCAAGTGCGGCGTTGACCAATCACAGCCGCCAGATTTCTCGCAAACTTTTTCGCCAAGTGTCCAGATTAGGGCTCCAGCTCGGAGCACGTGGAGCGAAAACTCGCGCTCCCAAGGATATCAGATTAAATCCCCACCCATGTCCGTTTACATCTGGATGAGCATCGTACCGGCGTGCGGTCGCGTCTCACCACACGCATGATGCATGTTAAAGACCACAGGGGCCCTAATCTGGACACTCGGCGAGAAAGACGGCGAGAAATCTAGCGGCTATGATTGGCCGGCGCCAAGGTCAAGTGCGGCGTTGACCAATCACAGCCGCCAGATTTCTCGCAAACTTTTTCGCAAAGTGTCCAGATTAGGGCTCCAGCTCGGAGCACGTGGAGCGAAAACTCGCGCTCCCAAGGATATCAGATTAAATCCCCACCCATGTCCGTTTACATCTGGATGAGCATCGTACCGGCGTGCGGTCGCGTCTCACCACACGCATGATGCATGTTAAAGACCACAGGGGCCCTAATCTGGACACTCGGCGAGAAATCTAGCGGCTATGATTGGCCGGCGCCAAGGTCAAGTGCGGCGTTGACCAATCACAGCCGCCAGATTTCTCGCAAACTTTTTCGCCAAGTGTCCAGATTAGGGCTCCAGCTCGGAGCACGTGGAGCGAAAACTCGCGCTCCCAAGGATATCAGATTAAATCCCCACCCATGTCCGTTTACATCTGGATGAGCATCGTACCGGCGTGCGGTCGCGTCTCACCACACGCATGATGCATGTTAAAGACCACAGGGGCCCTAATCTGGACACTCAGCGAGAAAGACGGCGAGAAATCTAGCGGCTATGATTGGCCGGCGCCAAGGTCAAGTGCGGCGTTGACCAATCACAGCCGCCAGATTTCTCGCAAACTTTTTCGCCAAGTGTCCAGATTAGGGCTCCAGCTCGGAGCACGTGGAGCGAAAACTCGCGCTCCCAAGGATATCAGATTAAATCCCCACCCATGTCCGTTTACATCTGGATGAGCATCGTACCGGCGTGCGGTCGCGTCTCACCACACGCATGATGCATGTTAAAGACCACAGGGGCCCTAATCTGGACACTCGGCGAGAAAGACGGCGAGAAATCTAGCGGCTATGATTGGCCGGCGCCAAGGTCAAGTGCGGCGTTGACCAATCACAGCCGCCAGATTTCTCGCAAACTTTTTCGCAAAGTGTCCAGATTAGGGCTCCAGCTCGGAGCACGTGGAGCGAAAACTCGCGCTCCCAAGGATATCAGATTAAATCCCCACCCATGTCCGTTTACATCTGGATGAGCATCGTACCGGCGTGCGGTCGCGTCTCACCACACGCATGATGCATGCTAAAGACCACAGGGGCCCTAATCTGGACACTCGGCGAGAAATCTAGCGGCTATGATTGGCCGGCGCCAAGGTCAAGTGCGGCGTTGACCAATCACAGCCGCCAGATTTCTCGCAAACTTTTTCGCCAAGTGTCCAGATTAGGGCTCCAGCTCGGAGCACGTGGAGCGAAAACTCGTGCTCCCAAGGATATCAGATTAAATCCCCACCCATGTCCGTTTACATCTGGATGAGCATCGTACCGGCGTGCGGTCGCGTCTCACCACACGCATGATGCATGCTAAAGACCACAGGGGCCCTAATCTGGACACTCGGCGAGAAAGACGGCGAGAAATCTAGCGGCTATGATTGGCCGGCGCCAAGGTCAAGTGCGGCGTTGACCAATCACAGCCGCCAGATTTCTCGCAAACTTTTTCGCAAAGTGTCCAGATTAGGGCTCCAGCTCGGAGCACGTGGAGCGAAAACTCGTGCTCCCAAGGATATCAGATTAAATCCCCACCCATGTCCGTTTACATCTGGATGAGCATCGTACCGGCGTGCGGTCGCGTCTCACCACACGCATGATGCATGCTAAAGACCACAGGGGCCCTAATCTGGACACTCGGCGAGAAAGACGGCGAGAAATCTAGCGACTATGATTGGCCGGCGCCAAGGTCAAGTGCGGCGTTGACCAATCACAGCCGCCAGATTTCTCGCAAACTTTTTCGCCAAGTGTCCAGATTAGGGCTCCAGCTGGGAGCACGTGGAGCGAAAACTCGTGCTCCCAAGGATATCAGATTAAATCCCCACCCATGTCCGTTTACATCTGGATGAGCATCGTACCGGCGTGCGGTCGCGTCTCACCACACGCATGATGCATGCTAAAGACCACAGGGGCCCTAATCTGGACACTCGGCGAGAAAGACGGCGAGAAATCTAGCGGCTATGATTGGCCGGCGCCAAGGTCAAGTGCGGCGTTGACCAATCACAGCCGCCAGATTTCTCGCAAACTTTTTCGCCAAGTGTCCAGATTAGGGCTCCAGCTCGGAGCACGTGGAGCGAAAACTCGCGCTCCCAAGGATATCAGATTAAATCCCCACCCATGTCCGTTTACATCTGGATGAGCATCGTACCGGCGTGCGGTCGCGTCTCACCACACGCATGATGCATGTTAAAGACCACAGGGGCCCTAATCTGGACACTCGGCGAGAAAGACGGCGAGAAATCTAGCGGCTATGATTGGCCGGCGCCAAGGTCAAGTGCGGCGTTGACCAATCACAGCCGCCAGATTTCTCGCAAACTTTTTCGCAAAGTGTCCAGATTAGGGCTCCAGCTCGGAGCACGTGGAGCGAAAACTCGCGCTCCCAAGGATATCAGATTAAATCCCCACCCATGTCCGTTTACATCTGGATGAGCATCGTACCGGCGTGCGGTCGCGTCTCACCACACGCATGATGCATGCTAAAGACCACAGGGGCCCTAATCTGGACACTCGGCGAGAAATCTAGCGGCTATGATTGGCCGGCGCCAAGGTCAAGTGCGGCGTTGACCAATCACAGCCGCCAGATTTCTCGCAAACTTTTTCGCCAAGTGTCCAGATTAGGGCTCCAGCTCGGAGCACGTGGAGCGAAAACTCGTGCTCCCAAGGATATCAGATTAAATCCCCACCCATGTCCGTTTACATCTGGATGAGCATCGTACCGGCGTGCGGTCGCGTCTCACCACACGCATGATGCATGCTAAAGACCACAGGGGCCCTAATCTGGACACTCGGCGAGAAAGACGGCGAGAAATCTAGCGGCTATGATTGGCCGGCGCCAAGGTCAAGTGCGGCGTTGACCAATCACAGCCGCCAGATTTCTCGCAAACTTTTTCGCAAAGTGTCCAGATTAGGGCTCCAGCTCGGAGCACGTGGAGCGAAAACTCGTGCTCCCAAGGATATCAGATTAAATCCCCACCCATGTCCGTTTACATCTGGATGAGCATCGTACCGGCGTGCGGTCGCGTCTCACCACACGCATGATGCATGCTAAAGACCACAGGGGCCCTAATCTGGACACTCGGCGAGAAAGACGGCGAGAAATCTAGCGACTATGATTGGCCGGCGCCAAGGTCAAGTGCGGCGTTGACCAATCACAGCCGCCAGATTTCTCGCAAACTTTTTCGCCAAGTGTCCAGATTAGGGCTCCAGCTGGGAGCACGTGGAGCGAAAACTCGTGCTCCCAAGGATATCAGATTAAATCCCCACCCATGTCCGTTTACATCTGGATGAGCATCGTACCGGCGTGCGGTCGCGTCTCACCACACGCATGATGCATGCTAAAGACCACAGGGGCCCTAATCTGGACACTCGGCGAGAAAGACGGCGAGAAATCTAGCGGCTATGATTGGCCGGCGCCAAGGTCAAGTGCGGCGTTGACCAATCACAGCCGCCAGATTTCTCGCAAACTTTTTCGCCAAGTGTCCAGATTAGGGCTCCAGCTGGGAGCACGTGGAGCGAAAACTCGTGCTCCCAAGGATATCAGATTAAATCCCCACCCATGTCCGTTTACATCTGGATGAGCATCGTACCGGCGTGCGGTCGCGTCTCACCACACGCATGATGCATGCTAAAGACCACAGGGGCCCTAATCTGGACACTCGGCGAGAAAGACGACGAGAAATCTAGCGGCTATGATTGGCCGGCGCCAAGGTCAAGTGCGGCGTTGACCAATCACAGCCGCCAGATTTCTCGCAAACTTTTTCGCAAAGTGTCCAGATTAGGGCTCCAGCTCGGAGCACGTGGAGCGAAAACTCGTGCTCCCAAGGATATCAGATTAAATCCCCACCCATGTCCGTTTACATCTGGATGAGCATCGTACCGGCGTGCGGTCGCGTCTCACCACACGCATGATGCATGCTAAAGACCACAGGGGCCCTAATCTGGACACTCGGCGAGAAAGACGGCGAGAAATCTAGCGGCTATGATTGGCCGGCGCCAAGGTCAAGTGCGGCGTTGACCAATCACAGCCGCCAGATTTCTCGCAAACTTTTTCGCAAAGTGTCCAGATTAGGGCTCCAGCTCGGAGCACGTGGAGCGAAAACTCGTGCTCCCAAGGATATCAGATTAAATCCCCACCCATGTCCGTTTACATCTGGATGAGCATCGTACCGGCGTGCGGTCGCGTCTCACCACACGCATGATGCATGCTAAAGACCACAGGGGCCCTAATCTGGACACTCGGCGAGAAAGACGGCGAGAAATCTAGCGGCTATGATTGGCCGGCGCCAAGGTCAAGTGCGGCGTTGACCAATCACAGCCGCCAGATTTCTCGCAAACTTTTTCGCCAAGTGTCCAGATTAGGGCTCCAGCTCGGAGCACGTGGAGCGAAAACTCGCGCTCCCAAGGATATCAGATTAAATCCCCACCCATGTCCGTTTACATCTGGATGAGCATCGTACCGGCGTGCGGTCGCGTCTCACCACACGCATGATGCATGTTAAAGACCACAGGGGCCCTAATCTGGACACTCGGCGAGAAAGACGGCGAGAAATCTAGCGGCTATGATTGGCCGGCGCCAAGGTCAAGTGCGGCGTTGACCAATCACAGCCGCCAGATTTCTCGCAAACTTTTTCGCCAAGTGTCCAGATTAGGGCTCCAGCTCGGAGCACGTGGAGCGAAAACTCGCGCTCCCAAG
The DNA here is from genome assembly GCF_016920785.2 of Ixodes scapularis. Classification (NCBI taxonomy): domain Eukaryota; kingdom Metazoa; phylum Arthropoda; class Arachnida; order Ixodida; family Ixodidae; genus Ixodes; species Ixodes scapularis. The sequence goes on from NW_024609836.1 coordinate 89,930,904, forward strand.
GATATCGGATTAAATCCCCACCCATGTCCGTTTACATCTGGATGAGCATCGTACCGGCGTGCGGTCGCGTCTCACCACACGCATGATGCATGTTAAAGACCACAGGGGCCCTAATCTGGACACTCGGCGAGAAAGACGGCGAGAAATCTAGCGGCTATGATTGGCCGGCGCCAAGGTCAAGTGCGGCGTTGACCAATCACAGCCGCCAGATTTCTCGCAAACTTTTTCGCAAAGTGTCCAGATTAGGGCTCCAGCTCGGAGCACGTGGAGCGAAAACTCGCGCTCCCAAGGATATCAGATTAAATCCCCACCCATGTCCGTTTACATCTGGATGAGCATCGTACCGGCGTGCGGTCGCGTCTCACCACACGCATGATGCATGCTAAAGACCACAGGGGCCCTAATCTGGACACTCGGCGAGAAATCTAGCGGCTATGATTGGCCGGCGCCAAGGTCAAGTGCGGCGTTGACCAATCACAGCCGCCAGATTTCTCGCAAACTTTTTCGCAAAGTGTCCAGATTAGGGCTCCAGCTCGGAGCACGTGGAGCGAAAACTCGTGCTCCCAAGGATATCAGATTAAATCCCCACCCATGTCCGTTTACATCTGGATGAGCATCGTACCGGCGTGCGGTCGCGTCTCACCACACGCATGATGCATGCTAAAGACCACAGGGGCCCTAATCTGGACACTCGGCGAGAAAGACGGCGAGAAATCTAGCGGCTATGATTGGCCGGCGCCAAGGTCAAGTGCGGCGTTGACCAATCACAGCCGCCAGATTTCTCGCAAACTTTTTCGCCAAGTGTCCAGATTAGGGCTCCAGCTCGGAGCACGTGGAGCGAAAACTCGTGCTCCCAAGGATATCAGATTAAATCCCCACCCATGTCCGTTTACATCTGGATGAGCATCGTACCGGCGTGCGGTCGCGTCTCACCACACGCATGATGCATGCTAAAGACCACAGGGGCCCTAATCTGGACACTCGGCGAGAAAGACGGCGAGAAATCTAGCGGCTATGATTGGCCGGCGCCAAGGTCAAGTGCGGCGTTGACCAATCACAGCCGCCAGATTTCTCGCAAACTTTTTCGCAAAGTGTCCAGATTAGGGCTCCAGCTCGGAGCACGTGGAGCGAAAACTCGTGCTCCCAAGGATATCAGATTAAATCCCCACCCATGTCCGTTTACATCTGGATGAGCATCGTACCGGCGTGCGGTCGCGTCTCACCACACGCATGATGCATGCTAAAGACCACAGGGGCCCTAATCTGGACACTCGGCGAGAAAGACGGCGAGAAATCTAGCGACTATGATTGGCCGGCGCCAAGGTCAAGTGCGGCGTTGACCAATCACAGCCGCCAGATTTCTCGCAAACTTTTTCGCCAAGTGTCCAGATTAGGGCTCCAGCTGGGAGCACGTGGAGCGAAAACTCGTGCTCCCAAGGATATCAGATTAAATCCCCACCCATGTCCGTTTACATCTGGATGAGCATCGTACCGGCGTGCGGTCGCGTCTCACCACACGCATGATGCATGCTAAAGACCACAGGGGCCCTAATCTGGACACTCGGCGAGAAAGACGGCGAGAAATCTAGCGGCTATGATTGGCCGGCGCCAAGGTCAAGTGCGGCGTTGACCAATCACAGCCGCCAGATTTCTCGCAAACTTTTTCGCCAAGTGTCCAGATTAGGGCTCCAGCTGGGAGCACGTGGAGCGAAAACTCGTGCTCCCAAGGATATCAGATTAAATCCCCACCCATGTCCGTTTACATCTGGATGAGCATCGTACCGGCGTGCGGTCGCGTCTCACCACACGCATGATGCATGCTAAAGACCACAGGGGCCCTAATCTGGACACTCGGCGAGAAAGACGACGAGAAATCTAGCGGCTATGATTGGCCGGCGCCAAGGTCAAGTGCGGCGTTGACCAATCACAGCCGCCAGATTTCTCGCAAACTTTTTCGCAAAGTGTCCAGATTAGGGCTCCAGCTCGGAGCACGTGGAGCGAAAACTCGTGCTCCCAAGGATATCAGATTAAATCCCCACCCATGTCCGTTTACATCTGGATGAGCATCGTACCGGCGTGCGGTCGCGTCTCACCACACGCATGATGCATGCTAAAGACCACAGGGGCCCTAATCTGGACACTCGGCGAGAAAGACGGCGAGAAATCTAGCGGCTATGATTGGCCGGCGCCAAGGTCAAGTGCGGCGTTGACCAATCACAGCCGCCAGATTTCTCGCAAACTTTTTCGCCAAGTGTCCAGATTAGGGCTCCAGCTCGGAGCACGTGGAGCGAAAACTCGTGCTCCCAAGGATATCAGATTAAATCCCCACCCATGTCCGTTTACATCTGGATGAGCATCGTACCGGCGTGCGGTCGCGTCTCACCACACGCATGATGCATGCTAAAGACCACAGGGGCCCTAATCTGGACACTCGGCGAGAAAGACGGCGAGAAATCTAGCGGCTATGATTGGCCGGCGCCAAGGTCAAGTGCGGCGTTGACCAATCACAGCCGCCAGATTTCTCGCAAACCTTTTCGCCAAGTGTCCAGATTAGGGCTCCAGCTCGGAGCACGTGGAGCGAAAACTCGCGCTCCCAAGGATATCAGATTAAATCCCCACCCATGTCCGTTTACATCTGGATGAGCATCGTACCGGCGTGCGGTCGCGTCTCACCACACGCATGATGCATGCTAAAGACCACAGGGGCCCTAATCTGGACACTCGGCGAGAAAGACGGCGAGAAATCTAGCGGCTATGATTGGCCGGCGCCAAGGTCAAGTGCGGCGTTGACCAATCACAGCCGCCAGATTTCTCGCAAACTTTTTCGCCAAGTGTCCAGATTAGGGCTCCAGCTCGGAGCACGTGGAGCGAAAACTCGTGCTCCCAAGGATATCAGATTAAATCCCCACCCATGTCCGTTTACATCTGGATGAGCATCGTACCGGCGTGCGGTCGCGTCTCACCACACGCATGATGCATGCTAAAGACCACAGGGGCCCTAATCTGGACACTCGGCGAGAAAGACGGCGAGAAATCTAGCGACTATGATTGGCCGGCGCCAAGGTCAAGTGCGGCGTTGACCAATCACAGCCGCCAGATTTCTCGCAAACTTTTTCGCCAAGTGTCCAGATTAGGGCTCCAGCTGGGAGCACGTGGAGCGAAAACTCGTGCTCCCAAGGATATCAGATTAAATCCCCACCCATGTCCGTTTACATCTGGATGAGCATCGTACCGGCGTGCGGTCGCGTCTCACCACACGCATGATGCATGCTAAAGACCACAGGGGCCCTAATCTGGACACTCGGCGAGAAAGACGGCGAGAAATCTAGCGGCTATGATTGGCCGGCGCCAAGGTCAAGTGCGGCGTTGACCAATCACAGCCGCCAGATTTCTCGCAAACTTTTTCGCCAAGTGTCCAGATTAGGGCTCCAGCTGGGAGCACGTGGAGCGAAAACTCGTGCTCCCAAGGATATCAGATTAAATCCCCACCCATGTCCGTTTACATCTGGATGAGCATCGTACCGGCGTGCGGTCGCGTCTCACCACACGCATGATGCATGCTAAAGACCACAGGGGCCCTAATCTGGACACTCGGCGAGAAAGACGACGAGAAATCTAGCGGCTATGATTGGCCGGCGCCAAGGTCAAGTGCGGCGTTGACCAATCACAGCCGCCAGATTTCTCGCAAACTTTTTCGCAAAGTGTCCAGATTAGGGCTCCAGCTCGGAGCACGTGGAGCGAAAACTCGTGCTCCCAAGGATATCAGATTAAATCCCCACCCATGTCCGTTTACATCTGGATGAGCATCGTACCGGCGTGCGGTCGCGTCTCACCACACGCATGATGCATGCTAAAGACCACAGGGGCCCTAATCTGGACACTCGGCGAGAAAGACGGCGAGAAATCTAGCGGCTATGATTGGCCGGCGCCAAGGTCAAGTGCGGCGTTGACCAATCACAGCCGCCAGATTTCTCGCAAACTTTTTCGCCAAGTGTCCAGATTAGGGCTCCAGCTCGGAGCACGTGGAGCGAAAACTCGTGCTCCCAAGGATATCAGATTAAATCCCCACCCATGTCCGTTTACATCTGGATGAGCATCGTACCGGCGTGCGGTCGCGTCTCACCACACGCATGATGCATGCTAAAGACCACAGGGGCCCTAATCTGGACACTCGGCGAGAAAGACGGCGAGAAATCTAGCGGCTATGATTGGCCGGCGCCAAGGTCAAGTGCGGCGTTGACCAATCACAGCCGCCAGATTTCTCGCAAACTTTTTCGCCAAGTGTCCAGATTAGGGCTCCAGCTCGGAGCACGTGGAGCGAAAACTCGCGCTCCCAAGGATATCAGATTAAATCCCCACCCATGTCCGTTTACATCTGGATGAGCATCGTACCGGCGTGCGGTCGCGTCTCACCACACGCATGATGCATGCTAAAGACCACAGGGGCCCTAATCTGGACACTCGGCGAGAAAGACGGCGAGAAATCTAGCGGCTATGATTGGCCGGCGCCAAGGTCAAGTGCGGCGTTGACCAATCACAGCCGCCAGATTTCTCGCAAACTTTTTCGCCAAGTGTCCAGATTAGGGCTCCAGCTCGGAGCACGTGGAGCGAAAACTCGCGCTCCCAAGGATATCAGATTAAATCCCCACCCATGTCCGTTTACATCTGGATGAGCATCGTACCGGCGTGCGGTCGCGTCTCACCACACGCATGATGCATGCTAAAGACCACAGGGGCCCTAATCTGGACACTCGGCGAGAAAGACGGCGAGAAATCTAGCGGCTATGATTGGCCGGCGCCAAGGTCAAGTGCGGCGTTGACCAATCACAGCCGCCAGATTTCTCGCCGACTTTTTCGCCAAGTGTCCAGATTAGGGCTCCAGCTCGGAGCACGTGGAGCGAAAACTCGCGCTCCCAAGGATATCAGATTAAATCCCCACCCATGTCCGTTTACATCTGGATGAGCATCGTACCGGCGTGCGGTCACGTCTCACCACACGCATGATGCATGTTAAAGACCACAGGGGCCCTAATCTGGACACTCGGCGAGAAAGACGGCGAGAAATCTAGCGGCTATGATTGGCCGGCGCCAAGGTCAAGTGCGGCGTTGACCAATCACAGCCGCCAGATTTCTCGCAAACTTTTTCGCAAAGTGTCCAGATTAGGGGCCCAGGTCAGCGGTCATACTGCACAGGCCAAATTTTTCCTCTGCAGTTGAGACACCGGACACCCACTGAGGCTGACTAACTTCCAGCTGCCGTCTAGCTCCTGGTCAGTTCAATTGATAGAACGCTCCACTGGAAATGAAGAGGTTCCGGGTTCGATACCCGAACCAGACGGATTTTTTCGGTCGCGCACCTGTCACCTAGCTGTGTTTGGAGATTTGTGTTTGTCCTTTGTCCCCATTTTCCAGGGACTATTTTCATCATTTTTGTCCAGCCCGCTTGGACCTTTGCATTGAGTTGCATTATAATCATACACGCATTATTATTATTATTATTGTTAATATTATTATTTATTTATGTCGACATATTAAGATATCTCGCTGAGTGGTGTGGCCAAAATTATGTTTATACCGAAACATCAGCCTGGCTAGCGACGCCGAGCGCGACGTTTCACACGTCATGCTCAGCGTTAAATCGTAGACGTCAACTCTAGGTCTAAGCAAATTTACGGCCTCCTCATTGGCTTATAGCTACCTCCGTACATCGATTCTTTGAATGGCAGTCAATCACTCCGAAAACACCTGGGCATGGGTACAATATATCGATGAGCTCGAAACCCCAAACACTGGTCTTCCTTTAACCAAATCAACCAAACCAAAATGACGTAGAAGGTCTGTATCATGCTGCAACGCCCAGATGTCCAAACAGCAAAAGGCATGAACGTATTTTCGCCATTGATACTATACAGGTTCACAAGGGCGCGCCACTGCCCGCCACTGCCGTTAACTGAGCTGGTAGAAAACAAAAACAAAAAAAAAACAATGAGTATAGTGTGCCAAGGGAATCACGGTGTAGCACATACATAGAGGCGATTGTGAGAAAGTTGAGAGAGTTACCCATTTAATTAACGTATACAAGTTACAAGGATCGGGTCAGTATTACGTTGTTGTTATTGTACTTGAACGGCACCCATGTACATGGAAGGTTCAGCATATAGGCAAACAGTCCTTGTGGCGGCGCAGATTTAAACGCATCAGAAGTGAGCTCACGGCCACGTGCGCGGTGTCACGGCGATGACGGCTTCCGCGCATTGTGAAGTCCCTCGGCCCATTGTTGCGTTACATTTTCTTAAGGGCAACTGACACGCTTCAGATTGACGCCGCCGCCTTTCGAAATCCCCGTGAGCTGCGTAGGGAAACAATCGACGTCAGTTCTGGAGAACGCAGACACGAAGCCCCATCTTAGAAATATTACAGGAAGTTTCCAACCGCTCGGTCAGGAAGGTCACGTGGTTCACGGGCCGCGTTTGCAATACGGGCTGCGAAAAGGTGACGAAAAGCGCCGGTCGTCTGCAAATGCTTCCGCCTTTCCTCCCGCCTTCATCTTCGCCACGCGACAACGCACGCGCAAGCGCACATGCGACCAATCTCCGCGGGAGACGTCCGCCATTAATTAGCAAACGCTCCCCGTGGTTTAGCCGATGGTCCCCCCCCCTCTCTTCAATCTAGGCTCTCCAGCCCGTCTGCACTCGGACCACGCTTGCAGCGCCCAAAACATTTGCGCCGTGCCTCGATTTGTGACAAACGTTGAAAAGAGAGGTTTGGATATCCATCCGCACAGCACCCTTATCCGATTAGACACGAACCCAGAGACACTCCTCGTGAAGTACCTTGTTGGCCGACTGCCAACGGGGCCTCTTATGTTTACGTCACTAAAAATTCTGAAGTACACGTTTCGGGAATGAAAACAGAATTCAGAGTTCACTGTAGATGGGAATTGGGGGGGACTGAAACCTCTGTCAAGTTGCAATTACAGCTTTTCGTCCTTGTCTCCCGTATCAGTTGTACGAAACAACACGAAGATTTTGTTCTATTCCATTCTATTCTAACATATTTTCCTCCATTCCACTCTATTCTATTAGTGGAGAACCATACTTCGTATCACTTTCTATCTGAGCGCAGCCAACGGTACGAGCCGAGGGGCCAATCAAGCAGTGCCGAAAGCGTGACGTCACGCCATTCGCAGTCTTTCTGCGCATGCGCTGGGGTTATCCAATCGCGCTGTGACTTTACGCCTCCAGCACGTGTTTATGCTCTCCTTTGTCTCACAGGCTTTCACTACACTTGAGCTTTTTCTGAAACAAAGAATAGAATAAAAACACGCAAACCTTGGTGCACAACCATAGGGCAATCACGAATTAAGATTTTTTCCTTAAAAAAACGAATGCCATGAAAATTTTTTAAAAAAGAAAGACATGTAACAGCTTAGTCCCGATAACGCTACGCGCTTGATAAATGAATAATCTTCCCTCCGACAATCGAGTGTCGTTTTCTGACAAAAAGGGTACGAAAAACTTTACTTAAACTATCTACTTCAAACTTTACCGTTTACCTTAAGAACAATCCAGCACAGCCGTGAGATTCGAAGCAGAGCCGGATTAAACCGCTCGACCTAGAATTGAAGCGTTCGCCGCTTAACATTAGCATATAATTTGGAATTATGCGAGTCGCGCTCATCGGTCCCATTCATCGCGTCGTGTCTCGGGGAGAATTCAAAGCCGGAAATCTCCGCATAATTACCGACAGCTATTCCAGCCACGGTCGTTTCGAAGAATTATTGATTAATCCACCTAACGCAACTTTGCAGACGCGTCAAATTGCAAGTTTCATTTTTAATTTTTTTAGATTTCAGTTTTAGAGTGAGGTTATATACGTTCGCCAGACATGTCGCTTTATCGCTCGCGAACCCCAGCTGCTCTGAAAGCTCGCGCTTCCATAGTGTACAATGATACAGTTGGCAGCCTATTACTGGCATTCCTTTGACAATAGACTAATTGCAGAAATCCCTGCGCCCGCGGCCTTATGGGACCTCTTTGGCCATGGAAAGCAGCCTGACTGGTTTCGGTTTCGATTACCCCGTAGACGAACTAGTGCACCTCAGCCCTGCATGAGAATAAAGTGAGCGCTCGCATGTATGGAACCCGTTCATCCTCGTGAAAGCCCCCGTTGAAGCACGGGCCAAGGACCTGCGTAGGCTTAGCGAGAAGGAGAGGAGTACCGCCGGTCATGTACCATATACTTTTCTGCCTGCCTGGCTATCACTCCAAAGTGCAGCGTGTTCATCCCGGCTAACGGATCGCTTAAAGGAGCTGTGCAACGATTTTAACGTTGAAAGAATTGGCATCTTCTACTTTTGACATTGTTCATCTTGTCACAAAGGACAGAAAACACACCTCCTTCCTTCAAAATGTTGCGATTCCGCCGCGTACTAGCGAAACAAAACTTAGAATATTCCCCGACCTGCAGCCGCGAGCGGCGGCCATGAGAAACACGCGGCGTGACGTCACTGGGGAATCTTGTAGAAAGATCGCAAGTTGTGCGAGTACCTGTTCGATAAAAGGTAACTTTTCTATAAATCTTGTCGTTCCAACATAAATATAAATGCGTCAAAAACCTGGTATCATCGACAAAACTTTTCTCATACGGAGTTTTAGTGGCGCCATCTATCCTAGGTCCACAAAACCGTCAGCTCTATCTGGCACCGCGAGCAGCCGCCAGAAGGCAAAGAGGGAGGGGGACAGGGCCGGACGGGTATGGCCGGACCCGGATGAGACTTTCCTCCTTTCACTACATTGTTCGCGCGGCGCCAGCACGTGGTCACGCGGTCGCGAGCGGATGAGTTCTCGCTGCTCGCTGATGGCTCTAAAGAGAGAGATTCACCGGAACCCCGCGCGACCCCCATTGACGTCACAACGCACGTGACTTGGAAGATGGTGAAGGAGTTGAGAGGTTCCGAAAACCTCAATCTTTGTTCATTTTTAAAACAGAAACTAGGACATGCAGGCAAAAGCGGTTTTTTGTTCTTTACTTCAGAAAGGTCGAGACACCAACTCCCAAATTATTTAAGCAAATCACTGAAACTGTTGCACAGCTCCTTTAAGAAGCCTAGGACATTGAGGAGATAACGAAACACGATTGTTGTTGTTGTGGGTTCAGGACACTTCTTCCACCTTGTATCGTAGTTCTGCATTTACCTGCGCACAAACTCTAGCACGTCAACCCCCCCCCCCCCCCCCAAAAAAAAGAAAGAAAAAAACAAGCAAGGGGTTCTATTTGTATTGTTAGGCCAGACAAACAGTAATATAAATTTGAGAAAAGTCCCAAATTTGAAAATGCAAGCACTCTATTTCGTCGTGGCCGAATGCCGGAAAGTGAGATTGGAAGATTGAAACCGAAACTGTTGCCAATGGTAGCCCCGAGATGTTTCGCGCGGTACACTACGCCCTATAATCGCTTCGATTTTGCGAGAGTTCTATTTGGAACGGTGAGACCAGCGCACAGAAACGACGACCACGAAGTGAACGGACGTACCAATTCACACACAGCGCTGATACGTGCAACTAAAGCACGTACTGTCGAGTCTCCGGTGGCGTTGGTAGCATCTATCTCATCAAACAATACACATGGGTTTTTCGTGGTCGTCTCAGCGTAAACTGCCCTCCACGTTAAAAAAAAAAAAAGCATGAAGGGCAATAAATTTTTATTTTTTTTTGCAATGCTTTTGGGGGAAGGCAGTCACAACAGGGAGATCGCCGAGAAAAAAAGTCTTCTTGTGGCACGTTACTAATTTCTCCCTTTCTGCGTACAATTAAGACATATGTAGGTGGATCTGCGATTAGCTTTATGTTATTTTAACAAGACGTACACGTTTCTAAGGCCATAACCATCGCTTCTTACTTTGAAAACCAAATCTTGCGAGAACTATTTCGCGTAGCGCATGAATAATGCGCAAAACGTCCCCTTTTCTTGATGTGACTCTATAGAAGACGTTTCCTTGCCTCGGTGCCCATTTTAACGATACGCTAATTGTAAGATCAGCATATTTTAAACATCTGCAATTTACTAAGATGTCCGTGAAAAGTGCATAACTCTAAAACTCAAAGAATAATTCCAGCATGGGATCCACACGCAAAGATATAGAGATCAACTTTAGCGTATCAAGAAACGTGCGTTCGGCTTTTCTTCTGAAGAATATGATTTCTCAAAGAACTCTTCTGAAATACCTCGCAAATTAGGATGGCCTTTACTGAGGCAAAGAAGAAGATATCTTCGGCAGTCTTTATTCTATAACACATTTAAGTGGTAGAACTGGCGCTGACAGAGACAATTATTTAAAAGAGCCAACCTACGTCCTCCCACTCACAGGTCACCATTTAAAGCTGCGCGAATTCAGGCGCAGAATTAACATTTTCAAGTACACTTTCTTCCGAGGCGCAGTGCTCGTATCCATGGAATAACTTACAAGCTGAAACTGTCATTACATCTCCTTCATCATTTTTTTAGTGTCCTGTGAAAGGAGTTTCTAAATTGATTATTGTCTCGTATGCCTAGTGGTGTCCGCTTATTTTTCTTTCCGTTTTGTGAAATTACTGTGCAATACCATCTCGATGTGAACCCTTCTGCGTAACGCACTGTTAGTGTGTATTTTTGTGTCTTCGTTCGTCTATTTGTTGTACTTCCTCACCCCTTACAACAATGTCCAGAATTGGGCGATGGGGGTCCCTGAATAATTAAAAAAAAGAAAAAAAAGACATACAAAGAAAAGCGAAAAGCGAAAGCGCTTCCAACTAATAAAGCCTGGAGTTCCTGTTGCAGCTGACCTCACGATCTGTGCACAGGGGTAAGTTATGCAATGCAATCGCTCATGCTTTTCGAGATGAACATTCCTCAAATTTCTAAAGCCCTAATTTTGCTTCTTCGAAATAAACACACACACACACACACACGCACACGCACGCACGCACGCACACACACACATATATACTTTCATTCTGTACCATATATGCATTTTTAAAAATAAAACGCTAACATAACTCACCACCGAAAAATCAATGACGGCGGAAAAAAAACAAAAAAACGAAATAAAGTCCCTAAGAACAAAACAGGAGATATAAGGTCGTAATATTTTTTCGCATGTTTTATTACTCCCGCCTGTTGCAAATCAGGTCGAAACAACAGAGTAAAAAAAAAAAAATCAAAAAGGTTTCAAATATTATTTTGCGTGCGCAGAAAGGCGCTCGAACGCATAGGAGATGATTTTTTTAAAGTGTATTAGCTTTTTTTGTTTAAAGAATTGTGGGGATCGGGAAGAATAAATGAATCGTTAATAATTATTTATCGCGACCAAACGGAACGGCGCTTTTGTTTCCAGTCTTGCGCACACAACCGACCAAGTTAGAAAGCAGAAACATAAAGAACGGCTTAGTCCGTAAAGCTGAATTATATTTAAGCTGCGATATCATGAAGTTAAAAAAAAAGCTCGGCATTTATTAATGACGAAAACAAAAAGAAAACTTTGATGTCGCAGACTTTGCTAACAAATCATAAACGTATACTGAGCTCTAACCATCTATGATAACCTAGCGGATTTTAATCCCATCTGACTCGCCGCAATTATTTATCTCCGAAAATAAAAGCAATATTAAAAATTGACGCCGTTACGAGGCATGTTTAGGCAACAACGTGATTCGGAGTTCGAAGGCGGGGGATTATTTAATCGCAGATATAATCCATCGCCGGAAACACAAAGCCGCGAATATTTAGATTTTACGCTCGCTCGACATTGATAGGACTCTAAAACATGTGTGTTCAATAAAAAAAAAAAAAAAAAAATCATGGGTCATTCTAGTTTCTGAAGGTTGATGACCAGCGAAGCCGTTTTGCACACGACACAGACCCGCCCCGAGGAGCCGGAGGAATCTAGACACGCGCGACGGGAACGCCACCCCGGGAGAGCGGAAGGAAAGGAAACTAGGCACGCAAGCGCTTGGAACGACGACAAAGAGAGGGCGCTGCGAGCGAAGACATGGCCGACGCGGGTGGCACAGCGGCAAATCTTTGAGAAACCTTTATTATCTACCTGAGAGTCTATCGATCTTGAAAACGGTGCCTATTGATAACTAATCTACTGAAAATGCATATTCAAGTGATGAGACGTAAGAGATTTTGCATACAATGAAGCGATTTTGCATTAAATTCAATACCTGAGTTTTTGTTCACACACATGAAAAATCCATGGAACCCTAGCCATAAACAGCTTCGCTGTAAAAGAAATCACGCCGACGTTTTCTTGCTGGGGAAAAAGCCTCGGCACTTTCATTATTGTTTTCACAGAAAATTTTACTCTGCGGGTGATTCTGGAAAAATAGGTAAGGGTACGCTTGATCTTGATTTTTTTACATTTTACCACGTAACACCGTGGTGTAAAATGAACACATGACCAGGTCACATGATGCACTATCGTTGTCCATTGACAAACGTATAACGGGAGCTATAAACATTTCTTCTTCTTAAGAATTGAAAGATCTCTGAGTAGTGATATGGCACGCGGCATTATCGAGAAGATTGCGCTCCTCCGTTCATCAAGAAGATTCGCCTACGCCCTTACCCCAAGAGTAAACGATACGGAGGCCAGAATGACCTTGTCTAGTCAGTATCGCCCTACACTCTCAAAAGAGCCCGTGCGTATACTTTCCCGCATAACACCCGGAAAGCCAATCCCCGCAACTTACGGAGGCAGCTCAGCGAATGACGATGCCGAAACATATGTTTATACCAAAAAAACGCACTCTGAGTTGTGACATGAAGCAATGCAAAACGTCACGCTTGCATTGCTTAATGTCACAACTCAGACTGCGTTTCTTGGTCTAAACATAGTTTCGGCATCGTCATTCGCTGAGCTGCCTCCATACGTTGCTGGGATTGGCTCCTCAAGTGTTGCGCGGGAAAGTAGACGCACGAGCTTTTTTTAGAGAGTAGCTCTTTCCCGAATATTCTAGGCCAAAGATTCAAGATGACGGGCATAGTGGATAAGGACCCGAGCGCCGTATGGCCGATTCATTTCACAGATTCTCTCTCGCGATCGCCAGCTGTTACGCCGACGCACTGTTGCTTGCCGCTGCTGCCGTCGACGCTCGCTGGTGCATTCTCGACCTCTGTCTTTTTTTTTTCGTTTGTGGCACAAACGAAGAATCGCAGAACACAAAAAAGAATATCAACAGTAATATGCGGTAAGATGCAGTAACATAAGGCATAAAATTCTACAATATATTGTTTTTTTCTCGCGAATATTTAATACTATTTTAAATTAAAAAAAAAAGATCGCAGTCTTTTGAGAAAGAGAGGAAACAAAGTTGGGGCTCCAATTCCACGCTGTGAAGTTGGTTGGTCAGCGAAGTTGCGGTATCACCTGCCAACGACTGCCCACTGCACTATACCAAATGATTGACGAAAGACAAGTAACTGCACTGTACAAAAACTTTTCGAAGTCATCCAACCACCGAGCATATGGGTCATGCATTGATCTAACGTTAGCTAAGAATCTGTCTACAGTGATGACGGAAACCCTCCCCGTGTACCACAGTGATTACAAAGCACTTATCAATCATCGTTTGAAAATAAGCTTTGGTACAGTGCATTTACTTTTCTTTCGTCAATCATTCGGCACAGCATGAATTGGAGCACCAACTCTTTTTCTTTTTCTATATTTATTCTGTTCAAAGCGCAGCAAGTTTCCTGCTCTTTGCACATTGCCGCCTGCGTGACCAAGCGGCCATGCGACCGACTCGCGCGCCGAGGCCCAAATTTAAAATCCCGAAAGCCGCGCAACTTTTTTTTTTTTTTTCGATTCAAAATGTATGGAATGGTTTTCTGTCGACGGACACGAAGAAATCCGACCACCGAGTCATATACAGCTTCGCTGTAAAACAGGACAAGCTAGCAGGAAATAATATCATTGTCTGCTACCTTCACGCAATGTCTTCACCGCTCAAAGTGAAGCATTTTCTACCCAATGATGCGTTTACATCCTCCTGCAACCCGATTACAGTCTGAACGCCAATCAGTGGCCCCCCCTTCGACGAGAATGAGCCAATCAGAATGACGCTCGGACATCGTGGTTCAAAGGTCACGTATGCACAGTCTGAGTGGCAACGAGGGGGAACGCCCGATTCTACCACCGATTCCCTCGGCCAATGGCTGTGCGGCGTCCATTCTGCCCCTCCTCATTGGCCGAACTGATTAAGGGAAGGACCCCGATTGGTGTTTTGAGGGTATCGCGGTGCGGTATATACGCACAGGGAGCTTCTGGGAGTGTTGGAACGACACACCGCCTCGAAGACAAAGCTTCCGCATTACGTCATCGTTGTTGCCGTGTGCTAACGTCGCACTTGTCGTGAGACGCTGAAAGAAGCGCTGTCGAACGATGCTGACGCGAGGCGAGCGGCCGCTGCGTGGGTCCCACTAGTGATGACGTCAGGGAGGGGAAAGGGCCGGTCCTTGTCTTCTAGGTGTCATTGGTTGCAAACGGCGTCAAAACAGATTGAACCTTCCCCCCCCCCCCCCCCCCCCCCCCCCCACACCCAGGGTTTATTTGCCTCGGCCGGTTCCTAAAATAGGCGAGGCCTTCGAGCTAGGCCATAAATTACGCCAACGAATTGGAAGTGCAGAAAGGTAAACTTGGAAAAAGAAATATTGGCGTTGTCATAAAAAAAAAATTATATAATATTTCGTCGCAGGAAAAAAAAGAAAACAAAAATTTTTACGTGCGGGCCGCGCCGCTTTTTTGAGCAGACCCATGGAAGCACATGCACTTCCATGGGAGCTGCGCCACGCGTGATTTTCGATTGCGTGCAGTTAGGATATTGAACAGCAGGCTATAAAGTTTCTCAATGCGCCTATAAGCAGTCGCCGGTTCCGGGCCTGAACTGTCAGATATGTTAGGAAACTATATAACGAAACTCTTGATGGGCTCCCTGAAGACGGATGTTAGATGTACAGTACAGTGCTCACTAAACGTATCCGGATCAGGCGAACGGCGTCTTTATCTCGTCGGAGCACTATCCTGGCGGCAGCCGGAGAAATGCTTCATGACGTAGCGGTAGTGCTCAGGCCCTGCACGGAAGGCCCGCTTGCTCAAAGCCGAAATTTCTGCTGGGCCGGGGACAACGCCGCAATTTTACCTCCGAGGTAGTGTATACGCTTTTCGCTTCGTTAGTAGAAACATCCAACATTTACCGATTGAATCATCCAATCAGTGACTCTTTCGGCAGCCGACATATGCATCTTCGTGCGAAATATGGCGATAAGTATAGCTTGCCGGCCAGTAAAACTGCTGCGGTGTTCACGATCCAGCGAGGGCTACGTCATGGAACAGCCCCTGCTCGGGCTGTTCCATCGAGAGCTACGTCATGATGCAGCCCATAGGCTACCGCCAGGATAGCGCTCTCATGACAAAAGACGCTGATCGCGTGTTTTGGGTAAGTCTAGTGAGCACTGTAGGTATTAAAAACATTCTTTGTCATTTCAACTGAAATTGAGCATAAAATCATGTTTACATTTCGGCCTAGCTATAGTGCTGAGAATATAGTACCCTCGAATTTATAGAGCATGTGACAGAAATAGCAAAACAAGAAAAATAAAAAAAAGAACTCCAGCCAATAGTCGATTAGGGACACAACGCGTCACACGTAGGTCTCTGTGACGTTACAATAAAAAAAAAAAAAAAGAAACGTTTGGGAGAAGAAACATATCCCCTCTTCTGCCTTTCTTAGTGAAAAGACGGTGAGCGTGCAGGCGAGCTGGTGGTAGCTAATCACGTCGTATTACACCTGAGACTGCGGTGGAAGAAATCGGAAGAACTTTCAGTCGAAGGAACAGACACAGAGAACGTCTTCGCACTCTACTTCATCGTTCCGGAAGTATGCATTTCCAATGACATGGGAATACTTTCAATGGTTCTTCGTTATTAAGTCGTTGAAAGACAGTACAGTCATTGATAACGCAAGAAACGCGGGAGGCTTTTCTGAGCTTTGAATCTTTTCCACTTTAACCTCTTGCGGAGCGAATATAAAATGGTCAGGACATGCCACATCGGCCGTTTCTTAAGTTGCCGGTAATTAGAAGTTATGGATATAGAATGGGGGTAAAGTAAAAGTCGGGAATGGCTGGTGTTGGGGGGGGGGGGGGGGGGAGGGGGGTTGTGATGAATTGCCCTTTGCTCTCTTTCACTTTAAGAACCGTAGTAAAAAAAAAAAAAAAAAAAAAAGTCCGGCTGTTTTTGGAGCTTTTTTATTTCCCCCCTTTTATGAGGAGAATACATATGTATGGAGGTGCATTTTAGATTAGATATATGTTATCTTATCAAGACGTGCACGTTTCAAACGCCAAAAGCATCGCTTCTTCCTCCGACAACCAAATCTTCTAAGAACTACTTCGTGCAGCGTATAAACATTACAAACAAAAACTTGCTCTCACTTTTTTTTTTTTTTTTTAGTTTTTTACTGCGATAGCAGTTAGCGGGACACTTTGCAGGTCTCGGGCCGTCTACCGCGCTTCATATCGAAGAGCGGGTCATTTTCGGCACTCCCCCCCGCCAAAAGATTCCATATTGACGTCACGCCGCTTGACACAACCCTGACCTGCTCTGACGTTACACCGCACATCGCGTCACCTGTTACCTGGCGTCATCTGGCACCACGACGTGACATTGCCACGTCAAGTCACGTTGCACATTGACGCCAGGTGACACCGTGAGCCACATGATGTCATGACATCACGTGCCACTGTGACGTCACGGGACATTGAGAGGTCACGTGATGATACGTTGCCACGTGACACCATGACGACACGTAGAAACAATAAACATGAGACTGCTGATAATACAGAGTTTTAGAGTAGGGGCCCCAAAGAAAGAGGGGCTCACCACTGCGCACGCGCCGAACCCAAACTGCGTTTTGGGTATTGGGTTGGCGCTCGCTCCTAACGGAAAATCCAAGAACTAGCGTTTTTTTTTTTTACAGTGATCGCACTACACTTCTTGGCTCAGTTTTTGTGTAAAAGCCTCAGGATTTGGTGCGGTCACGTGTCTAGTGGTCAAAATTGTACAACATGGCGGCACCCAAGTGGGGGGTCACTTTTGCCTGGTGAACGGGATACCAATTTATCGCTCTAAGCCCCCTCTACCCTCGCTGAGTTGAATGCGAAAATATTTGGCGACAGGCGCCCAACGCGGCACACGAGCGCCAAAATCAGCCCGACAAGCGCTAAATTAGAGAGCTGCAAAATGGACCATTCTTGCTGAAAACAGCTATAATATTTACACTGATTTTGTATTGTATTTTAGCCGGATTGACTGGGTTTTGCCTTAATTATTATTTTAATCAAAAAAGACTTTCTAAGCGCATATGTTTTACATTGTTTGATATTTTTATATTTTGATGATTACGCGGCGTTAGCCGCATTGGCGCTGCAAGCGGGAAACTCAAGTGCGCCGCACTGCTGCAGCACTGTGTTACGAAAACCCTATTCCGTCAGCCGGCGTCAGCTACCTTGTTGCGTTTGGGTTCCTTAATTTCTTAGGGGCACCCAAACGTTGACTGACCCCCCCCCCCCCCCCCCCCCCCCTCTAATCCAAAATCGTTACCGCTAATCATGCCAGAAAGGTTCTCGGGCGATTAAAGCTATAGGTGGGTGTTAAGCCGGCGAAACCACGAGCGTGAAATTAGGTGGAGCTACACGCTTGAAACTCGAGGGGCGCAATTTCGGAAGTGTTCTCCAGTGGCCACAAGGGCGGTGTTTGTGTTCAATAACATTGCACAAGACGTTCAGGCAGCCCCCACCAAACGACAGGAAACGGTTCATGCATAAAACAAGCATGCAGTGTCCTCGTTCCCTGGATTTTAAACTGCGGCGCGCGACTTTCGAAGTGTGCTTCAGTTACCACAAGGCAGCATAGTTTGTGTCCAATAAAATTGTTTAAACGGGTTCACGAAATTCCCTCTACTTAAAGCACCCTCAATGGTTCTAAAAAATGAGAATTTTCGTCCGGTGTGTTACTCGCTTTAATACGGAACGCCTATGCGGACTCTATGGTGCGTGCTCACCAACTTTACCGTTCATTCGGTCCATCTGCTCCGAAATGGCACCTTAACTGCTTCGATATCACACCTCAACAGTCGCACAGTGTTTCATCTTACAGGTAGCCTATGTGCTTACCAATTTTTTTCTTGAGGGGACAACGAGTATAAGACTGGTTTCTTCAGTCTCGGACATTACACCATGCCACCCTGATACAAAAACGTAAAAAGAAGGAAAAAAAAACAAACAAAAAACAGACAAAAGAAAAAAAAAAAACTAGATATCATGTGTAAACTCTTGCCAGAGGACGTGCGCTAAAAAAAAATGTTACTATCGAAGCTACATCTAAATAACGATAAAAAAAACCAATCAGAGAAGACCGACATTTTGGTTGGCAGGATGGAAATTCGGGGAGGGACAGCTTTGTAAATAGTGGCGTCTTCGCGAGAGTTACCGCGCCTGTCACTTTCTTTTATTGGCTCTCCCCTCTGAATCGACTTCCCGAAAAAGCCCCGATAGATAAAGCTGTATATATATATTTGTTTGTTTCCTTTAAACCTTGCCATTTTCTGTCTTCTTTTCTTGTTTGGAAACCAAATGATTAGAGGCGGCTATTCTGTCGAACAACTTCGCGGGTGTCGCGTGCAGACTACGCATCGCACAAAAACAAAGAGGTTGATGTCCGGTTTGGTTTTTGCACAGTGGCCTATTTAGGGAAAATTATTGAAGTTCGGAACTATTGAGTCACTCAATATTTTCGATAAATTAACTTTTCTTAACTTGTTGAATTGAAGATAGCGGTATCAATGAGAAACTTTGCTGGGCCATTATCGAAACAAACTCAATCAGTTCCCAGAGAAATATAAAACTCGCGCGCCTAAAGACGACATTAAAAAAAAAAAAAAAAAAACGTTTAGTTTGAATGGGTTTTTGGTTTCGTTTTCCTATCGGAGCGCATATTTGTGCAGGCGGTCCTGTCCCCCTTATCGAGGTCCACAACCTTGTACCCCACTTCCTTCCCTCCTGCAAACTAGGGTATACAGTGACGTGGGAGGCGAAGCTGTAGCTACGCGCCTCGGTCACGTGGGGTAGAACCGTTGGCGCAAAAATTCTCTCCGATTTGGAAACGGAAAAACTAAAAACGCGCCCAAATTGAGCGTTTTCCGTTTTTTTCATTTTTTTTTTACCGCGTTAGCGTTAGAACCGCTTGTTTTGGACGAAAACCTGGCGGTTTCCTCTTCAATTGCCAGCGCCGGGGAGAGGGGGGAGAAGGAGGGGAGAGGGGTGACGCGTGCGACGCTCCCCATTGGTCTGAAAGCGCTGACGTCAGCAGGCGTCAACCTCTCCCTCTTTTTTCCGACGCTGACCAAAACTGACAGACACCGCCGGGTTTTCGTCAAAACGAGCCCTTTCGTTTTCGTCAGTCACGCGCACAGCTAGCTCTGAGCCAGAGAGGAGGGCGGTGCCGCGCAACAACTAGGGATGTCGCGAACCACCCTAGGTTTTGATTTCGAAAGGTTTCGATATTTGCGAAGCGAACTAAGGTTCGATTTCGAAAAATTTCGATATTTTTGTACCGACCGAGGTTCGATTTCGAAAAATTCGCAACTTTTGACCACAGCTGAGTTTCGAATTCGAACATTTCGAAGCTTTCAACGGTTTCTAAAATTCGAATTCGAATATTTTTTTTATCTTCAGGCTCGATAAATTCGAAGATTTCGAAATTCTTTGTAAAAAAAATTTGAAAACTTCGAACGCTTTCGAATTTTTTATAGACATGAAGTTCGAAACATTCGAAGATTTCGAATTTCTTTTTGCATAAAGTTCGAAAAGTTCGAAGGTTTCGATTCTCTTTTAACGCTAATTTGAAAAAAAAAAAAAAAAAAAACTTCGAAGATTTTGAATTTCTTTCTAATCCAAGTTTTCAAAATTCGAAGTCCGATTTCAAGTTTTTCCACAGTTTCAGTTTCAAATAACGTTTCTCACGACTCCACTGGTTTTCACAAAATCAAGTTTAGAAAAGTTAGGGTGTGATATCTAGATTCTGCAAAGTTGGTCAGGCAATTAAATGAGACGACGAGTGTCTCGGACGTGCTAGAATA